>NC_050096.1:247246935-247548810 GCF_902167145.1 Zea mays | reverse complement strand
TTAACATTTTGGACCACTTTTGCACCACTTGTTTTGTTTTTGCAAATTTATTTGGAAAATCTTTTCAAAATCTTTTGCAAATAGTCAAAGGTATATAAATAAGATTGCAAGAAGCATTTTCAAGATTTGAAATTTCTCCCCCTGTTTCAGATGCTTTTTCCTTTGACTTAAACAAAACTCCCCCTGAATGAAATTCTCCTCTTAGTTTTCATGATGGTTTTAATAGATACTAATTTTGAAAATCTCCCTTTTAAATATATCAATTAGATACCAATTTGAAATATACCAATTAAATATTTTCGAATCATAATTCAAAAATTAGGTGGTGGTGCGGTCCTTTTGCTTTGGGCTTAATACTTTCTCCCTCTTTGGCATTAATCGCCTAAAACGGAGACTTTGAGAGCCCTATTTACGTTCTCCCCATTGGTACAAGTAGATAAGAGTGAAGATTATACCAATTGAGAGTGATCGGAGTAGCGACGAAGGATAAATGATACTGTTAGAGTGGAGTGGAAGCCTTGTCTTCATCACATTCTCCATTTCCCTTTCAATCAACGACTTAGTATGAATATACACTTGAAAACGCATTAGTCGTAGCCTTGGTACATAAGAGATATGCATTGGTACCAAATCAAAGGTATATAAATGAGCTATGTGTGCAATGTTTCAATCAAAATTCCGAGAATCAAGAATATTTACCTCATCCCTAAGTTTGCTAAAGGTTTTCTCGTCTAATGGCTTGGTAAAGATATCGGCTAATTGTTCTTTGGTGCTAACGTAAGCAATTTCGATATCCCCCTTTGTTGGTGATCTCTTAGAAAGTGATACCGAATGTCTATGTGCTTAGTGTGGCTGTGTTCAATGGGATTATCCGCCATGCGGATTGCACTCTCATTGCCACATAGGAGAGGGACTTCGCTCAATTTGTAGCCATAGTCCCTTAGGGTTTGCCTCATCCAAAGTAATTGCACACAACAATGACCTGCGGCAATATACTCGGCTTCGGCGGTAGAGAGAGCTACTAAAGTTTGTTTCTTTGAAGCCCAAGACACCAGGGATCTCCCAAGAAACTGACAAGTCCCTGATGTGCTCTTTCTATCAATTTTACACCTTGCCCAATCGGCATCGGAATATCCTATTAAATCAAAGGTGGATCGCTTGGGGTACCAAAGTCCAAACTTAGGAGTATAAACTAAATATCTCATGATTCTTTTCACGGCTCTAAGGTGAACTTCCTTAGGATCAGCTTGGAACCTTGCACACATGCATATGGAAAGCATAATATCCGATCGAGATGCACATAAATAGAGTAAAGATCCTATCATCGACCGATATACATTTTGATCTACGTATTTACCTCCCGGGTCGAGGTCGAGATGCCCATTGGTTCCCATGGGTGTCTTGATGGGTTTGCCATCCTTCATCCCAAACTTCTTAAGTATGTCTTGAATGTACTTTGTTTGACAGATGAAGGTGCCCTCTTGGAGTTGCTTGATTTGAAATCCTAGGAAATACTTCAACTCCCCCATCGTAGACATCTCGAATTTTTGAATCATGATCCTACTAAACTATTCACAAGTTGACTTGTTAGTAGACCCAAATATGATATCATCAACATAAATTTGGCATACAAACAAATCTTTTGCAACAGTTTTAGTAAAGAGTGTGGGATCGACTTTACCGAATTTGAAGCCATTGGCGATAAGAAAATCTCGCAGGCATTCATACCATGCTCTTGGGGCTTGCTTGAGCCCATAAAGCGCCTTTGAGAGTTTATAGACATGGTTAGGGTACTCACTATCTTCAAAGTCGGGAGGTTGCTCAACATAGACCTCTTCCTTGATTGGTCCATTGAGGAAGGCACTTTTCACGTCCATTTGATAAAGCTTAAAGCCATGGTAAGTAGCATAGGCAAGTAATATATGAATTGACTCAAGCCTAGCTACGGGTGCATAAGTTTCATCAAAGTCCAAACCTTCGACTTGTGAATAACCTTTGGCCATAAGTCGGGCTTTGTTTCTTGTCACCACACCATGCTCATCTTGCTTGTTGCGGAATACCCATTTGGTACCTACAACATTTTGATTAGGACGTGGAACTAAATGCCATACCTCATTCCTCTTGCATTGCCAGCACCCAATCCGGATCTCTTAGTGCATCCTCAATCCTGTAAGGCTCAATAGAGGACACAAAAGAGTAATGTTCACAGAAATGTGCAACTCGAGATCTAGTGGTTACCCCCTTATGAATATCACCAAGGATGGAGTTGACAGGGTGATCTCGTTGAATTGCTTGGTGGACTCTTGGGTGTGGCGGTCTTTGACCCTATATTTCTTGCTCATCTTCCTTGTCTTTATCATTATCATCTCTCCCTTGATCATTGTCCTCTTCTTGAGGTAGCTCATTGTCTTGATCTTCATCTTCATCATTTTGAGCCTGTTCCTCATCTTGAGTTGGTGGAGATGCTTGCATGGAAGATGATGGTTGATCTTGTGCTTGCGTGGGATCTTCGGATTCCTTATGACACACATCCCCAATGGAAATGTTCCTTAGCACGACACACGGAGCCTCTTCATCATCTAGTTCATCAAGATCAACTTGCTCCACTTGGGAGTCGTTAGTCTCATCAAACACAATGTCGCAAGAAACCTCAACTAATCCAGTGGATTTGTTGAAGACTCTATATGCCCTTGTGTTTGAGTCATAACCTAGTAAAAAGCCATCTACAACCTTAGAAAAAAATTTAGATTTTCTACCTCTTTTAATAAGAATAAAACATTTACTCCCAAAGACTCTAAAATATAAAACATTGGGCTTTTTACCGGTGAGGAGTTCATATGATGTCTTCTTGAGGATTCGGTGAAGGTAGAGCCGGTTGATGGAGTAGCAGGCGGTGTTAATCACCTCAGCCCAAAACCGGTCTGGTGTCTTGTACTCATCAAGCATGGTCCTTGCCATGTCCAGTAGAGTTCTATTCTTCCTCTCTACTACACCATTTTGTTGAGGTGTGTAAGGATAAGAGAACTCATGCTTGATGCCCTCATCCTCAAGAAATCCTTCTATTTGAGAATTCTTGAACTCTGTCCCATTATCGCTTCTTATTTTCTTGATCCTTAATCCGAACTCATTTTGAGCCCATCTCAAGAATCCCTTTAAGGTCTCTTGGGTTTGTGATTTTTCCTGCAAAAAGAACACCCAAGTGAAGCGAGAATAATCATCCATAATAACAAGACAGTACTTACTCCCGCCGATGCTTATGTAAGCTATCGGGCCGAATAAATCCATGTGGAGTAGCTCGAGTGGCCTGTTAGTCGTCATGATGTTCTTGTGTGGATGATGGGCGCCAACTTGCTTTCCTGCTTGACATGCACTACAAACCCTATCTTTCTCAAAATGAACATTTGTTAGTCCCAAAATGTGTTCTCCCTTTAGAAGCTTGTGAAGATTCTTCATTCCAACATGGGCTAGTCGGCGATGCCAGAGCCAACCCATATTAGTCTTAGCAATTAAACAAGTGTTGAGTTCAACTGTGTTTTCATTAAAATCAACTAAATATAGCTGACCCTCTAACACTCCCTTAAATGCTATTGAATCGTCACTTCTTCTAAAGACAGTAACTCCTACATCTGTAAAAAGACAGTTGTAACCCATTTTGCATAATTGAGAAACAGAAAGCAAATTGTAATATAAAGAATCTACAAGAAAAACATTGGAAATTGAATGGTCAGGTGATATAGCAATTTTACCAAGTCCTTTGACCAAACCTTGATTTCCATCCCCGAATGTGATAGCTCGTTGGGGATCTCCGTTTTTCTCATAGGAGGATGTCGGAGAGGAAATTCTCCGGTCGGGTGGCAGAACGCACCCGCCCTAAATCCTAAGATGAGGAGGGGCCTAAGTGTTTTGCCTGCTAGATGCAAACGGGAAGAACACAAGAACACACAAGGGTTTAGAGTGGTTTGGGCCGTCGAAGCGTAATACCCTACTCCACTGTGTGCTGTATTGAGCTTGAGAGCTTGTATGAACTTGTGAGTCTGAGTGTCTAAGTTGGATATGAGTGAAGCTGCCTTGTAACATCGTGTGCCCTCCCTTTTATAGCTCAAGGGGGCACGTACAAGGATGTTGAGCCCCGACATGTGGGTCCAGGAGCAAAACGGAGGGAATACATATAGAAGTATCCAATGCCAGTGTCGCCCAGAAGATCTCCGAGCACCATAATGTCCGTAGTGCATATAGTATTAATATCTCGCGGCTGCTTCCTAGGTAACGCACGAGTCATGATGAGCACAGTGTACACCGCAGCACAGGCGTACTGCCTGCCAATGGAATGGACAGGCACGCCGCCTGCGGGATGGCCTGGTCGCCGCCTGCCAGCGGAGTGGACAGGGCACATTTAATGCTAAGGCGGCACATCGCCTACCAGTGGAATGGACAGGGCTCATTAAATGCCGGGGCGGCACATCACCCGCCAGTGGAATAGACAGGCGGCGCGCCTTATCCGCAATAAATGCAGTGGTCGCACGACCTAGAGGCCTTACGTCAGGCTCCGCCCGCTGGCTTACGTCACGGGCAGTAGGCCACATGGCAGCATCGGGACTTCGCCTGAGCGGGGAGCAGAAACGTACACGGTATGGTCCGGACACGTGTCGGCTCCGGACCCCCGCCTGGCCTTGATTAAGGCCTAGGTATTCTTTGTCCCAGAATCCCGGGACCCTGCTGTGAGTGGCCCGAACCCCACACAGAGGGGTCCGGGACCCGTCCCAGGGGTCTGGTTTGTACCAGTGGAGGTCCTGGACCCTGCCCGGAGGTCCGGTCCGTATATGCAGGGGTCCGGCACTTTCCCATGGGGTTCGGACCCACCGTTGACACCTTGGAGGGTATTGTCTTCTCTAGCCACGTGGCGGCCCTGGAGCCGTCCACGTGGTGGGGTCGAGTGCTGTTCACCACGCGACTAGAGATAGCCGCGTGGGCACCGCGTCTTTATACTGTAGTAAGGGGTACCCCTGTTTCAGGGTACCGACAGTGGCCCCGGGCCCACCTCTGGGGAGGATACGAGCCTACAGGTGGGGCCAAAGCTTGTTTGGTGATTGGCGCGCCGCTTTCGTGCACCTGCTAACGTAATCACTGCCAGTCTGCCTTCGGTCACGCCAACTGCCATGTATGTCCCCACGGCTGACTGTCCCGCAGCCCCCAGACATGATGGTTTTGCCGGGCCACATGCGAGGCACCTCGATACTGCTGCATTGGTTTAAAAATTTCACCTTCTCTGTCTTCTGCGCCGGCCCCGAGGGGGCACAGTACTGGCGCGAGCGGCGGTTCGACTTCTCTGCACCTAGGAACCGGCACCCAAGGAGGATGACTTGTGGGCCTGGGCCCCCGTGTCAGAGACTAGGCCGTTGTTTTCGGCGAAGATGAAGAGGCGCACTACCGCGGGCGGCGGTTCGCTCGTGGCGGTTCGCCTTCTTCACACTCGGAGACCCGCACACCAGCTGTATGACTTGTGGGCCTGGGCCCCTGTGTCATAGGCTGGACTGCTTTGGCGCGCGCCGGGCGAGATTTCCTGCGGTGTCTCGGGGCACGAGCTGGAGAGTCTTCCTTGAAAAGGGATTCACCCCGCGTGCAGCAGTTACGCTTTCGCATTCTCTCCAACCGCTGCGCCCTTTCGCCTTCGAGCTCTCCACACCCCTTTGCATTCGCGCTCCTCTGCTTTCCACTGCCGTAGTCGCCATGGCCTCGCTAGTTCATCCCGAGCGCTTCCAGTCCGAGGAGGCACTCAACCTGGTGCGCAACCTGCTCGGATGGGGGCGCCAGCGTTCGCCGGAAGGACGCGCCTCTCCTATCGGCGGTCTCGCCGTCGGGGAGTTCGTGCTCTTCGTCTTCTACCTCTTCTGCGGGTTGGCGCTGCTGATCTCGCCTTTCTTCCTGCTATTGCTGGAGGAGCTCAGCCTCCAACTTTAGCACTTCACGCCCCACTCCATCCTCCCAGTGGCCATCTTCGCCCACCTCTGGGAGATGTTCATGGGGGTGACACTTCTTCCGCTAGCGCCCGGGCAAAAGGGTGTTGTGGGGCGACCTTCGGGAGAGATGGAAGGCGAGCTGAGCTGCGGCTCCATTTTTCGTGAACTTCATTGCCTCCTGCAGCGGCCTCGTGGTACGCCTCCATGAACTGGTCGAGCTCTAGCTCCATCTCAGCGGCCAGGCCGCCGAGCGCCGAGCGCTGCCGCACCTACATCTCTTTGGCTTTAATGGCTACGATGTCGCCTCCAACGATGGGGGCTCCTTCGCCCTGACGCACACATCGAGGAGACTGCCGCCGTTGGCAAGCTGCAACATCGGGTTGCCGCTAGCGCCACTGTTCCCAGTGGCCGCCACCGTGTTTGGGGTGAGCGGCAGGCCTGCGCTCGGCAGTTGCGGCGGCAGCTACGCTACGACAGCGCTGAGGGAGGATGCCCACAGGCGGTGGTAGTGATCGTTGGTCTGGCTGCCGACACCGAAGACGCCACCTGGGAGGTCGTACAAGACGCCGTGGAGACGGTGGCAGCGCGCTTCCAGCGCGACCCTGCTGATGTCGAGTAGCTCATACCTATAGAAATGAGGCTAGGGCTCCGCTTGAAGGCGGATGTAATAACTTTTGTCCTTGTAAGATATTTTTGGGAACTATCAATTAAACAACTCTTATCTGTATGGTATTTGCTCTTGCTGTGTGTGGCGTTACCAACTCCTCTCCTGGTACCTGCCCCCCTGGGATGTAGGCTCGACATGTCGAGGCTGGATACCAGCATACCTAAGAAAGAGTTGGTGACTCGGCCCCCAGGAGGTAGCCACGACTGGGACTTGGACCTGTACACAGCTTCGGCTAAGGAGCGTTAGTAGCGCACCCGTAGGATCCATCGTCTGGTATCAGCCATCGTTTGATTCGTGCAACAGGACCTGCAGGATTTAGCCCGGGGATCCAATCCGTGTGTCCGGACCCCTTGGACTGCAGCTCCAGATACTAGGACATCCATCACAGAGTGGTGGAGCGTGCATGCTTAGGGTATGGAACCAGGTAAGCGGCTACATGGCTCCGGACCACCCCAGAAGACGTGCGTCCGTTCTCTAGAACTGGACCCCAGGTTGTCGGACCCACAGGACTATAGTTCCAAATACTAGGGTACCCATCATAGAGTGGTGGAGTGCGTAGGCTTAGGGTACGGAACAAGGCTAAATGGCTACCAACTCCGGACCACCCCAGGAGACAAGTACCCGTTCTCTAGAACTGGCCCCCAGGCTGCCGGACCCCCTGCTTTCGTAGAGGGGTCCTAAACTGCAAGCCTGGCTGCTCAATTCAGGTGTTATCATACCAGTAAGGATGGGAAACCATATGGGTGGGTTAGATAAAAGATAATATCCGGAATCTGCAGCATAATAAAACCATCACAGGAGCACATCTGAGGGGGTAAATCCTTTCTTTATAACTTGACATGCAAGGGTGCAGACCAACAGGCCGGGCTTATGAGGGCGGACCTCACCGGGCTGGCGTACACGTATGCACAACCTAGTTACAAGAAGAAACTTTAACCCCTCAGACTCGCTCCTGTGGGTAGAACTTACAGAGATGCGCTATGTTCCAAGGATTGGGAAGAGGCACTCCTTCAGTTGAGGCGAGGCGGACGCACCCGGGTTGGCATACTTCCGTCACCTTGAAGGGTCCTTCCCAACTGGAGGGGAGTTTGTGGAGCCCTTCTCGGTTTAGAATTCGCCTTAGGACCAGGTCCCCCGACCCCGATCTCCCTACTATGCATGAACCGCTGGCGGTAGCGCCCGAGCGCTTGGTAGTAACGTGCATTTCGGATCACCGCTTTCCATCTGTGCTCGTCGATGAAGTCCACATCCTCACGTCATAGCTGTTCCTGCATAGACTCATCAAAAGACTGGACCCGTGGGGAGCCCATAAGGATTTTCAGGGAAAGGCAGGCTTTGGCCCCGAAGACCAGGGAGGACGGAGTCTCCCCGGTAGCCCGGCTAGCTGTCGTCACCGAAGTTAGAGTCTCCGGTGAAAACATCCTTCAGGACCCCCTTGGGTGACTGATACCCGAGGTCCCGTTCTCCCGCGGCCACCTCGCCATCGTCGACCCTTTCCTTGCCAGGCCGGTGACGAGGTGGGGAACCATCCTTGGAAGTCTGCTCGTGCCGTTCGCTGACGCGCTTCGCGAGCTCGATGATCTCGCGACATTCCGCGGCGTTGTGGCGACTGTTGGGGTGTACAGGGCATGAGCCGCTGTTACCCCTCTGCGACCATAGGCGCTTGTTGCGCTCGCCCCGGCCCCCCAGTCGCGGCTGCGATGATCGGAGCAGCAGACGACGACCTCTCATGGCCACGATTCTTCTTCTTCTTTTTGCCGTCTTGAGCGACGGCACCCGAGCCACCCATCTGGGTAAGCCCGGTCTGTGGTGCCGAGTGCCATGCACGACCCTTGGCGGCCCTGGCGCACTTGTCGGCCAGAGCGAAGAGCGTGGTGACAGTTTCCACGTCATGCGTGGCTAACTTCTCCAACATTTTTTCATCACACACCCCCTGGCAGAAAGCAGTGATGATGGAGGCATCGTAGATACGGGGTATAGTCCCTCGTACCTTGGTGAAGCGGGAGATGAAGGCCCGGAGAGTTTCCCCGGGCTCCTGCCACACTGCATGGAGGTGAGCCTCCACGCCATGCCACTGATAAGCGCTGGCGAAGTTCGCTGTGAACCGCACGCAGAGCTCTTCCCAGGAGTAGATTGATCCTGGGGTAAGGTTCATGAGCCAAGTCCAGGCTGGCCCAGACAAGGCTACATGGAAGTATGTTGCCATTACGGCGATGTCTCCACCTGCTGCCATAATGGAGGTGACGTAAACCTGCAAGAATTCCGATGGATTTGACGTACCGTCGTACTTCTCCGGTAGGTGTGGCCGGAACTTGGATGGCCAGGTCGCCGCGTGGAGATGATCCGCCAATGCGGCGCAGCCCACGCTGGCTAGTGGGACACTCGCTTGGATCCAGGCGCCCGTTGGGGTCTGCGGTGCAACCGCAGCGAAGTCGTAGTCGAGGTTGCGACCTCAACGTTTTGTCGACGCTCGCGCGCCCTCTCCAGAGAGACACGGACATCCTCGCCCATACGCCTGCGGTTGAGCTCTGCCCGCAGGTCATTAGACCTCTCCAGAGAGACTGGAGCGTCCTCTCCCGCACGCTGGCGGTTGAGCTCCGCCCGTAGGTCTTCGGTCGGTGCGTCCCTCACCGAGGGTGAGCGCACTGACGTCGACGCCTCATGTTGGCGCCGAGACGACCGAGGCCTGGGCCTGGCTGCGCCAGAGTGTGCCATGCCGATTAGGCGGTCGACGTCGTCGCGCCACTGCTTCATGGCCCCCGGCGAGGCCGTGGAGCTTGGGGGGGGGGGGGGGGGGCGCAGCAACTCTCTGGCCGCAGACAGCGTCCCAGGCGTAGCCCTAAACGCCCTGGACGTCTGCGCGGGAGTGTGCTGCCGTGCATAGTGCACAGCAGCGGCTGCACCAGGTGTAGGGAGGTTGGTGGCCCGCGGTGCCTCTTCCACCATGAAGTCCTCGAGCATGAAATCATGGTGCTCGACGTTGTGGACCATGGTGTCGAGCATAAGAACAAACAAAAACCAAAAGCCTAAACCCTTACCTGGCGCGCCAAATGTCAGAGAGGAAATTCTCCGGCCGGGTGGCGGAACACACCCGCCCTAAATCCTAAGATGAGGAGGGGCCTAAGCGTTTTGCCTGCTAGATGGACACGGGAAGAACACAAGAACACACAAGGGTTTAGAGTGGTTCGGGCCGCCGGAGTGTAATACCCTACTCCACTGTGTGCTGCATTGAGCTTGAGAGCTTGTATGAATTTGTGAGTCTGAGTGTCTAAGTTGGATCTGAGTGAAGCTGCCTTGTAACGTCGTGTGCCCTCCCTTTTATAGCTCAAGGGGGGCACGTACAAGGATGCTGAGCCCCGACATGTGGGTCCAGGAGCAAAACAGAGGGAATACATATAGAAGTATCCAATGCCAGTGTCGCCTAGAAGATCTCCGAGCGCCATAATGTCCGTAGTGCATATAGTATTAATATCTCGCGGCTTCTTCCTAGGTAACGCGTGAGTCATGATGAGCACAGTGTACACCACAACACGGGCGTACTGCCTGCGAATGGAATGGACAGGCACGCCGCCTGCGGGATGGCCTGGTCGCCTCCTGCCAGCGGAGTGGACAAGGCACATTTACTGCTGAGGCGGCACATAGCCTGCTAGTGGAATGGACAGGGCTCATTAAATGCCGAGGCGGTACATCACCCACCAGTGGAATAGACAAGCGACGCTCCTTATCCGCAATAAATGCAGTGGCCGCGCGGCCCAGAGGCCTTACGTCAGGCTCCGCCCGCTGGCTTACGTCACGGGCAGTAGGCCACATGGCAGCATCGGGACTCCGCCTGAGCGGGGAGCAGAAACATACACGGTATGGTCCGGACACGTGTCGGCTCCGGACCCTCGCCTGGCCTTGATTAAGGCCTGAGTATTCTTTGTCCCAGAATCCCAGGACCCTGCTGTGAGTGGCCTGGACCCCACAGAGAGGGGTTCGGGACCCGTCCTAGGGGTCCGGTTTGTACCAGTGGAGGTCCTGGACCCTGCCCGGAGGTCCGGTCCGTATATGCAGGGGTTCAGCACTTTCCCATGGGGGTCCGGACCACTGTTGACACCTTGGAGGGTATTGTCTTCTCTGACCACGTGGCGGCCCCAGAGCCGTCCACATGGTGGGGTCGAGTGCTGTTCACCACGCAACTAGAGATAGCCGCGCGGGCACCGCGTCTTCATACTGTAGTAAGGGGTACCCCTATTTCAGGGTACCGACAGAGGAGAACATCCTTTTCTCCCCTGTCATGTGGTTTGTGCATCCGCTATCGATTATCCAACTTGAGCCCATGGATGCATAAACCTGCAAAACAATTTAGTCCTTGTTCTTAGGTACCCAAACAGTCTTGGGTCCTTTCACGTTAGAAACAAGCACCTTGGGTACCCAAACACAAGTCTTGGAGCTATTATGTTTGCCCCCAACATATTTGGAAACTACTTTGCCTGATTTGTTAGTAAGCACATAGGATGCATCAAAAGTCTTAAATGAAATGTTGTGCTCATTTGATGCAGCAGGAGTTTTCTTTTTAGACATTTTAACATGTGTAGAATGTCTAGAGCTAGATGGCTCATTTTTTTACATGAAAGCATGATGAGAAATAGTGTGAGGTTTTCTAGCATGAATTCTCCTAATTTTATGTTCGGGATAATTTGCAGGATATAAAATGTAGCCCTCATTATCCTAAACCATGGGTGCCTTGCCCTTTACAAAATTAGATAATCTTTTAGGGGCATTAAGCTTGACATTGCTTCCATGTTGGAAACCAATGCCATCCTTAATGCTAGGGCATCTCCCATTATAGAGCATGCTTTTAGCAAATTTAAACTTTTCATTTTCAATTTCATGCTCATTGATTTTAGCAGTTAATTGAGCTATATGATCATTTTGTTGTTTAATTAGAGCAAGGTGATCATTTATAGCATCAACATTAACATCTCTACATCTAGTGCAAATGGAAACATGCTCGACGGTAGATGTAGAGGGTTTGCAAACATTTAATTCATCTATCTTAGCATGTAATATGGCATTCTCATTTCTAAGACATGAAATAGAATCATTGCAAACATTTAACTCTCTAACCTTAGAAATTAAACTAGCATTTTCAGTCCTAAGGCTAGAAATTGATTCATTCAATTTATCAATCTTAGCATTTAAACTAACATTTTCATTTCTAAGACTGGTAATTGAATCATGGCAAATGCTAAGCTCTTTAGTCAAGTTTTCACATTTCTCTACTTCCTGAGCATAAGCATTTTTCACTTTAACATGTTTTTTATTCTCTTTAATAAGGAATTCCTCTTGGCTGTCCAAGAGTTCATCCTTCTCATGAATGGCTCCTATCAATTCATTCAATTTTTCTTTTTGTTCCATGTTGAGGTTAGCAAAAAGAGTAAGTAAATCATCTTCGTCTTCACTAGAACTACCCTCATCACTAGATGTTGTATACTTGGGGTGGTTCTAGATTGTACCTTCTTCTTTTTGCCGTCCTTAGCCATGAAACATTTGTGGCCGACGTTGGGGAAGAGGAGGCCCTTGTTGACGGCGATGTTGGCGGCGTCCTCATCGGAGGAGTAGTCGGTGGAGCTCTTGTCGGAGTCCCATTCCCGACATATGTGGGCATCGCCGCCCTTCTTCTTGTAGTATCTCTTCTTCTCCTTTTTCCCTTTCTTGTCGTCGCTCCTGTCACCATCACTTGATATTGGACATTTAGCAATAAAATGATCGGGCTTACCACACTTGTAGCACACCTTCTTGGAGTGGGGCTTGTAATCCTTCCCCCTCCGTTGCTCGAGGATTTGGCGGAAACTCTTGATGATGAGCGTCATTTCCTCATTGTCGAGCTTGGAGGCGTCGATGGGAAGCCTACTTGATGTAGACTCCTCTTTCTTCTCTTCCGTCGCTTTGAATGCGATGGGTTGCACCTCGGTTGTAGAGGTGGCGCCTTGCTCTAAGTTGACAATATGTTTGGAGTCTTTGATCATAAGTTCAAAGCTCACAAACTTGCCAATTACCTCCACGGATTAGTTGCACTTGAGTGGGATTGTGAAAACAAGTGATCTAAGAATAACCTTGACCATTTCATGGTCATCCCACTTGGTGCTCCCGAGGTTGCGCACTTGGTTGACCAAGGTCTTGAGCCGGTTATACATCGCTTGTGGCTCCTCTCCCTTGTTGAGGACAAATCGACCGAGTTCTCCCTCGATCGTTTCGCGCTTGGTGATCTTAGTCACCTCGTCCCCTTCGTGCGCCGTCTTGAGAACGTCCCAAATCTCTTTGGCACTCTTTAACCCTTGCACCTTATTATACTCCTCTCGACACAAGGAGGCGAGGAGTATAGTTGTGGCTTGGGAGTTAAAGTGCCTAATTTGAGCGACTTCGTCCGAGTCGTAGCCTTCGTCCCCCACATTAGGTACCTATGCTCCAAACTCAACGATGTCCCGAATGTTTGCGTGGAGTGAGGTTAGGTGATGCCTCATTTTATCACTCCGCATACAATAATCCTCACCATCAAAGTATGGTGGTTTGCCTAAGGGAACGGAAAGTAAGGGAGCACGCTTTGAAATACGGGGATAACAGAGTGGCATCTTACTATACTTCTTGCGCTCATGGCGCTTAGAATCGACGAACAAGTTGGAGCTTGAAGACATGGATGGCGACGAAGAGTCAGTCTCGTAGTAGACCACCTTATTCATCATCTTCTTCTTGTCACCCTTCTGATGTGTCTTGTTGGAGGAAGAGGATTCCTCCTTGTGCTTGTGGTCGGACTCTCTCGAAAGAGTTCTCCTCGAGCTTGCGGCCTTGTCACCGGTCACGATCTCCCTCTTGGCATGTTCTCCCGACATCACTTCGAGTTATTAGACTCTAATGAAGCACCGGACTCTGATACCAATTGAAAGTCGTCTAGAGTGGGGGTGAATAGGCGTAATTTGAAATTTACAACTTTAAACACACACTACAACCGGGGTTAGCGTTAGAAACAAATCCGAGTCCGGTAGAGAGGGGAAAATAAATCAACCAAGAAATAAAGTGGATGAACACGATTTTTTGTTTTACCGAGGTTTAGTTCCAAAGAACCTAGTCCCCGTTGAGGTGGTCACAAAGACCGGGTCTCTTTCAACCATTTCCCTCTCTCAAACGGTCACTTAGACCGAGTGAGTTTTCTCCTTAATCAAACGGGTCACTTAGACCCCGCAAGGACCACCACACACTTAGGTGTCTCTTGCTTTGATTACAAGTCACTTGGGAACAAGAATGAGGAAGGAAGAAAGCGATCCAAGCAACAAGAGCGCAAAGAACACGAACAGACACTCTCTCAAGTCACTAGGTGGCTGGAATGAATTTAGGGACTTGGAGAGGCTTTGATATTTTGATTTGTGTCTTGGAGTGAATGCACTAGCTCTTGTATTGAATGGGAACTTCAGAAAACTTGGATTGTTGGAGTTGTGGTGGTTGGGGGGTATTTATAGCCCTCAACCACCAACAAGCCGTTGGGGAAGGCTGCTCTCGATGGGCGCACCGAACAGTTCGATGCGCCACTGGACACTGTCCGGTGCGCCGCCACGTCACCCAACCATTAGGGTTCTGACTCAGTCGACCGTTGGAGAGCTTGTCCTCTTGTGGCACCGGATAGTCCGGTGTGCCACCGGACTAGTACTGTTCACTGTCTGATGCGCCTCTGACTCTGCGGCTCTGACTCTACGCGCACTGTTCATCTGTCACCCATTTTTGCAGTCGACCGTTGGAGCGAGTAGTCGTTGCTCCGCTGGTTCGTCATCGTACGGACATGGTGCACCGGACACTGTCCGGTGGCACACCGGACAGTCCGGTGCGCCAGTCCACAGCACACTCAAGTTTCTTTGCCCCTTTGTATTTGATCCCTAACTTGAATATTTATTGGTTTGTATTGAACCTTTTTGCACCTATAGAACATGGATTCTAGAGCAAACTAGTTAGTACATATATTTGTGTTGGACATTCAACCACCAAAATTAATTGTGGGAAAAGGTGAACCCTATTTACCTTTCAACTTTATTACAATAAGATGTCCGAGACATCCACAGAGTCTAGTACATAGCCATAATCATTAATATCATCAAAGTGCGGAAAACGTAACGTAGTAGATAAAGCCTACACAGGCAGCTGACTGGGGGTTTGCCACTAAGAAAAACTAGAACTCCTCAAAGTCCTCCATGTTGCCAGCATCTCCTCCTGAGCACTGAATACAATGGGGACAACCTAGAGTGGGGTGGTTTGTAAAGCAAGGGTGAGTACACATCAACGTACTCAGCAAATGTCCCGTTTGGCTAAAGTAGACTAGCTTTATGTGGGGTTAAGATTAAGCAGTTGCTTTTAGTTGGTCAAGTATTTATTACCATTAGTAGAGCCATATTTTAGTAGTAACCCAATTATTACCCAAATGTACCTCCTCCAAGAGGAAATACCAAGGATCAAGATTATAACCATCATTATTAACCATTATCATAAAAGTAACAAAAGTTCTTCTAATCAAAGAGGATCCCAAGGCCGCTCTTAACCATGAGCTCGGCTGATATACCAGTTTCTAACGCTCTACAAAGGTTGTACACTTTACCCACGAGTCATGATCCCTTTCCAGCCTGGGTTGTACAGACCCGATCTTCACTACCGAAGTGAATGGCCAAGGATACACTACATAGCCTTTACAAAGACTCCCCTGGTGCATAGCTGCTCGTTAGGTTTCGCCAGTCGTACAAACATAGTACACCTCCCCAAGGTGGGTGACTAAAAAACCAAATCGAATGAACCTCTGCACCCTCTCTTAGCAGAGCGAGCACCATGCCCCAGTCCCCATTGATGGCCCTCAGGCAAAGCTAGCTACACCCCCAGGTTCATCTAATTAATCAGCTAAGGGCGTCCCATTCCACCCTCATGGTTGCACTGTTATCCTGGGTGGTCACTCCATGAACAGGTCCTTACGGAGAGGTACTCAGGAAAATGGCCTGAGTCCCCTAGAGTATCACAATATCATCATCGAGATAACATCATCGTATCATAAATAATCACATCATGTTCATTGATTAAGTTAAAGCAATAGCATAAAGCTAACCATGATAACCCAAAAGGTAAACATGGATAAGTAAATACAGACTAGTCAATCCTTAGGTTTCAGTAATGTAATGCGGGACAATGAAATTATGAAGTATGTAGGACATAATAGGTTATAGGACACTTGCCTTCACCAGGTTGTTGCTCAGGAAGATCTTCAGCAACACACTCAGGAACAACAGACTGCTCGTTGTCTAAATAAAGCGATCATGGATTCAATACATTTGGTAAATGACAAATAAACAACACATCAATCATGTACAAACATGGGAACACATCTCAAAAAGAAAAGTATAAACTCAAAAGGGAGTTTAAATTATAGGGTAGACTAATCTCACTAAGTAGTTGATTATTCTTTAAGTGTTGTCCATGATTACATAATCTGATTCTATTTCTTTTAATGAGACATAAGAGTTACACCAGAGATAAATTCATACATCACATGTTATTATCTTTCCAATATTAAACATCTATTTACCGCTAGGGTTTCCCTTTTTATTTATTTTATTAAGTGAATAAATCAATACATATATTAATTCATAGTTAGACATAAAAATTAGAGTTTGCAGATTGTGAATGGACCTAATTTATTTAAACAGAGAATATTCCTATGAACATTTTGCAATTTGAATCACTAAATTTGGAGTTCATATGCAAAAGATATGAAATAAACAAGTTTGGGAGTTTAAAATATGAAAATAGGTCTAATTCTGTAATTATTTAAAAGCCTAAGATTCAATATGCAAGATTATAGGGGCTTGCGCGCGAAAACCAGGGACGAAGAGTTGATTCCAAACAACTCGAGGGCCTCTTTAACAAAATTACCGCACAAAGGGGTATCAGGTCTGCTCAACCGTTAGATCTAAAATCCACGGCCGAGATTAGATCCGCAGGCGAGGGCACGCGCGCGGGCGAGCGAACGCTGACAGTCGGGCCGACGGTGTCAGCGATCGAGAAGGGAGGCGGGCTGACCAGTCGGGCCCAGCGCCAGGGGCGCAGGCGCTGACCGGCAGGGCCCAGGGGCAGAGCGCGGGTGAGGGATCGAACCTGAGCGACCGGATCCAAATCATACAGTTAGTATTAGATTAGGTTTAATTAGATCCGGGTCGCCCGATCTCAGACGGACGCTTGGGATCTAACGACCGGGTTCCTCGGCCGCCAGCGGTGGCGCCGCTCGCGTCCGCGGCGGAGATCCACTGGAGACGAGGGCGCGAGCGCGCTGGGGCCCGCTGGGACATCGGGAAGGGCTCGGGGAATTCAGGGCAGCGCGACGAACTTGGCTAGGGGCTTGGCATCGACACAAAGGCACTGGAGGGGGGCGGTTCATGGCGAGGCGGCTCGACGATGGCGCAACACTACTCCAGCGAGCAATCGCGCATGACCGAGGGCAAACAAGGGAAAAATAGGGCAGGCCTAGGTTGCTTAGCTCGAGACAAGACTCCGGGACCCTTGAACTGCGGCAGGGACACGACAAGGGCTTGGGTCGATGGCGGCCGCTTTCCGGTGGCACGAGGGAAACTCTGGTGAGCACGGGCAGAGGGAACCAGAGATGGAGAGGGTAAGTTGAGGCGCGTCTCAAGTTGCGGGCACCGAGGCAAAACTCACCGAGGCGAAAGGCACGACAAAACTCCAACGATGACGGCGGAACGGGCGCGCGGGCACGGCGAAGGTCTTCCGAGGGCTCCGAGGAGGAACGACACACGAGCGAGAGCGAGCTGGGGTGTCTGCGAGTGGGGAAATGGCCGAGCGGACGGAAGGTGGCTTGAGTAGGGGCTGGGCGCGTGAATGGTGGCCGGAATTCGCGCGGACGTGGGCACAACCATGGCGGGCGCGCGGACCGGGAGTTAGAGGAGGGGGAAAGGGGTGACGAGCGGGGCCCGACAGACAACGGCATAGACACGCGAACGCACAACGGGCCAGGGCGCCGACAAGACGACCCCACTGGGCAGAGAGGGAGAAGGCCAGCGAGCTAACTGGGCACGGCACCGACAGGACGGACCCACATGGTGGTGAGAGCGGGTAAGGGGAAAGGCGGGCACGAGATCCACCGCTGACAGGCGGCGCGGGCAGGCGCGGGCGCGGGCGCGCGCTGCTGGGCCGGTTTGGGCTGACCTGGGCTGAATTAGAGTTTTCCTTTTTCCTCGAATTTCTAATTGCTTTTCTATTTTATTTTCTTTAGGGTTTTCAATTCAAATTCAAACCAAGTTTCAAAATCAAACTAATTCAAACATGTGCAACAATTCAAAGAATATTTAAGCTCAACATGACGCAACATTTCATGACTCATAATGTTTTGGCAAAAATAAACATTTAATTCCCTCCCTAATTAAGCTAAGTCTACTAAAAAGGAAAAGAGAGAGAGAGAGAGAAGAGTAACACCTGAATTTAGATGACAATAAGAAAGAAATTTTATACCCCAAATTAGGGTGATACATGCACCTAAGCCGAAGAGAGCTAAGGTTTTGATACATAGGCTGAAGCCTCATTCTTTAGAAAGGACAACTACAATACCTAATACAAAGGGTATAGAGATTGCTGAACAGGCCGAAGCTAGTGCCGGTCCAGCTGAAGAGTTGGGAACAAGGAGCTCTCAGGGAGAAGAGCAATTGAAATTGTCGAGTCCCCAAACCATAACGGGGTTGTCGAAGCTAACAACTGCTGCAACAATGAATCCTAAGAAAATGAGAATGGCTAACATTTTGGATGATGTTTTAATATCTACAAATATGCCAACTCTTGCTTCTACCGAAGCTTCAAGAGAAGTAACCGCTGCACGCGCTTCTCCTACTCACACTGAGGTTGAAGCTTTGGGGGCTAACCCATAGAGCTAGCGAAGGAAAAGTCAACATTGCCTACTCCTGAAGCACCTTACCAAGCTGATTTAGAATATATTGTTCGTCATGCTTTGGGGAAACAACTATCCGAAGAACAAGTTGCTGAAGTGCAACATTATGCAAGGGATCTGAAATACCCACGGGGATCCTTAGTTTATGGGTGGAGGCGACAAAGATGGCTTCCTTTATTGTCTACCAGACAGTAAGGATATTAATGTTTGCCGTGAAATGATGGACAACATGAGATACCCAAAGCTTGAGCTTGGTCTGTCTATAATGACGAAGGACCAACTTTCAGACAGCCTCGCCTACAACAACCTGAATGTTTGTATACTTTGTCTTCACATTTGGTAATTTTTGTTATGGTGAATTATTTTTGTGGTAATTCTTATCATTATTATTTGTATGTTTTTTGTTTGTTAGGGTATTATTCTTAGCAAAGCTTTAAATTCTCAAAAGGATGCAGAAGATGAGAGCAATCAGATAGCAATTGGAAATCTTTGTTCGAAAGTTATAATGCTGAGAAATGAAGCTCTCGGGAAAGATAAAATCTTGCTCTCCTTGGTAGAGAGATTGAAATCTAGCAAAGCTAGGCTGTCTAGCCTTTCTGATGCAGAGCAGAAGATGGAGGAATTTGAAGAAAAGCAACAGAAAGATACAAAGCGTATTGCTTACTTAGAGTATGTGTTATCTGTTCAAGTGGGATTGCCCAGATCCGAAGTGCAGGGATTGGAGAAGAAGCTCGATGAATCGACTGAAAATTTAAATGTCGAGCAAACAAAACAAAAAATATCTGATGTTGAACGACTAAGGGTTCAGAAGAATGTGGATGAGCTTCATCAAGCAAAAGAGGAATGCTACGATGTTGCCATGGAATGTTGTAATAAATTGAAAAACAGCTTTGCCAAAGTTGGCGTATTCTCTATGGAGCAAAATTTTATCCGCGGCGATCCTGATGGAGTTATTCGGTGGATCGGCGGCGAGGTCGAAGCCTTTGACGAAATTCTCAGTGATAGGGGATACTTCTGCGCCTTCGCTGGTGCCCGCGGAGCTGTGTCGCTTCTTGAGAAGGTTGGCTGCGATCACGTAAAGGATGTAGTTCAACCAGAATTTTTGGTTTCAGCCAATGACATTAAGAGCCCTTCAGCCGAAGCAACTGCCCTGAGTGGGAAATTTTATTCCGAAGTCTGGTTGAAAGGTGACCGAGAGATAGCTGACGAAGTTATCAGAAAAAATGAGGAGTCTCATGCTACATTGGAAGAGGCTAAGAAAGCTGAAGAAGCTGCAAAATGTGCAAGACTTATAGGTATATTTATTCCGATCTAGCTTCATAAATTATTTTAGCTTTGGAACTAACAAACACTTATACTATGGTGCAGCTGAACTCTCTCCCTCTCCGGAGCCGTATGATCCTGAAGCCGATCCGTCTCTGAAGGGGGCACTTGAAGTAATTAGGATAGCTAACGAAGCTATTGATGAAATAGTTAACAGGCTACTAAACGAAGCTGCTGATAAAGTTTTGAAGGAAGATGACTAGATCTTGTCTATTCAGACTTTTGAATCTTTGTATGCAGCTTCTTTTTGTAAGAAACAATTATCAACTACTTGTATAGTTAATGATGTAATATATTTCTTTGTGAGGCGTGAAATCTTCGAACATACTGTTTTTGAGCTACAGGCGAAAAAACACATTCCCTTCTTTTCACGCTTCATAAAGAAAAAAGAAATCCCCCTTCTTTGCCGAAGCAACTTTGAAGGTCTCATCGTAGATGTTGCATTAGAATACCGTTGCCGAATGTACAATCCTCATATAAAAACACCTCTGCCAAAGGCATAGATCTTATATTATTGATATGTTCTTTCGTGACTCTTTGTCGAAGATGGACTTAACCTCATGGGTTAGTCGGTATGTTTGAAGGAGCAATTTTCCTTCTTTTTCCACTATTTCTGTCGATGCAAAATGATGTATGATGCGATCTTATGCAATATGATGTGATGGTATGCAAATGATGTTAATGCACGAATAATAAAAATAAGACTCTGCATCCCCTTAGGAACGACTTTGGAGTCTCTTCACCTTTTACTTAAGTGGTATTTTAGCTCTGCATCCCCATAGGAGCGACTTTGGAACTAAGCTCTGCATACCCTTAAGAACGACTTTGGAACTTCTTCACCTTTTACTTAGGTGGTATTTTAGCTCTGCATCCCTGTAGGAATGACTTTGGAGCTAAGCTCTGCATCCCCTTAGGAACGACTTTAGAGCTTCTTCACCTTTTACTTAGGTGGCATTTTAGCTCTGCATTCTCGTTGGAACGACATTGGAGCTTCTTCGCCTTTTCGGTTACACTCGATGGTGTAACCCTAGATTCATTACAACAGGTCGAAGGTTGTACCTTCTTATATTGTCTTTAGGGAAAACATAAAGATAAGAAAAGCAAAGATTACATTGAATATGAAAATCTTTTGATTGAGGCCATGTATTGTTTCAGTAAATGTGTCTCAACTCTAGCACAGTGTTGTTGATTGTCCGAGCTTCAGACTCTTCACGTGTATCACGTTGTTGTGCCTGGCGGTGCCCTTCTGGCTACAGATTGTGAGACAAGATCGAAGCCATGGGTGGTGGTGGTGGTAGCAGGGTCCATGCGGCTTGTGAGTGGCTTGCCGAAGCAACTGATGTTGTGGACTGCTGGTTGCCCACATACTCGAGGATGTATGGGGAATAGCACGAAGCAGTATGTAGGACCTACTTCGGCTGATTCTGTCGTGCTTCGGCTTTAGCTATTTCCTTTTGTTCCTGGATTATGACTTGGCTCGTCTTGCGTGATATGACGCATTTCTTCGGCAGCTTCATCAATCTTCTTCTGAAGTTCAGCTAGCCAAAGCATTTTCTCTCTCTTTCTCTCCACTTGTTGGTGGATGCCCTCTAAGTCTTTGATCTCCTGGTCTAGTTCCTCCTCTTGTGGTTTTGGGCCGATGGCCTTCCTTTTTTGGTTTCGGGCTTCTCTTAGAGGGAGCCCTTCTTGGTTGATGTCCAGCGGTGCAAGGGCAGCCCCTAGCGCTATTTCCTTCTTTGGTGGCACGACGAAGGTGGTTGCTCGAGCTGTTGTCGAAGGTGGTCGTTTGAGTTCACCGGAGGTGGGCGCCAATGTTGTTCACTTGTTCTCAAGTATTGTGAATCAAGAACAAAGCAACATAGTTGTTAAAGATTAAGGGCCTTCGTCCTCTAAAGAATCATCTCCTTTCGGATATAATGGTCTTCAGACGAAGGTTATGAAGGACACACCTTCATCATTTGTAAGAATTACAATTCACAAAGATGATAAGCATTATCCATTCATATATCGATCCATATATTTATTTCATGATGAACATATGGGTAAAATTCATATTACATTGATACCTTCGGCTTGTTCGAAGGTGATGACGCGAGAGCGATTAACAATCCAGCGTGAATAGTACGGTGGTACTGTTCACCTATTTATAGGCACGAGACGCAACCTGGGTAAAAATATATTTATGACCTTAACATTTGTTCAAAATTGTAACATAAATCATTAAGGACTAACTAGTCTTTTCCTCTTCAGTTCAACATCATGCTTGATCTTCGACACCACTTTCAGTCGAAGCTGATATTCCTCGGCTATAGTTTCAGCGTTCATTGTTGTCATTTTCGGGTAATATCTTCATCTTGAAGACCTTCGACGGTGAAGGAGACTCCCATCATGAATCTTTGTTTGTGACGAAGCTCCTATAATACTCAACATTATGCTAGAAACAAATGATCAGACGTAAGTACCGTTGGTCCAGAGATTGGACAGGGTGTTACAATGAGCTTGTTAGAGATACACATTCTCATTTGAATCTAATCATCAATGAGCTCAATTGTATTAGCATAAATAAGTGAAAGGGAAATGGCCTCAAACATTTCCTATAATCGATTTTGGTGTTTGACGACCATCACAAACCTAATGGACTAACTAGCTTGCCTAGTTGATCTTTTCTCAGGTGCATAAAGTTTATATACACATACAAGTAAAATGTCCTTGGGGCAATTCTACAAGTTTGGAGAAAAATAGATTTGCACCAGCCTATGGCGCACTGGACAGTGTCCTGTGCCCAGGCTGGCGCGCCCAGCAAACTGATCGCTCTCGGGAAATCAAAGCGCCCAGCGGACTGTCCGGTGAGCTCATGGAGCAACGGTCGACTGAGCCGCAGTCTGAAGCGTCAAAAGTCAGAAGACAGTCTGTGACAAACAAGATGAGCATGGTGTGGTGACTAGGAACAAAGCTCGACTTGTTGCAAAAGGATATTCACAAGTCGAAGGTTTCGATTTTGGTGAAACCTATGCACCCGTAGCTAGGCTTGAGTCAATTCGTATATTACTTGCCTATGCTACTTACCATGGCTTTAAGTTATATCAAATGGACGTGAAGAGTGCCTTCCTCAATGGCCCTATCAAGGAAGAGGTGTATGTTGAGCAACCTCCCGGCTTTGAAGATAGTGAGTATCCTTCACATGTTTATAAGCTATCAAAGGTGCTTTATGGGCTCAAACAAGCCCCAAGAGCATGGTATGAATGCCTAAGAGACTTTCTTCTCACTAATGGTTTTAAAGTCGGAAAACCTGGCCCTACTCTCTTCACTAAAACAATTTACAAAGACTTGTTTATATGCCAAATTTATGTTGATTATATTATATTTGGGTCTACTAACAAGTCATCTTGTGAAGAGTTTAGTAGGATTATGATACAGAAATTCGAGATGTCTATGATGGGGGAGTGAAGTATTTCCTTGTATTCCAAATCAAGCAACTCAAGAGGGCACCTTCATCTACTAAACAAAGTAGATTCAAGATATACTGAAGAAGTTTGAAATGAAGAATGCCAAACCCATCAAGACTCCCATGGGAAGAAATGGGCATCTCGACCTCAACACAGGAGGTAAATCTGTAGATCAAAAGGTATACCGGCCGATGATAGGATCTCTACTCTATTTATGTGCTTCACGACCGGATATTATGCTTTTAGTATGCATGTGTGCAAGGTTCCAGACCAATCCTAAGGAAGTTCACCTTAGGACCGTGAAAAGAATCATGAGGTATTTAGTTTACACTCCTAAGTTTGGGCTATGGTACCCCAAGGGATCTACCTTTGATCTAATCGGGTATTTTGATGCCAATTATGCCGGATGTAAGATTGATAGAAAGAGTACATCAGGACTTCTCAGTTTATGGGGAGATCCTTGGTGTCTTGGGCTTCAAAGAAACAAAATTCAGTAGCTCTATCCACCGCCGAAGCCAAGTATGTTGCTGTAGGACATTGTTGTGCACAACTACTCTAGATGAGGCAAACCCTTAGGGACTATGGCTACAAGTTGGGCAAAGTCCATCTCCTATGTGACAACGAGAGTGCAATCCGCATGGCTGATAATCCTATTGAACACAGCCGCCCTAAGCACATAGACATCCGATATCACTTTCTGAGAGATCATCAACAAAGGAGAGATATCAAAATTGCCTTTGTTAACACCCACAACCAATTAGCCGATATCTTTACCAAGCCCTAGATGAGAAGACTTTTAGCAAGCTTAGAAATGAACTAAATATCTTAGATTCTCGGAACTTTGATTAAAATCTTGCACATATTGCTCTTTTTATACCTTTGATCATGTCTCTTTCATTTGGTACAAATGCATATTTCTTATTCTTCTTGTGCCAAAGCTAAGACTAATGTGCTTTCAAGAGGATCTCTTTGCTTAGTCTTAGATTGAAAGGGAAATGGAGTTTTAGGCAAAGCCAAGGCTTCCACTACGACTCTGGCGGTATCATATATCCTTTGCCCTACTCATGCACTCACTTTCATATCTTTATTGTTAAAGGCCTCTAAGTTTTCTTCGTTTTTGGCGCTTAATGCCAAAGGGGGAGAAATTAATAGGCCAACGAAAAAGGACCGCACCACCACCCTATTTTCTAAAAACTTTTTCAAAAAGGGGGAGAAATTAAAAAGCAAAAGTAAAAACCCTCTTGACAGCTAAGGGGAGAACCTTTTCAGGGGGGCTTTTATTTAGCCAAAGGAAAAACATTTGAAACATGGGGAGAATCTTTCAAATTTGAAAATGCTTTTGGAAATCATATTCTTATGTCACTGGCGAATTGCAAAAGAATTTGAAAAGACTTTTCCCAAATGGTTTGCAAAAACAAGCGAAGTGGTGCAAATGTGGTCCAAAATGTTAAATATATCAAAACAATCATATATGCTTAGAACTGCTTTCATTTCAAAGTAACTTATGCACATCTAACAAAATGCAATCTAGTTACATTTCTACACTTTTTATTTGTTTTGGTTTGTGTTGGCATCAATCACCAAAAAGGGGGGACTGAAAGGGAAATGGCCTAAAACATTTCCTATAACCGATTTTGGTGTTTGACGACCATCACAAACCTAATGGACTAACTAGTTTGCCTGGTTAAACTTTTCTCAAGTGCATAAAGTTCATATACACATACAAGGAAAATTACCTTGGGACAATTCTACAAGTTTGGAGCAAAACAAATTTGCACCAGCCTGCGGCGCACCGGACAGTGTCCGGTGCCTAGGCTGGCGCGCCCAGCGAACTGGCCGCTCTCAGGAAATCAAAGCGCTCCTTAGCTAAAAATCACCGGATTGTCCGGAGCTCACTGGACTATCCGGTGAGCTCACGGAGCAATGGTCGACTACAGTCGACCGCACCGCAGTCTGAAGCGTCAGAACTAGAAGATAGTCTGCGATGTCAGGTCGCACCGGACAGCACCACAAGGACAGACGACTTCAAGGGTCAACATCTCCAAACCCCATTGGTCAGCTAACGTGGCACACACCGGACAGTGAACAGTGCCATGTCCGGTGCGTACCGGACTGGCCGATGTGCCCATCGACAAAGAAGTCAGCCAACGGCTAGAATAGTGGTTGGGGCTATAAATACCCCTCAACCACCACCATTCAAGTAATCCAAGCTTTCCACTCTCTACATTCAATACAAGAGCAAAGAATACACTTCAAAGACACATTCAAAGCCTTCAATCCTCTCCAAGTGCCATAATCAAGTCAAGTGATCAAAAGTGTTTAGTGACTTGAGAGAGGGTGATTTGTGTTTCATTTGTTGCTCTTGTTGCTTGGTTACTTTTTTCTTCCTCCTTCTAATCTTTCCAAGTGTTTTGTAAAGCAAGCAAGAGCACCTAATTGTGTGGTGATTCTTGTAGGGTCTTAGTGACCCGTGAGATTAAGAAGCACTCGACCGGTCTAGGTGACCGATTAAGAGAGAGAAAGGGTTGAAATAGACCCAGCATTTGTGGCCTCCTCAACGGGGAGTAGGTTCTTTATGAAAGGGAAATAGGGTTTAACCTTTTCCTATAAATAATTTTGGTGGTTGAATGCCCAACACAAATAATTGGACTAACTAGTTTGCTCTAGATTATATATTCCACAGGTGCATAAAGGTTCAACACAAACCAATAAAAGATCAAAGTAAGGGTTCACAAGAAAGGAACAAAAGAAACCGAAGAGTACCCTGATCTGGCGCACCGGACAGTGTCCGGTGCACCAGGACCGTACAAGTCCAAACTCGCCACCTTCGGGTTTCTGTGGTCGTGCTCCGCTATAATTCACCGGACTGTCTGGTGCACCAAGCGGAGCAACGGCTACCAGCGCAACGGTCGACTGCAACAGACGTCTGCAACGCTACAGTGCACGGATAGTGCGCGCAGAAGTGAGAGCACCTAGAGGGGGGTGAATAGGTGATCCTGTGAAACTTGAAAACTTAAGCCACAAAGCTTGGTTAATCGTTAGCACAATAATTGCCAAGTGGCTAGAGAGGAGTCAAAACACAATAACCACAAGAAATCAATCACAGAGATGGCACAGTGGTTATCCCGTGGTTCGGCCAAGACCAACACTTGCCTACTCCACGTTGTGGCGTCCCAACGGACGAGGGTTGCAATCAACCCCTCTCAAGCGGTCCAAAGACCCACTTGAATACCACGGTGTTTTCCTTGCTTTTTCTCAATCCCGTTTGCGAGGAATCTCCACAACTTGGAGCCTCTCGCCCTTACACTTGAAATTCACAAAGAAGCACGGAGCAAGGGAGGGATTAGCAACGCACTCAAGACAAGAAATCACAGCAACACCACGCACACAAGTCGCAACGAGAGCTCACAACACAACTCAAAGAGTTCACTACTCAGCTAGAGCTCTAATTGCTATCGCAAAGAATCAAAGGCGTGGAATCGATGTCTTGGTGCTTAGGAATGTTGTAGGAATGCTTGGTTTTCTCCTCCATGCGCCTAGGGGTTCCTTTTATAGCCCCAAGGCAGCTAGGAGCCGTTGAGAGCAATCTGGGAAGGCTGATCTTGCCTTCTGTCGACTGGCGCACCGGACAGTCCGGTGCCCGATTTCTTTCCTTAACTGGCGCAGCCGACCGTTGGCAGCCAGAAAGCCGTTGGCGCACCGGACATGTCCGGTGTACACCGGACAGTCCGGTGCCCCCTTCTAGCCGTTGGCTCGGCCACGTGTCCCGCGCAGATCGCCCGGCCGACCGTTGGCCCGGCCGACCGTTGGCTCACCGGACAGTCCGGTGCACACCGGACAGTCCGGTGAATTATAGCCGTACGTCGCCGGTGAATTCCCGAGAGCGGCCACTTTGCTCGAACCAGCCTGGCGCACCGGACACTGTCCGGTGCACCACCGGACAGTCCGGTGCTCCCAGACTGAGCAGATTCTTGGCTGCCCGAGCCAAGACATTTTCAATTGGATTTTTCCTGTTTCCAGCACTTAGACACAATACATTAGTCCATAAAACAATGTACTAAGTCTGAGAAACATACCTTTATCCTTGGTTTGTACTTTGTCCACCATTTTACATTTAAGCACTTGTGTTAGACACTAAATCACCAAAATACTTAGAAATGGCCCAAGGGCACATTTCCCTTTCAATCTCCCCCTTTTTGGTGATTTATGCCAACACAATATAAAGCAAGTAGAACAAATACAAAACCAATTCAAATAAGAACTCAAATTGTTTTGATTCAATTTTGACATATACGGATCACCCTTTGCCACCACTTGGTTTGTTTTTGCAAATCAAACTCAACTTTCTATCTCTAAGTCAAACACACATGTTAAGACATAAAGAGAGTGATTCCAAGAGAAATTGATTCAAGATTTCAAAAACTCCCCTTTTTCCCATAATCAACACTTCTCCCCACAAGAAGCCAACTTTTGACAAGAGAGACAATAAAAGAGTTTTGACAAACCAAAAAACTCTATTTTACTATTTTCAAAATCTCTCAAGTGGTAGCTGATCCATTTATCGCTTTGGCCTTTATTTTCTCCCCCTTTGGCATCAAGCACCAAAACGGGATCAATCCTGGCCCTTTAACCCCATTGCCTCACCAAAATCTTCAACGAAGAGCAGATAGGCAATCAGAGTATAACGATGAACTTGGAAAAGTTACTCTTTTCATCGGAGTGCAGTGGAAGTCTTGCATGGTCCAAGTCCACCTTTTCCCTTTCAAACCTCCTTTGAGACTAAAACAAGCAAACTCAAGCACATGGTTAGTCTCAAAGGGTCAAGTTGTAGCACAGCTCCCCCTAAACCTGTGCATCACTTTGCAACGGACTTGTGAGGTCCAGGGAGTGTTTATACAACTTGAGCACCATTATTAAGCAACAAAATGCATAAGGAACAAGATCAAAGGCATAAACACATGTATGCTATAAATCAATCCAGGTTCCGCGAATCTAAGACATTTAGCTCACTACGCAACCTGCAAAAGGTCTTCTCATCAAGAGGCTTGGTAAAGATATCGGCTAGCTGGTTCTCGGAGCTAACATGAAACACTTCGATATCTCCCTTTTGCTGGTGGTCTCTCAAAAAGTGATGCCGGATGTCTATGTGCTTTGTGCGGCTGTGCTCAACAGGATTTTCCGCCATGCGGATAGCACTCTCATTATCACATAGGAGTGGGACTTTGCTCAGATTGTAGCCAAAGTCCCTGAGGGTTTGCCTCATCCAAAGTAGTTGCGCGCAACACTGTCCTGCGGCAACATACTCGGCCTCAGCGGTGGATAGGGCAACGGAAGTTTGTTTCTTAGAGTTCCATGACACCAGGGACCTTCCTAAGAATTGGCACGTCCCTGATGTACTCTTCCTATCGACTTTACATCCAGCATAGTCGGAATCTGAATATCCAATCAAGTCAAAGGTAGACCCCTTTGGATACTAGAGCCCGAAGCAAGGCGTAGCAACTAAATATCTAAGGATTCGCTTCACTGCCACTAAGTGACATTCCTTAGGATCGGATTGAAATCTAGCACACATGCATATGCTAAGCATAATATCCGGTCTACTAGCACATAAGTAAAGTAATGACCCTATTATTGACCGGTATGCCTTTTGATCAACGGACTTACCTCCTTTGTTGAGGTCAGTGTGTCCGTCGGTCCCCATCGGAGTCTTTGCGGGTTTGGCATCCTTCATCCCAAACCGCTTCAGCAAGTCTTGCGTGTACTTCGTTTGAGAGATGAAGGTGCCGTCCTTGAGTTGCTTCACTTGGAACCCAAGGAAGTAGTTCAACTCGCCCATCATTGACATCTCGAATTTCTGCGTCATCACCCTGCTAAACTCCTCACAAGACTTTTTATTAGTAGAACCAAATATTATGTCATCGACATAAATTTGGCACACAAATAGATCACCTTCACAAGTCTTAGTGAAAAGAGTTGGATCGGCTTTCCCATCCTTGAAATCATTAGCAATTAAGAAATCTCTAAGGCATTCATACCATGCTCTTGGGGCTTGCTTAAGTCCATAGAGCGCCTTAGAGAGCTTACACACGTGGTCGGGGTACCGTTCATCCTCGAAGCCAGGGGGTTGCTCCACGTACACCTCCTCCTTGATTGGCCCGTTGAGGAAAGCGCTCTTCACATCCATTTGGAACAACCTGAAAGTATGGTGAGCGGCATATGCTAGCAAAATACGAATGGACTCTAGCCTAGCCACAGGAGCAAAAGTCTCCTCAAAGTCCAAACCTGCGACTTGGGCATAACCTTTTGCCACAAGTCGAGCCTTGTTCCTCGTCACCACCCCGTGCTCGTCCTGTTTGTTGCGGAACACCCACTTGGTTCCCACAACATTTTGCTTGGGACGAGGCACCAGTGTCCAAACTTCATTGCGCTTGAAGTTGTTGAGTTCCTCCTGCATGGCCAACACCCAGTCCGGATCTAGCAAGGCCTCTTCTACCCTGAAAGGCTCAATAGAAGAGACAAAGGAGTAATGCTCACAAAAATTAACTAATCTTGAACGAGTAGTTACTCCCTTGCTAATATCACCCAATATCTGGTCGACGGGATGATCCCTTTGGATCGTCGCTCGAACTTGGGTTGGAGGTGCCTGAGGTGCTTCTTCCTCTTCAACTTGAACATCTTGTGCTCCCCCTTGATCATGCGCCTCCACTTGAGGTACCTGTTCGTCATCTTGGGTTGGGGGATGCACCATAGTTGAGGAAGACGGTTGATCTTGCTCCAATTGTTCCCGAGGCCGTACATCTCCAATTGTCATGGTGCGTATCGCGCCCGTTGGAACGTCTTCTTCATCTACATCATCAAGATCAACAACTTGCTCTCTTGGAGAGCCATTAGTCTCATCAAATACAACGTCGCTAGAGACTTCAACAAAACCCGATGATTTGTTGAAGACCCTATACGCCTTTGTATTTGAATCATAACCTAATAAAAACCCTTCTACAGCTTTGGGAGCAAATTTGGAATTCCTACCCTTCTTCACTAGAATGTAGCATTTACTCCCAAATACACGAAAGTACGATACATTGGGTTTGTTACCAGTTAGCAGCTTGTATGAGGTCTTCTTGAGGAGGCGGTGAAGATAGACCCTGTTGATGGCGTGGCAAGCCGTGTTTACGGCTTCCGACCAAAAACACTCGGGGGTCTTGAACTCTCCAAGCATAGTCCTCGCCATATCAATGAGCGTCCTGTTCTTCCTCTCTACCACACCATTTTGCTGAGGTGTGTAGGGAGCGGAGAACTCGTGCTTGATCCCCTCCTCCTCAAGAAACTCCTCCACTTGAAGATTCTTGAATTCGGACCCGTTGTCGCTCCTTATCTTCTTCACCTTGAGCTCAAACTCATTTTGAGCTCTCCTGAGGAAGCGCTTGAGGGTCCCTTGGGTTTCAGACTTATCCTGCAAAAAGAACACCCAAGTGAAGCGGGAAAAGTCATCAACAATAACTAGACCATACTTACTTCCTCCTATGCTCAGATAGGTGACGGGTCCGAAGGGGTCCATATGCAGCAGCTCCAGAGGTCTTGAAGTGGTCATCACATTCTTGCTGTGATGTGCTCTTCCCACTTGTTTACCTGCTTGACAAGCTGCACAAGGTCTATCTTTTTCGAATTGCACGTTAGTCAAACCTATCACGTGTTCTCCCTTTAGAAGCTTGTGAAGGTTCTTCATCCCCACATGTGCTAAGCGGCGATGCCACAGCCAGCCCATGCTAGTCTTAGCGATTAAGCATGCATCTAGACCGGCCTCCTCTTTTGCAAAATCAACTAAATAAAGTTTGCCGTCTAGTACACCCTTAAATGCTAGTGAACCATCACTTCTTCTAAAGACAGACACATCTACATTTGTAAATAGACAATTATATCCCATATTACATAATTGACTGACAGATAGTAAATTATATCCAAGAGACTCAACTAAAAACACATTAGAGATAGAGTGCTCATTGGATATTGCAATCTTGCCTAAACCTTTCACCTTGCCTTGGTTCCCATCACCGAATATGATTGAATCTTGGGAATCCTTATTCTTGACGTAGGAGGTGAACATCTTCTTCTCCCCCGTCATATGGTTTGTGCATCCGCTGTCGATAATCCAGCTTGAGCCCCCGGATGCATAAACCTGCAAGGCAAATTTAGGCTTGGGTCTTAGGTACCCAACTCTTGTTGGGTCCTACAAGGTTAGTCACAATTTCCTTAGGGACCCAAATGCAAGCTTTATCACCCTTGCATTTTGCCCCTAATTTCCTAGCAACTATCTTCCTATCCTTTCTACAAATAGCAAAGGAAGCATTTAAAGCATGATAAATTGTAGAGGGACCATTCATAACTTTTCTAGGAACATGAACAATATTCTTCCTAGGCACATGATGAATATTTTTCCTAGGCATATCTCTACCATGCATATAGGAAGAGCTGGAAGCATACATAGCATAAGAGTCATAGGCATGTGAATCAAAAGTATTACAACTCCTATGAGACTGTCTTCTATCATTGTACATAAAAGCATGGTTCTTTTTAGTACTACTTGCCATAGGGGCCTTCCCTTTCTCCTTGGCGGAGATGGGAGCCTTATGGCTTGTTAAGTTCTTGGCTTCCCTCTTGAAGCCAAGCCCATCCTTAATTGAGGGGTGTCTACCAATCGTGTAGGCATCCCTAGCAAATTTTAGTTTATCAAAATCACTTTTGCTAGCCTTAAGTTGGGCATTAAGACTAGCCATTTCATCATTTAACTTTGCAATAGAAGCTATGTGTTCACTACAAGCATCAATATCAAAGTCTTTACATCTATTGCAAATAACAACATTTTCTACACAAGTTGTTGATTTACTAGCTATTTCTATCTTAGCATTCAAATCATCATTAATGCTCCTTAAGCTAGAAATCGTCTCATGGCAAGAAGATAATTCACAGGAAAGCATTTCATTTCTTTTAACTTCTAAAGCATGAGATTTTTGTGCTTCTACAAATTTGTCATGTTCTTCATACAACAAATCTTCTTGTTTTTCTAAAAGCCTATTCTTATCATTCAAGGCATCAATTAATTCATTAATTTTATCTACCTTGGTTCTATCTAGGCCCTTAAATAAACATGAATAATCTATTTCATCCTCATCACTAGATTCGTCCTCACTTGAAGAAGCATAAGTAGAGTTTCGACTACATACCTTCTTCTCCCTTGCCATAAGGCATGTGTGACGCTCGTTGGGGAAGAGGGATGACTTGTTGAAGGCGGTGGCGGCGAGTCCTTCATTGTCGGAGTCGGAGGAGGAGCAATCCGAGTCCCACTCCTTTCCTAGATGTGCCTCGCCCTTGGCCTTCTTGTAATTTTTCTTCTTTTCCCTCTTGCTCCCGTGTTCCTGGTCACTTTCACTATCGGGACAGTTAGCAATAAAATGACCAATCTTACCGCATTTGAAGCATGAGCGCTTCCCCTTGGCTTTGGTCTTGCTTGGCTGTCCCTTGCGACCCTTAAGCGCCGTCTTGAATCTCTTGATGATGAGGGCCATCTCTTCATCATTAAGTCCGGCGGCCTCAATTTGTGCTACCTTGCTGGGTAACGCCTCCTTGCTCCTTGTTGCCTTGAGAGCAACGGGTTGAGGCTCATTGATTGGACCGTTTAGAGCGTCGTCCACGTACCTCGCTTCCTTGATCATCATTCGTCCGCTTACGAATTTTCCAAGGACTTCTTCGGGCGACATTTTGGTGTACCTGGGATTCTCACGAATGTTATTCACCAAATGAGGATCAAGAACGGTAAAGGACCTTAGCATCAATCGGACGACGTCGTGGTCCGTCCATCGCGTGCTTCCGTAGCTCCTTATTTTGTTGATAAGGGTCTTGAGCCGGTTGTATGTTTGTGTTGGCTCCTCGCCTCTTATCATCGCGAATCGTCCAAGCTCGCCCTCCACCAACTCCATCTTGGTGAGCAAGGTGACGTCGTTCCCCTCATGTGAAATCTTGAGGGTGTCCCAGATCTGCTTGGCGTTATCCAAGCCACTCACTTTGTGATATTCATCCCTGCACAATGAAGCTAGAAGAACAGTAGTAGCTTGTGCATTCTTATGAATTTGCTCATTAATGAACATGGGACTATCCGAACTATCAAAGTGCATTCCACTCTCTACAATCTCCCATATACTAGGATGGAGAGAGAACAAGTGACTACGCATTTTGTGACTCCAAAATCCGTAGTCCTCTCCATCAAAATGAGGAGGTTTACCAAGTGGAATAGATAATAAATGAGCATTTGCACTTTGAGGAATACGAGAGTAGTCAAAAGAAAAGTTCGAATTGACCAGTTTCCTTCTCTCGTAGTCGTTGTGGTCGTCGTCCTTTTGGGAGGAAGTAGACTCATCGCTGTCATCGTAGTAGACGATCTCCTTGATGCGCCTCGTCTTCTTCTTCTTCCCTTCTTTCCGTCTATGGCCCGAGCCGGAGTCGGTAGGCTTGTCGTCCTTCGGCTCGTTGACGAAGGATTCCTTCTCTTTATCGTTGATCACGATACCCTTCCCCTTAGGATCCATCTCTTCGGGTGGTTAGTCCCTTTGTGAAGAGAACGACTCTGATACCAATTGAGAGCACCTAGAGGGGGGGGGTGAATAGGTGATCCTGTGAAACTTGAAAACTTAAGCCACAAAGCTTGGTTAATCGTTAGCACAATAATTGCCAAGTGGCTAGAGAGGAGTCAAAACACAATAACCACAAGAAATCAATCATAGAGATGGCACAGTGGTTATCCCATGGTTCGGCCAAGACCAACGCTTGCCTACTCCACGTTGTGGCGTCCCAACGGACGAGGGTTGCAATCAACCCCTCTCAAGCGGTCCAAAGACCCACTTGAATACCACGGTGTTTTCCTTGCTTTTTCTCAATCCCGTTTGCGAGGAATCTCCACAACTTGGAGCCTCTCGCCCTTACACTTGAAATTCACAAAGAAGCACGGAGCAAGGGAGGGATTAGCAACGCACTCAAGACAAGAAATCACAGCAACACCACGCACACAAGTCGCAACGAGAGCTCACAACACAACTCAAAGAGTTCACTACTCAACTAGAGCTCTAATTGCTATCGCAAAGAATCAAAGGCGCGGAATCGATGTCTTGGTGCTTAGGAATGTTGTAGGAATGCTTGGTTTTCTCCTCCATGCGCCTAGGGGTCCCTTTTATAGCCCCAAGGCAGCTAGGAGCCGTTGAGAGCAATCTGGGAAGGCTGATCTTGCCTTCTGTCGACTGGCGCACCGGACAGTCCGGTGCACACCGGACACTGTCCGGTGCCCGATTTCTTTCCTTAACTGGCGCAGCCGACCGTTGGCAGCCAGAAAGCCGTTGGCGCACCGGACATGTCCGATGTACACCGGACAGTCCGGTGCCCCTTCTAGCCGTTGGCTCGGCCACGTGTCCCACGCAGATCGCGCGGCCGACCGTTGGCCCGGCCGACCGTTGGCTCACTGGACAGTCCGGTGAATTATAGCCGTACGTCGCCGGTGAATTCCCGAGAGCGGCCACTTTGCTCGAACCAGCCTGGCGCACCGGACACTGTCCGGTGCACCACCGGACAGTCCGGTGCTCCCAGACTGAGCAGATTCTTGGCTGCCCGAGCCAAGACATTTTCAATTGGATTTTTCCTGTTTCCAGCACTTAGACACAATACATTAGTCCATAAAACAATGTACTAAGTCTGAGAAACATACCTTTATCCTTGGTTTGTACTTTGTCCACCATTTTACATTTAAGCACTTGTGTTAGACACTAAATCACGAAAATACTTAGAAATGGCCCAAGGGCACATTTCCCTTTCAAGAAGTCAGAGCAGCCGCCAGAGGCACACCAGACAGTGAACAGTGCCTGTCCGGTGCGGCACCGGACTGTCCAGTGCCACTAGAAGGCAAAGGCTCCAACGGTCGATAGCGCCCAGATCCTAACGGTTGGGTGACGTGGCTGGCGCATCGGATTGTCCGGTGCGCCCATCGACAATAGCCACCCCCAACGGTTGTTTGGTGGTTGAGGGCTATAAATACCCCCAACCACCTCCATTCCAACCATCCAAGCATTCAACACATTGCATTCAATACAAGAGCAATAAGACTCCACCCCAAAGACACAATTCAAGTGATCGATCCGCTCAAAGTCCCCAATTCAACTCTAGCGCATTAGGACTTGTGAGAGGATCATTTGTGTTTCTTTGTTGCTCTTGTTTGCTTGGCTTGGCTTTCTTTTCTTTCTCACTTCTTACTCTCAAGCTTTGTAAGCGAGGCAAGAGACACCAATTGTGTGGTGATCCTTGCGGGGTCTAAGTGACCCGTGAGATTAAGGAAGAAGCCTCACTCAGTCTAGGTGACCGTTTGAGAGAGGGAAAGGGTTGAAAGAGACCAGGTCTTTGTGACCACCTCAACGGGGACTAAGTTCTTTAGAACCGAACCTCGTAAAACAAATCACCGTGTCATCCGCTTTATTTTCTTGGTTGATTTTCCCCCTCTCTCCCGGACTTTACATTTGTTCTAAAGCTAACCCCGTCTTGTAGTGTGTTTAAAGTTGTAAATTTCAGTTTCCGCCTATCCACCCCCCTCTAGGCGACTTTCACTTGGTATCAAAGCCGATACTTCATTAGAGTCTAACCACTCGAAGTAATGTCGGAAGGATCCGCCAAGAGAGAGATGGAAACGGCCACAAGCTACGAGAAGGCTCCATCAAGGGAGTCTGGCGCCAAAGGAAGGGAGGAATCACCTCCCCGCGTCAAGTCGCACCGGAGTGGCGACAAGAAGAAGAAGATGAAGAAAGTGGTCTACTACGAGACCGATTCTTCGTCGCCCTCCACCTCCGGTTTCGATGTCGCGTCCGTCACTTCTAAGCGCCATGAGCGCAAGAAGTTTAGTAAGATCCCCTTACCCTATCCCCGTATTTCAAAGTGCGCTCCTTTACTTTCCGTCCCATTAGGCAAACCACCAGTTTTTGATGGTGAGGACTATTATATGTGGAGTGATAAAATGAGGCATCACCTAACCTCACTCCACACAAGCATATGGGACATGGTTGAGTTTAGAGCGCAGGTACCATCCGTGGGGACGAAGGCTACGACTCGGACGATGTCGCCCAAATCCGGCACTTCAACTCCCAAGCCACTACTATACTCCTCGCCTCTCTATGTCGAGAGGAGTATAATAAAGTGCAAAGGTTGAAGAGCGCCAAGGAGATTTGGGACGTGCTCAAGACCACGCACGAGAGAGATGAGGTGACCAAGATCACCAAACGGGAGACGATCGAGGGGGAGCTCGGTCATTTCGTCCTCAACCAAGGAGAGGAGCCACAAGCTATGTACAACCAGCTCAAGACCTTGGTGAATCAAGTGCGCAACCTCAGGAACACCAAATGGGATGACCATGAAATGGTCAAGGTTATTCTAAGATCACTTGTTTTTCGCAATCCTATGCAAGTTCAATTAATATGTGGTGATCCTAGATAAAAGCTAATGTCTCCCGAGGACGTTATAGGAAAGTTTGTGAGCTTTGAATTAATGATCAAAGGCTCCAAACAAATTGTCAACTTGGAGCAAGGCGGCACCTCCACACCCGAGGTGCAACCCATCGTATTCAAAGCGACAGACAAGAAGAAAGAAGAGTCTACATCAAGTAGGCTCCCCATCGACGCCTCCAAGCTCGACAACGAGGAGATGTCGCTCATCATCAAGAGCTTCCGTCAAATCCTCAAGCAAAGGAGGGGGAAGGGCTACAAACCCCGCTCCAAAAGGGTGTGCTACAAATGTGGTAAGCCCGGTCATTTTATCGCTAAATGCCCTATGTCTAGTGATAGTGACATGGACAACGACAAGAGGGGGAAGAAGAAGGAGAAGAAGAGGTACTACAAAAAGAAGGACGGCGATGCCCATGTGTGTCGGGAATGGGACTCCGATGAGAGCTCCACTGACACCTCCTCCGATGAGGATGCCGTCAACATCGCCGTCAACAAGGGTCTTCTCTTCCCCAACGTCGGCCACAAGTGCCTCATGGCAAAGGACAACAAAAGGAAGAAGGTAAAATCTAGAGACTCCACCAAATATACAACATCTAGTGATGAGGGTAGCTCTAGTGAAGATGAGGACAATTTGCTTACCCTTTTTGCCAACCTTAACATGCAACAAAAAGAAAAATTAAATGAATTAATAGGAGTTATTCATGAGAAGGATGAACTCTTGGATAGCCAAGAGGAATTCCTTATTAAGGAAAACAAAAAGCATGTTAAAGTTAAAAATGCTTATGCTCAGGAGATAGAAAAATGTGAAAACTTGACTAAAGAGCTTAGCATTTGCCATGACACTATTTCCAACCTTAGAACTGAGAATGTTAGTTTAATTTCTAAGGTTGAAAAATCAAATGCTTGCCTTGATTCAATTGCCAATCTTAGAAATGAAAATGCTAGTTTAATTGCTAAGATTGATAAATTGAATGAATCAATTTCTAGCCTTAAAATTGAAAATGCTAGTTTAATTTTAAAGGCTAAAGATTTGAATGTTTGCAATGATTCTATTTCCTATCTTAGAGATGAAAATGCCATGCTAAAATCTAAGATAGATGAATTAAATGTTTGCAAACCCTCTACATCTACTGTTGATCATGTTACTATTTGTACTATATGTAGAGATATTAATGTTGATGCTATTCATGATCACCTTGCTTTAGTTAAACAACAAAATGATCATATAACTCAACTAACTACTAAAATTCATGAGCATGAGATAGATAATGAAAATTTTAAATTTGCTAGAAGCATGCTCTATAATGGGAGACGCCCTAGCATTAAGGATGGCATTGGTTTCCAACAGGGAAGCAATGTCAAGCTTAATTCCCCTAAAAGATTATCTAATTTTGTAAAGGGCAAGGCACCCATGGTTCAGAATAACGAGGGTTTTATTTTATATCCCGCTGGTTATCCTAAACACAAAATTAGGAGAATTCATGCTAAGAAGTCTCATTCTGTTTCTCACCATGCTTTTATGTATAAGAATCAGGCATCTAGCTCTAGGCATTCTACACATGGTAAAATGCCTAAAAGGAAAACTCCTACTGCATCAAATGAACCTAATATTTCATTTAAGATTTTGATGCTTCTTATGTTTTAACTAACAAATCAGGCAAAGTAGTTGCCAATATGTTGGGGGCAAACACAAGGGCTCCAAGGCTTGTGTTTGGGTGCCCAAGGTACTTGTTTCTAATGTGAAAGGACCCAAGACCGTTTGGGTACCTAAGAACAAGGCCTAAATTGTTTTGCACGTTTATGCATCCGGGGGCTCAAGTTGGATAATTGATAGCGGATGCACAAACCACATGACAGGGGAGAAAAGGATGTTCTCTTCCTACGAGAAAAACGAAGATCCCCAACGAGCTATTACATTTGGGGATGAAAATCAAGGTTTGGTCAAAGGACTTGGTAAAATTTGTATATCACCTAACCATTCTATTTCCAATGTTTTTCTTGTAGATTCTTTAGATTACAATTTGCTTTCTGTTTCTCAATTATGTAAAATGGGCTACAACTGTCTTTTTATGGATATAGGTGTTACTATCTTTAGAAGAAGTGGTGATTCAGTAGCATTTAAGGGAGTATTAGAGGGTCAGCTATACTTAGTTGATTTTAATAAAGCTGAACTCGATACTTGCTTAATTTCTAAGGCTAATATGGGTTGGCTCTAGCATCGCCGACTAGCCCATGTTGGGATGAAGCATCTTCACAAGCTTCTTAAGGGACAACACATTTTGGGACTAACCAATGTTCATTTTGAGAATGATAGGGTTTGTAGCGCATGTCAAGCAGGAAATCAAGTTGGTACCCACCATCCACACAAGAACATCATGACGACCGACAGGCCGCTTGAGCTACTCCACATGGATTTATTCGGCCAGATCGCTTACATAAGCATCGGCGGGAGTAAGTATTGTCTTGTAATTGTGGATGATTACTCTCGTTTCACTTGGGTATTCTTTTTGCAGGAAAAATCTCAAACCCAAGAGACCTTAAAGGAATTCTTGAGAAGAGCTCAAAATAAGTTCGGATTGAGAATCAAGAAGATAAGAAGCGATAATGGGACGGAGTTCAAGAACTCTCAAATTGAAGGCTTTCTTGAGGATGAGGGCATCAAGCATGAGTTCTCTTCCCCCTACACACCTCAACAAAATGGTGTAGTGGAGAGGAAGAATAGAACTCTATTGGACATGGCGAGGACCATGCTTGATGAGTACAAGACTCCGGACCGGTTTTGGACGGAAGCAATCAACACTGCTTGCTACTCCATCAACCAGCTCTACCTTCACCGAATCCTCAAGAAGACATCATATGAACTCCTCACCGATAAAAAGCCCAATGTTTCATATTTTAGAGACTTTGGTAGCAAATGCTTTATTCTTGTTAAAAGAGGTAGAAAATCTAAATTTGCTCCTAAGGCTGTAGAAGGCTTTTTACTAGGATATACCTCAAACACAAGGGCATATAGAGTCTTCAACAAATCCACTGGATTAGTTGAAGTTTCTTGTGACATTGTGTTTGATGAGGCTAATGGCTCCCAAGTGGAGCAAGTTGATCTTGATGAGCTAGATGATGAAGAGGCTCCGTGTGTCACGCTAAGGAACATGTTTGTTGGGGATGTGTGTCCTAAGGAATCCGAAGAGCCTCCACAAGCACAAGATCAACCATCATCTTCCAATCAAGCATGTCCACCAACTCAAGATGAGGATCAGGCTCAAGATGATGAAAATGAAGATCAAGAGGATGAGCCACCTCAAGAGGAGGACAATGATCAAGGGGGAGATGACCATGACAAAGACAAGGAAGATGATCAAGAGATTCAGGGTCAAAGACTGCCACACCCAAGAGTCCATCAAGCGATTCAAAGAGATCACCCCGTGAACTCCATTCTCGGTGACATCCATAAAGGGGTAACTACTAGATCTCAAGTTGCTCATTTTTGTGAACATTACTCTTTTGTGTCCTCTATTGAGCCATACAGGGTAGAGGATGCACTAAGAGATTCAGATTGGGTGTTGGCAATGTAAGAGGAGCTCAACAACTTCACGAGGAATGAGGTATGACATTTAGTTCCACGTCCTAACCAAAATGTTGTAGGAACCAAGTGGGTATTCCGCAACAAGCAAGATGAGCATGGTGTGGTGACAAGGAACAAAGCCCGACTTGTAGCCAAGGGATATTCACAAGTCGAAGGTTTGGATTTTGGTGAAACCTATGCACCCGTAGCTAGGCTTGAGTCAATTCATATATTACTTGCCTATGCTACTTACCATGGCTTTAAGCTTTATCAAATGGACGTGAAAAGTGCCTTCCTCAATGGACCAATCAAGGAAGAGGTCTATGTTGAGCAACCTCCCGGCTTTGAAGATAGTGAGTACCCTAACCATGTTTATAAACTCTCAAAGGCGCTTTATGGGCTCAAGCAAGCCCCAAGAGCATGGTATGAATGCCTAAGAGATTTCCTTATCACTAATGGCTTCAAAGTCGGAAAAGTCGATCCTACACTCTTTACTAAAACTATTGCAAAAGATTTGTTTGTGTGCCAATTTTATGTTGATGATATCATATTTGGGTCTACTAACAAATCCACATGTGAAGAGTTAAGTAGGATTATGATTCAAAAATTCGAGATGTCTATGATGGGAGAGTTGAAGTACTTCCTAGGATTTCAAGTCAAGCAGCACCTTCATCAGCCAAACAAAGTACATTCAAGACATACTTAAAAAGTTTGGAATGAAGGACACCAAGCCCATCAAGACACCCATGCGAACAAATGGGCATCTCTGTAACACCCTGAATTTTGGGGTATAAAATTTCTTTCTAATTATCACCCAAATTCATGTGTTACTCGTCTCTCTCTCTCTCACTCTAGGTTTTATCTCTCTAGAATCTCTCTCCCTTTTTCCCTTTTTGAGTAGAAATAGCTTAAAGTTAGGGGGATTTAATTATTTAGTTTTGCCAAAACATTATGAGTCATGACATGTTGCATCATGCTGAGCTTAAAATATTCTTTGAAGTGTTGCACAAGTTTGAATCTATTTGAATTTGAAACCTAGTTTGAATTTGGATTTGAAAACCCTAGAGAAAAGAAATAGAAAAGGAATTAGAAAATTCAGAGAAAAAGAAAAAGAGAAAGCAGCCCAGTCGGCCCACTAAGCCCAACTTCGCCTGCGCGCCTTCGGTCTCTGACAGGTGGGCCCCGCCTGTCGGCGCTGACCCACGCCTCTCTTCCCTTTCTCCTTCTCGCTATTCGGTGGGGTCGCGCTGTCGGCGCTTTGGCCCGTTATGCGCTCGCGCGTCTGTGCCACTGTCCCGCGGGCCCCGCTCGCTAGTCCCTCCCCCTCCGCCTTCAACCGCTCGCCTGCGCGGACTGCGTGCACGCACGCCGAGATCGCCGCGCCCACGTCGCCACCTAGCTCCAAACCGGCACCCTGACCCCCTCTACAAGTCCCCGCACACCCCACTTCCACCCTGCCTCGCTCATTTCACCTTTGCCCACTCACCCGAGCTGCACGCGCCAGTTCTTCAAGCCCGCCGGAGCTTCCCCATCGCCAGGCCCCCTGCGCCCGACTTCGTCGCCGGTAGAGCTCGACCGCCGTCCGCGATCATGCTCCGCCACCGTTACGCCTAGCCTCGTCCTCATGCCTGCTCCACCCGAGGTGAATTTCCCCACCGGACTTTCTCTTCTCTCTCCCCCATTTCCTCTGTTCCATCAATTAGTCGCCGACGATCGTCGGTTCTGGTCCCGCGCCATCGAACCGAGTCTGCCCGGCCAACCGCAGCCGCCCCATGCCCTGTTCGCTCGCGCGGAGTCGCCGGCTCCGGCCATGGCGCTCGTGCCATGCGCACTGCCGAGGTAGACGGCAGTCCTAACAAGGAGGACCCGCCCGTCAGCCTCCCCTTTTCTTTCCCCACTCTTGGTCACTGCCTAGAGGGCCCCGTCTGTCAGCACGCGCCCGCGATATCGCGCCTGCGCGTACCCTCCACCGCTGACTAGCGGGCCCGACCTCCCCACGACCCCGTTTGTCAGGCTCCCGCCGTTTCCCCCATGTTGGTCCGAGTCGCCGACCCGTGGGCCCCGCCCATCAGGGAGTGCCAGCGCTCGCATCCCGCAGCGGGGATACCAGGGCCGCTGACGTGTGGGACCCGCCGGTCAGCCCTCGCATCTGATCCCGCGCGCCCGCTTCTAATCTCGGGCGTCCGTTCCCGATCGGATGGTCGAGAAGCAGGATACCCTTTCGCTGTGGTTGTTTTGCTTAAGACCCCCTCGGCTTTCTGCGAATAGAACACGCCATCCTTAGACTTTACGCGCAGGTCCCTGAGTTATTACAAACAGACCCTATCCTTTTAAATAATTACATAATAGGGCTTAATTTTGTATTTTCAACTCCTAAACTTATTTATTTCATATCTTTTACATATGAACTCCAAATTTAGTGATTCAAATTGCAAAATGTTCATAGAATTATTCTCTATTTAAATAAATTAGTTCCATTTACATTCTGTGTTTTCTAATTTTATAGTTAACTATGAACTAGAATATGTTTAGATTTGTTTATTTAATAAAATAAAAGGGAAAACCCTAGAGATTAAAGCTTGTTTAATCTTGTAAGATTAATAATGTGTATTACAATAAAATAAATTGAACTATGTTATGTATTTGTGAGTAACACTTAGAGAAGTAATAATCTATTTCCAAGTGAAGTTGGTTTATGTTATAGTTTATGTTATGCTTTGAACCCATTATCCCTTATGTAGTATTGTGCCTTTTGAGATGTATTCCTATGTTTGTACATGTTTGGTGTGCTGTTCATTTGTACTTTCCAAATGTATTGAATGCATGCTCGCTTTATTTAGACAACGAGCAGTTCGAGGTTCCTGAGTGTGTTGTTGGAGACCTCCCTGAGCAACAACCTGGTGAAGGCAAGTGTCCTCTGTCCTATTATGTCCTACATACTTTATGATTCACTATCCCGCATTACTTTATGAAACCTAAGGATTGACTAGTCTGTATTTACCTTATCCTTGTTTACCTTTTTGTGTTATCATGGTTAGCACTTTGCTATTGCCTTAACTTAATCAATGAACATGATGTGAACATTTATGATACGATACTGTTATCCTAATTATGTTGATGAGCTTATGATAATCTAGGGGGCTCAGGCTTTTTTCCTGAGTACCTCTCCGTAAGGACCTGTTCATGGAGTGACCATCCGGGATAACAGTGCAACCATGAGGGTGGAATGGGACGCCCTTAGCTGATTAATTAGATGAACCTGGGGGTGTAGTTGGCTTTGCCAGAGGGCGATCAATGGGGGCCAAGGCGTAGTGCTCGCTCTGCCAAGGTTGGGGTGCAGAGGTTCATTCGATTTGGTTTTGTTAGTCACCCACCTTGGGGAGGTGTATTGTGTTTGTACGACTGGAGAAACCTAACGAGCAGCTATGCACCAGGGGAGTCTTTGTAAAGGCTACGTAGTGAAACCTTGCCGACTCACCTTGGTAGTGTTTGAGGGTTTGATCGACCCAAGGCATAAAGGGATCACGACTTGTGGGTAAAGTGCGCAACCTCTGCAGAGTGTTAGAAACTGGTATATCAGCCGAGCTCACGGTTAGGAGCAGCCCTGTGATCCTCTTTGATTAGAAGAACTTTGGATACTTTTATGATGATGGTTAATAATGATGTTATAAAATCTGATCTCTAGTATTTCCTCTTTTGAGGAGGTACTTCTGGGAAATAACTGTTATTACTAAAACCTGGCTCTACTAACAATAATAAATATTTGACCAACTAAAAGCAACTGCTTAACCTCAACTCCATATACAGCTAGTCCACTTTAGCCAAACGGGACATTTGCTGAGTACGTTGATGTGTACTCACCCTTGCTTTACACACCACCCCCACCCCATGTTGTCCCCACTATACTCAATGCCCAGGAGGTGATGCTGGCAACATGGAAGACTTCGAGGAGTTTCAGGACTACGACGAGTTCTAGTTCCTTCTTAGTGGCAAACCCCCAGTCAGCTGCCTGTGTAGGCTTAGCTTCCACGTTCCGTATTTCCGCACTTTGATAGTTATGTTAAAGACAATGGTTATGTAATAGACTCTGTGGATGTCTTGGACATCTTGATGTAATCAAGTACCTTTCCGCTATTTATTTCGAGCATTGTGTGATGATGTCCAATTATGTAATCGATGTGTACGTGAGTTTCTGATCCTGGCACGTACATGGTTCACATTCGGTTTGCCTTCCAAAAATTGGGTGTGACAATCTCGACCTCGACACAGGAGGTAAATCCGTAGATCAAAAGGTATATCGGTCGATAATAGGATCTTTACTCTATTTATGTGCATCTCGACCAGATATTATGCTTTCCGTATGCATGTGTGCAAGATTCCAGGCCGATCCTAAGGAAGTTCACCTTAGGACCGTGAAAAGAATCATGAGATATTTAGTTTACACTCCTAAGTTTGGTCTTTGGTACCCCAAGGGATCCACCTTTGATTTAATAGTATATTCCGATGCCGATTGGGTAGGGTGTAAAATTGATAGGAAGAGCACATCGGGGACTTGTCAATTTCTGGGAAGATCCCTGGTGTCTTGGGCTTCAAAGAAACAAAACTCGGTAGCTCTTTCTACCACCGAAGCCGAGTATATTGCCGCAGGTCATTGTTGTGCACAATTACTTTGGATGAGGCAAACCCTCAGGGACTATGGCTACAAATTGAGCAAAGTCCCTCTCCTATGTGACAAAGGGCGGATAATCCCGTTGAACACAGCCGCACTAAGCACATAGACATTCGTTATCACTTTTTGAGGGATCACCAACAAAGGGGGGATATCGAGATTGCTTATTAGCACCAAAGAACAATTAGCCGATATCTTCACCAAACCGTTAGATGAGAAAACCTTTACCAAACTTAGAAATGAGCTAAACATTCTTGATTCTCGGAATTTTGATTGAAACATTGCACACATAGCTCATTTATATACCTTTGATCATATCTCTTTTATGTCTACGACTAATGTGTTTTCAAGTGTATTTCTATGCTAAGTCGTAGATTGAAAGGGAAATGGAGTCTTCGGCGAAGACAAGGCTTCCACTCCACTCTATCGGTATCATTTACCCTTCGCCATCACTCCACATCACTCTCAAATTGGTATAATCTTCACTCATATTTCATTTACCAATGGAGGAGAAAGTAATAAGGGCTCACAAAGTCTCCGTTTTTGGCGATTAATGCCAAAGGGGGAGAGAGTATTAGCCCAAAGCAAAAGGACCGCACCACCACCTTTCGAAATTTTTTAATTGATATATTTCAAATTGGTATGATTTTCAATTGGCATATTTTTAAAATTAGCATCTCAATATATTTTCAATTGATATCTATTAAAACCCTCTTGAAAGCTAAGAGGAGAATTTTATTCAGGGGGAGTTTTGTTTAAGTCAAATGAAAAGCATTTGAAACAGGAGGAGAAATTTTAAATCTTAAAAATGCTTCTCGAAATCATATTCATATGCCTTGACTATTTGCAAAAAGATTTTGAAAGAACTTTCTAAAAGAATTTGCAAAAACAAAACAAGTGGTGCAAGCGTGGTCCAAAATGTTAAATTAAAAGAAAGCAAACCATGCATATCTAGTGAAACAATAAATTGGTTTAATTCTAAGTAACCTATGCACTTACCTTATGCAAACTAGTTCAATTCTGCTTTTATATATTTGCTTTGGTTTGTGTTGGCATCAATCACCAAAAAGGGGGAGATTGAAAGGGAAATAGGGTTTAACCTTTTCCTATAAATAATTTTGGTGGTTGAATGACCAACACAAATAATTGGACTAATTAGTTTGCTCTAGATTATATATTCCACAGGTGCATAAAGGTTCAATACAAACCAATAAAAGATCAAAGTTATGGTTGAAAAGAAAGGGGCAAAAGAAACCGAAGAGTACCCTGGTCTGGCGCACCGGACTGTTCGGTGTGCCACCGGACAGTGTCCGGTGCACCAGGATCGTACAAGTCCAAACTCGCCACCTTCAGGTTTCTGTGGCCGCGCTCCGCTATAATCCACCGGACTGTCCAGTGTGCCACCGTAACTGTCCGGTGCACCAAGCGGAGCAACGGCTACCAGCGCAACGGTCAACTGCAATAGACGCCTGCAACACTACAATGCGTGGATAGTGCGCGCAGAAGTCAGAGCAGCCGCCAGAGGCGCACCGGACAGTGAACAGTGCATGTCCGGTGCGGCACCGGACTGTCCGGTGCCACTAGAAGACAAAGGCTCCAACGGTCGACAGCGCCCGGATCCTAACGGTTGGGTGACGTGGCTGGCGCACCGGACTGTCCGGTGTGCCCATCGACAGCAGCCACCCCCAACGGTTGTTTGGTGGTTGAGGGATATAAATACCCCCCAACCACCTCCACTCCAACCATCCAAGCATTCAACACATTGCATTCAATACAAGAGCAATAAGACTCCACTCCAAAGACACAATTCAAGTGATCGATCCGCTCAAAGTCCCTAATTCAACTCTAGCGCATTAGGACTTGTGAGAGGATCATTTGTGTTTCTTTGTTGCTCTTGTTTGCTTGGCTAGGCTTTCTTTTCTTTCTCACTTCTTACTCTCAAGCTTTGTAAGCAAGGCAAGAGACACCAATTGTGTGGTGATCCTTGCGGGGTCTAAGTGACCCATGAGATTAAGGAAGAAGCCTCACTCGGTCTAGGTGACCGTTTGAGAGAGGGAAAGGGTTGAAAGAGACCCGGTCTTTGTGACCACCTCAACGGGGACTAGGTTCTTTAGAACCGAACCTCGGTAAAACAAATCACCGTGTCATCCGCTTTATTTTCTTGGTTGATTTTCCCCTCTCTCTCCCGGACTTAACACTTGTTCTAATGCTAACCCCGGCTTGTAGTGTGTTTAAAGTTGTAAATTTCAGTTTCCGCCTATCCACCCCCCTCTAGGCGACTTTCACTTTGGAACCGAACCTCGGGAAAAATTTGTCGTGTTCACTTGTGTTGATCTTCATCATTCGATTTGTTTCTTCCCTCTCCCCTCTCACTAAAAGTTATCTTGCTCACATTGTTTTGAGTTTGCTCCCAAAGTTATCCTCATTGATTGAGCAACTCATAGCAAGAAGAACTATCTTACACACTCTGAATTCACAATTATTTATTTCTAACCCTAACCCCGGGTGAAGTGTGTGTTCAAAGTTTATAATTTTTCTGGTTTCTCCTATTCGCCCCCTCTAGGCTACTTTTAATAAGCTAGGTGATGCGGACATTGTGAGGAAGATTATCTCCCCACTACCACAACAATGGAAGCATCATCATCATTCTTCACAACATGGAGGACTTGAGTCAAATGACTCCGACCATTATGATTGGGAAAATTGCGGCATTTGAGATGTCGCGAAAAATGGGTCGACAAGAGGAGACAACTTCTTCAAGGCCATATGCTTTTGCATGTGATGAAAAGAGTAAAGGAAAGAAGAAGGCTCCCGCTCCAAGTTCCTCAAGTGATGAAGAGGAAGAAGAAGAAAGCGATGATGATGAAGATAATCAACCATAAACATCATCCTCCAAGGACGAAGAAACAATCCGACGTGTCATAAAGGTAATGGGGACGATCCGCAAGATTAATCTAATGGGTGTTCCCTTGCAGGTCAAGGATCTTCTCTTTAACATTGACAGGAAAAGGCAAAGAAAGAGAGGATGCTTCGCATGCGGGGAGAAGGGCCACTTCAGGGACAACTGTCTAAATATGGCCGAACCCACAAAGGGGAGGAGCAAAGGCAAGGCGCTTACAAGTGTCAAAACTTGGGATGACTCTTTAAGCGAAGATGAACCTCCAAGGATGCGCAACCACCAATCCTCATCATGGTCATCACGCAAGTGCCTTATGGCAAGAGGTAAAATGAGCATCCCATCCTCTAGTGATGATAGCAGTAGTGATGATGAAGGTGAGGGAAAGTCCTCCGTGGATGAGCTTGCGGAAGCCGTAATTTTTTTCCAGGATGTATGCACTAAACAAAAGGCTCAACTTAAAACCTTAAAAACAAGTTGATTAGTGCTCAAAATGATTATAAATGTTTACTAGAAAAATTTGAAACATTTGCAAATTTGAATTGTGAGCTATCAACTAAAATTGAGCAATTAAAGTCTAGTGCTCCATCCTCAGTTACCGATGATGGCCTTACTAAACAGAATGAAAAACTTAAGGATAAGTTAGCTAGCTCTCAAGAAGGCATTGAAAATTTGCTGGGGAAAATGGAAATTCTTAGCATACATAATAATGAGCTAACTGTTAAGCTATAGAACATCGGTAGCACCCTAGGAGTATCTTTGGTTGAAATACCTGAAATTATTAAGAAAGATGCTTCTACTTCTTGTTTTGATTAAATTGATGATTCTAACCCCTGCAATCAAGTTCTTGTTAAGAATGTTGTTATAGAAACATATTCGGATGAGATTGCAATGGAGAATGAGCAATTAAAGCAAGAGGTGGCTCGCCTTGGCAAGGCTTTGTATGACAAGAAAGGTAAAACCAAACAAATCCAACCTTCTTAGGATAACACCACTGCGGGAGTGAATAAGCCTGTGGAGGGAGAAACTGTGATTTGTAGGCTATGCCACAAGGAAGGCCACAAGTCTTACCAATGCAAGGCGAAGACCGGGGATAAGCAAAAGCTCAAGCAAAAGCAAACAAGCAAAATATCCAACACCTACATCAACAAGGTGGATAAAAAGACTGCTACACCATACTTGATCAAAAAGAAAAAAGAATGGAAAGGTGATAGCAATCAAGGCCAACAAGCAAGCCAACAAAGGAAAAGGGGCCAAACACATCTGGGTGCCAAAGGAAATTATTTTAACCATGAAAAGCACCAAGGAGGTTTGGATCCCGAGAGGGAAGTAAGAAGTCCGAAGGACATCGGGGAATTTGGAGACTTGGCAAAATTAGGATGTATATCATGGGATGCATCATATTGGATCAAGTCTATTGCCTAGTGGGTTAGTATATACTTTGGACCCAAATTCCCCACCCATGACTAAGGTAACTAGATTTATTGTATTTTCTTTTTATATATACATATCTATCCTTTTTGTATCTAGTTTTTACCTTACATGCCTAGTTTTACATGTAATATTTACTTTTAATTATAGTTGCATGCATACTAGGTCAATCATATGGTAGGATTGCTTGTTTTAAATTCTTATTCTTGAGCAAACCTACATGGTTTAAAAAGATTAGTAAAACATGGCACATAGATTATTTAACATTCCTAAGTAAATGACTCTCCAATTGATATTTTCATATGACATATCCTACAAACGGTATCATGCTTCAATTGGTATCATTTAACTTATATGTGCCAAAGCTCGGATTATAGATAATTTGCCCCTCTTGATATCAAAATTAAAGTGCATGTCTCCTACAAGTATTCAAAAACTTGTATGCACACTTTCAGGGGGAGGTTACTCTATAATCTAAGTCTGTGAGACTATTATCTGTTTTCAAGTCTATTATATGTAGTAGTCTCATTGAAGAATAATGGAGTCCCTGGAGAAAGACAATAATCTTCCACTGCAAAATATACAGGTAGTTTCATGTCTCACATGACTACATTTGGTATCTTTTACATGTCTTCTCTAGTTTTTTATTAGACTATATTTCATATCTTATACTTCTCATGTTGCTAAATGCATATGTTGTCAAAATATATCTGTTACCTATGCATAAGGGAAGTTAGTCTAATCAAATCATGTCTTGTACATCTATTTCTCACATGCTTTTTCCTAAGTAGAAGATCTCTGTCAAGGAGAGTATTTCTTCGTCTATGACAAAGAGGGAGAATATTATTTCAAAAGGAGAACACTTATTTAGGGGGAATAATCTTTTAGTGCTTAAATTGATAAATTTTTTAAGAGGGCAAGTCTTATTTGCTTCCTACATGTTTTTAATGTCTTCATTTTTTGGTGGTTGATGCCAGAGGGGGAGAAGTTTTAGGGACCAAAGAAATGGAAACTATATCAAACACGGAAACCATATCAAACACCAAATGCCACCAAATTAAAAATTTTATATTTCAAGTGGTTTTGGTTCCTCAAGTATCCTCAGTCTAAAAATAGGAAGCATGTGAATTATGGAGTTAGGGGGATAGTCCATAATCACACTTTAAGGGGCCACTCATGCATCCTAGCAAGTAGATTGCATATTTTAATTCAAATGTTTGTTATATTTGCTTGCTTTGGTTGTGTTGTCATCAATTACCAAAAAAGGGGGAGATTGTAAGGAAAATGGACCATAGATCAATTGGTTTCAAGAGGTTTTGATGTTTGATGATCAACATAACCTATGGACTAATGTATTTGCTAGTGTTTATGTTTATAGTTAACAAGATGCAAAGAGGATTGGACTAAGACAATGAGGATGCAACACCTCAAAAGAAGACATAAAAATAGCTTAGAAGTCCAAGACTCAAGAACAAAAGAAGCCCAAAGAATCAGCGAAGAAATCCATGAAGAGGGCAGTCAGCCAGCGCACCGGTGGTGCACCGGACTGTCCGGTGGGACATCAGACAGTCTGCGCAGAGAGGCCCACAACGGGTGCTCTTGGGCTGTAGCACCGGACTGTCCGGTGTACACCGAACAATCTAGGTAATGTTCAGATCCAACGATCGACTGCTATAGACCTCAACGGTCGGCTGACGTGGCTGGGCACCGGACAGTGAACTGGGCTTGTCCGGTGTGCATCGAACTGTCCGGTGCGCCTATAGACAGAAAGTTGCTGCTTCTATTCAACGGCTATAATTGTGGGGGGGCTATAAATACCCCCAACCGACCATTTCAAGGTATGGGAGCCCCAGCAACAAACCAATGCTCATACACCAAGTGCTTAAAAGAATCACTCGGTGATTAGTGTAGGTGCTTTGCGAAGTGCTTAGATTAGTTAGACCGCATTAGCGCTTGCTCTAGGTGAATCCTAGTTAGTTGAATGAGTTTAGAAAAACCACACAACCCCTCGGCTCTTGCGTGAGCCGTTGAAATTGTACCGAGTGGGGCGAGAGTCTTGCGAGACCATGACAACCGAGTTTTTGTCACGGTCGCCACCGTGTACCGGAGGGAACGAGGTCCGCGTCGTTTTAGCCGGAAGCTCGATAGTGGAGACGGCGGGGAGCGTCAAGAGGAACCGGAAGCGGAACACCACTTGTGCGTGGAGAAGGCCCCTGACTCTCTATGGAGTTGCTCGACTGTGGTGCTTTGGCCCTCGCGTGGGCTTCCCTTTGCGTAGGGGCACCAACGAGGATTAGTCAAAATCTTGCGTGGTTCTGGATACCTCGGTAAAAATACCGACGTCATCCACGAGAGTTTGCATCTCTACCTTGCTCTTTACCTTCCGCATTTACATTAAGTATTTAAGTTTCAATCTTGTCTTTTTGGTAGATTGTTTAGATTGAAACTTAGCCTTTGCGGTAGAGATATCAACACTTAGATAAAACCTAGTTTGCACATTCTAGTTTAATTATTTGCATAGGTTTTGCTCTAGGGTTTTATTTGTGGTCTAGTTTAGAAAGAGTTTTTAGAAGTCCTAATTCACCCCCTCTTAAGCGTCACCGTTTCCTATACAAGATTAATGTGACTTTTAAATGTACTAGAGCTAATAATTAGCTAGCTAAAAAGTTATTAGAATTATCTAGTTAACAAATAGTTGGCTAACTATTAGCTAATTTGCTAAAAGTAGCTAGTAGCTAAACTATTAGCTGAGTTGTTTGGACGTCTGCAGCTAATATTAGTTCTAGTGCATTCAAACCGGACCTAAGATCACAACCACATTTACCACAACAAAACTAATATTATTTGAGGGAGGCAAATAAACCTTCGCCACCCAGTCCCAGAAATGCAGAGTTTTACAAGCACTAAGATATAGGTTGTTTCTTATGCTTGCATACTAAAGTATAATAGGTGCCCAAGTGCTATTAATGAACTGCAGTTTGAGTTTATAGATGTGCAAAAAGCATAGTTTAGGGGAAAATAAGAAGTTCAGAGTTGAGTTAGAAATCCAAAAGAGTACTACTATAATTTTAAAAACCAAAAGTTTATAATATCCAAACACTTCAGACTTTATTTGGGTACTATACTATTGACCCAATCCATATGTATTGAGGTGAATTGATGTGTAAATTAGTTTAAGTTACACTTCAATCCACCTCAACACATTTGGATTGTGGTCAATACTAGAGTACCCAAACTAGACCTTAGTGCTTCAAAACCATGATGTTTTTTTTTTCTAAATTCAAAAAATAAATAAATTTGTGTCTCGTGGTCTACCTTGCATTGCTCTATTTTTACATTATCTTCCAGCAGGACAGCCTGATCTGCCTACGACAGCTACACGCTTGCCTTTGCAATTTGTTACGCGACGACATAGGCCATGTTTGTTTACTCTTCAGATTATATAATCCGGTTTATGCCTTATTCGATTATTCATATCTCATATGGATTGAATATGATTGGAAAAAAATATGAAAGATTTTAACTTTTTAGAATTTAAACCCATTCAATCCTATTTAATTCACATGGATTGAGAGCAAAACAAACAAACTCTCAGACATGTTCGTTTGGTGCGGAATGCACTCAGAATCATTCCAACCTATCAAACCATATGCTCACTACGTTCAAAAATAGTAATCATTTTAGCTCTTGATTTTTATGTCTATATTCAACTGAATGATGATAAATATAGACACATGGAACACATACACCAATTATTGTATGAACCCACTAAAAAGCCAAAACAGATTTTATTTTTAGGATAGAGGAGTATAAATTAGCGAAGCAATCCGGATAGAAATAGTTTCAGGCTATGGTTCCTATATTTTGAACTGGCCCTTAAAAAGTTAAAAGGGTAAACAAACAACACAAATTATTAGGTGGATTATACATTTTAGATACATAGATTATGATAATCCATAAGTAGATCAAGGTGCTTATATAATCCATAAGCTAGATTATTTCCTTATTATTAAAGCAGAAAGGATTTTCGCTCCCACATCAGTCCACGTCGGCTAAAAAAATCTTGACCGTTCGATCGTTGACCAATGGTGTCATTCTCACCCCTGCGCCGTGTGGATGGTTCTAGGATGTGTTTCTTCTCTCGGTCATACCAGTTCATGCGTCTCCAATCTCGCGATCCCTCCTCCTCCCCTAGAACCTTACCTTCCCCCGCTCGCCCGCGTGCTCCGGCTACAGCTGCTTTTGGCCATCGGTACCCTCCGCCGGCGCTCCAAAGTTCTAGGTAAGCGCGCTCCCTCCCCTGCCCTCCTCCACCCCACCCCCTCCAACTCCATTCTGGTTCCCATTGCTAGAGTTCGTCGTGCTGGGGTTTAGGGTAGACACGACGGCGGCACCGGCTCTTCCTGCGTTTGCACAAGGTACGGGTTCTCACCTGCCCCGACGTTTGCGCCGCTCCGTTTCTGACCTTTCGTTGGGTGTTGGATTTTTGTTTTTCTCTGCGCAAGGCGTGTCCTTTTCCCACTGGCGATGTCTTCCAGTTGTTTCATGTGTGTTTGCTCGGTGGGAAAAACATGGGAGGCTGAAGGTTTCAGCGGATTTTCTTGTTTGGAAATTAATTTGTGCTAGATCTGGCACTCCTCTTTCGTTTATTTAGGTTATCCCAACCGATTTTGTCGCCCTTGACTCCTTCGAATTTGTTTTCGAAGATGAACCATTATGTTCCATTTCTTCGATTTTCGTGCGCTATGTGGAAATCTATGTTTTCCACCGTCTGCTGCGAACTCTTCGTGTGGTCTGCTGGGGATAATTTTTATTATTTGCGGCTGGCCCTTTCAAAAACGAATAATAAATGGAGTGACTTTTGATGGTTCCTTTTGATTTATACACTTTCTGTTTGAAGTCACACTGCCCTTCGTATGTCTTATTTTAGTGCACAAATGGGCTGTTGGAGAAAAAGAAAAAGCCACGCCGTCGTCGCCGTCGCGGGGAGACGGCGATGCCATCTCCCTGTATGATCCCCCATGCATTGCATCCCTCCTCGGCGTTGCCTTTGCTTCATCCTTTTTAGCCTCCTGCTACTATTCAGTTTGGGTTCTAGACGGATTAGCTAGCCAATATACAGTGCAGAGGAAAGGTGTGTTTGGATGGAAGACCGCACACGCACACATAGAAGAAGGGTGTTCGTGCGTCGTGCATCTTTGAGTCCCACTGCCCATGGACGAATTGTCCGCAAGCTTGATCCGAAAAGCTAAGCACAACGAGGAAGACGATGTAGATGGTTTTTGCTTTCATAGGGAATTCAGGCTTGATGGTTCGCTATATAATATATGTATGTACCTTAACTGCAGCAACTACTAATTTAGATTTTTCTTCAAAATAGGCTAGGAGAAGCTGGAGTTGTAAATTGTAGTACGTGTGAACCAGTTGACCCCATCAATCTTATCAAGTCATCTAAAAAAGGTTTCAATTTTTTCCCAAAAAATAGTGCATCTGATCTTTTCATTAGTATATGATGTTGTATTTAGACGTTCATATAGTTCCCTACTGCATTTAACTCATCCATAAGCTAGATGCATCTATGAATCTATTTATAAATTGCTGCTACTATTTTTCCATTGTATAAATTTAGAGATGCTTAACTTTGATGTTTTTTCCATATTTGAAAAATGTTAGAGTATATAAAAATGTTACTGTTCATGAATCCAGGTGTAAACCATCTACTCAAAGAATCTTTACGTTAGTAATATGATACTGTTGTAAATGGATTTACAATTTGTTTTGAATGAATAACAAGTTGTTTTATTTCAACATGTTTACATGAAGGAGTTATCTGTTTTGAGCATCTCTGAATCCTTATCATTAGCTTACATACGGAAAACAGTAAGAAACTTTTATTCGATGCATCAAACAAATTGTATACACATGGCAATGGTATAGGACATGTTGTAGAGACTAATGGTATATATAATATGAGAACAATGATATGGTCTAAATATATTCCTATCTGCATTACAATGGGACGATCAAAGTCTGAAGCACAAAGGTTAGGCTTGTTTTTGGTAGGCAGAGTAGCTACAGCTTCAATTGCCCTTATCGAAGATTTAGTGATGCTCAAAGCAGATATCTTTTACATGTCAGAATGTTAACATAACTACATCTCTTATTCAAATGTATATTTGCGATTTCAGTACGTTGGCCTCATTTTTGAAATCTATACTACCCTTACATAATGTGTTATTTTTTTACAATTACATTTTTGTTTACTGGGTTTATTTACTCCACATGTTTAGGTTCTCTTTATTTCCACAATTTTTTAATCAAACCACGTGGCGTAATACCTCCAGAAATCATTGACTGCATCAACCAGGTACTTAGTATAGACACTTAAATCTATCATCTGTTGATGTTGTTTGTTCTACCAATTAATTAATACACAATTGTTTAGTTAAGGTTTCATTTTGTTGGCTTAATTTTCATCTTTATTATTTGTAAATATGTAAACTGTCTATAGGTTACAACTCTACACTACCATTACGTAGTTTATGATTATTTATACACATGTATCTTTTTTACTGAGTTTATGTACTCCACGTGTTTTTAGGTTCTCATTTCTGATTTTTTGGGCCGAACCACATGGAGTAATACCCCTAGAGCTCAGTGACTTCATCAGCCAGGTATTTCGTACACACTTTGATCCGTCACCATCGATGTTACTTGATCTACCAGTTCATGCACATATGTAGAATTGAGATTTCATTTTTTTTCGTTTAAATTGTGAAACATTGCATGTGTTCCTCGTTTTGCTAGTACATCAATATATATTTATATACCGAAAGATCATTGTATAGTTGATCTAGGTAAATAACTAGCTATAGAGATACATATCCTCGATATGTTAGACACTGCCATATATATATATATATATATATATATATATATATATATATATATATATATATATATATATATATATATATATATATATATATATAAACTTAAATGGTAGCATAACTGGTATAAGTAAACAAATGAATGTGTGACTACCGTATCGAACTATGCAATGTACTTACGTATTCTTAGAAAAACACAGGTTCAAAACGTGAAACGTTTCAAGTTGCTAAATTATTGATATGTCAACTTATATCGCTGAACCGAAATGGAACGTGTTACTCCAGACATCACAAAAAGAGGAGTAAGCGTCTTCGTACCCTGCTTACACACATCACCTGGGTCTAAACGGAAAACAAACGTATCACCCATGGATTGTTATGCTCATTATAAATTCATCATGGCAGAACAAATCAGTACATGTTGTGCCCCATCGTCTGTACAATGTTGTGCCCCATCGTCTGTACCTCCTGTGGAAGCTCGTCGCATACGTAGGCAATTGTTGAACGAGCGAAGGTTAACATCCTCAAGTAGCATGATCATCCACCTTTTTAAAAAAAAAGATTGCGTAGCTACCTAGTGCTGAGAAAAGGAATACACTATATTAGGTGCATGTGCATCCTCTCAACAGGCCTCAACATTACAGTGTGGTCACTTCAACACAGATTTTATTGAAACACTCAAAGGTACGCTCAGAGGTAATTTACATGTACTTATAATATTGACTTATGTACATAGGCACAGATAGGTATTTTCTTTACTGTTAAGTTATCAAAAACAGATGGTAACAAGAACAATGCTTAACCAGTTAAGCATATGTACATTTGTTAGTATAAAAATGCTCTCTCACTTTGGACCATCTAAGTTAACTAACACCTTTTCTTTTAATCACTGAACGTTGACAATATACATATCAGCTTACCAACCATTAATTGTCATCACCACCAAAAAAGTATGTATGGAAAGACATTAGTTATAAAATGAAAACAAAGCATGCTTTTTAAGTTTACAACTACAACTTCTATTCCATATTAATATAATACACTACATGCAGGATAAAGCACACCGAGGTTAGCAAAGCCATGCCAGATTCTACATGTTCCAAGAATGACGACAGTTAGACCATCCTGAAATACATCAAGATTTGCACCATTCAGGATCCTTTGTACACAAACCTCGCACCCTCATTTTCCTTTTTCCCCATTACAACAGACAAAACTACATTGTGTCTGACAAAAAAATTCCATATTTAAGTATCATGATAATTTGTTTCCACAAATCAACAACCATAACCCAAAATAATGTATTACTAATAATTACAGCTGCTACTTCTAGCTTTGTCTAGAAACCTATATGCATATTTCGCGGACTTGCCTGGCCGAACCCATAGTCTGCATTGTGTATTCTAATCTCCTTATCAAAAATAGCTTAAGAAAAAAGAGAATAAGTGCAACACAAATACACAAAAAAATAAAAACAGTTCCATACTCATGTTTCATTTTAAAAATATACTTTACACTTTGACAAAAAAAAGAAGAATATAAAATAAATACATAAACAAAATACATGATTTCTATTTTAATGCTTTGGACCAAACTTACTTTTATTTTGGCTTTACAATTTGATCTATGGAATGCTAAATTTTTTTGCTTACCAAACTTACTCACTCCAACAACTTATTTCTTTAAAGTTATCCTGTCATTCATAATTTTTATTTGAATGCTTTGAACCTTTTCTTCAAACATTACATAATTTTATTTGAATGCTTTGAACCTTTTCTTCAAACATTACCAAGATGCAGTTGCCAGTGTTCTTAATAAACCTGCTTGTATACTACTCTTTCCTTAGCTATTGTCATAACAGTGTGTTAAAATGTTAGCCTCTTGATGTACCTTATTCGAGAAGCACTTCAAGTTTTCAATTAAGTTTTTGTAACTTGAGATCTTGGAGACAACATGGCTTGTTGTGTTAATAGACATAGTACCTGCTTGTCGTGATTAGAGGGAAAGATAAAATAAACATGTTATGTGTTATTGTTTCTCTCCTTTGAAAGAATATTATTTCTTTTATGATCGTGATATCGCATTGAGCTCTTTGATGTTGTCTATGCTAACATACTCCTCTCATTTGTATATAGGTAAAAAAAATTTGCAAACATATAAGAGGCTCCATCACTTTTGGTCACGAGACTTTTATGTACATATAAAACTGATGTTGATGCCTTCCTAAAGCTGTGTCTATACAAGAAAGGCTTCATCATTTTTGGTCAGTAGACTTTTGTATACATATGACTCTATTGTTAAAGTCTTCCTAAAACTATTTTGTCTATGCAAACTTTACGGACACTATTGCTGGACACTGAAGTATGCTACTTTAATGCAACTTGCTATGTATTGTAATCTAAGTTTGTATTACTACTGCTATTGGTACCAAAAATATTGTTGAAATTTTAGCATGTCTTCTTAGATACTTGATATTTGAAATAAAATAGGTTTGTCAACACGCGCGTGCAGGCGCGCGTAACGCGCTAGTATAATTCTAAAAGGAAACAAACATAGCCAGAGTGGAGAAAAAAAAGGAGCACACATCAAGGACAAGGACAGCAGTTGGCAAGATTATGCCTCGACCATAAGGCCTTCCTAGGATTTTGATTCTTTTAACAGGAACTGTAGCCGGAATATTTCGAGCGGCCCACGCAAATGTCTGCCTTGCTTTCACAGGAATTGCAGTCCACAACTGCAGGCTATACTACCACAAGATTCTGAACAATATCTTCAAAAACATGCCCCACGATTGAGATGTGAATCTTATGCACAACAAAACTGGACATCTTGAGGTCACGATTTAGTCACTGTCCCGAGAGGATAAAATCCTCTTCAAAGCATGGGGTAGCTCCAGCACAATGTCTGCGTATGCTGAAACACAGAACAGGGAGAAACAGATCAATTCAGCACAAAGCCATGTATGCTGTAAGCCAAGGTGACAGGAAGCACCTTCTGGTAGACACAAGGTTTTGAGTGCTTCCTCGGCATATGAAAGGTGAAAGGGTACTGGTTGCGCAGCTGATGCACTGCTGCTTCTTGTAGATATTTTCTTGGCCGAGCGAAGTGGCCAAGCCAAGACCCTTGCCTGACTCGGCAGGGTCTGCAGTAGATCCGAATATCGGATACTGATTGTAACCTTGCTGCTTATAAGTGGCAAACAGATCAATCTCTACAAAATGTGCAACAAGCTACTTATGCATATTAGCAGCTTAAAATCAGTATGCGATATTCAGCATGCACGCTGCAAGATAACAAAAATAGAAGGCTGCACTAGGTGTACATATTCTATGAGGGAGTGTACTAGCAACAAAACAGAACTTATTGATGCAATCCAAGCATTAGCAGTAATTAAATATTATCCTTACCACTCAAAATCCTCCAATACAAACTCTATCATATTATAAGGAAGACTATGGAACAGCTCGCCAATTTGGTTCCCGTAGAGCTCCTTGATAAGACGAACCTTGAACATGAAATAAAAACTATAATTAGCGATGTACCATCAAAGACTGTATGACCCATCTGTCTCCAGATTCCACATTTGACCCTTAGCTCCAATCTTTAAAGCTACAAGTGCCTCAACAATTGATTGGCCAATGATAGAAGGCACACTCATTAAAAAGAAAAATGTCATGACTCATATATCAATTCTTTTATAATACTCAGGGTTGCAATTTCAGATACTGGACCAGAACCTGAAGGAGAGAATGTGTATAATGTGTGGGATGTATTGCATTAAGCCTCTAGGGAGAATATATAGGAGTACATGACTTGGAGGGCAAGAAGCATATCCTAGAGATAAGCAAGGTTATCCTAGATATAAAGAAGGTTATCCCAGGATTACAATCAATCCTAAACCAACCATATCAAGAGTTGTCTAATATACTCTAACATCCCCCCGCAGTCGTAGTGTCAGCAACACGAACGGACAGACTCGAGAATAATGGAGATATCCCCCCACAGTCGGAATGCTGGTGCGAATGCTGCGACTGGAGTAGCCCATGCAGATGATAGCCCTTTGTGCCGAAAATGTCGAGGTAGTCGAGTGCAAGGGCGTCGAGCCGTTGTCGAGGTGTTGTGTGTCGGGTAGCTGTGGTCGATGTAGCCGTCGAGGACGCCGAAGAAGATAAGCCGCACAAGTCGCGGGCGCAGGCGTAGCACGTGGGAAGGCCTGCGGCGCGCCAGGAGGCGCCAGGGTGATGGTGGCGTAGGAGGGCACCATAGACGAAGACGACGACACAGTCGAGGCAGTCGTAGAGGAAGAAGTTGATGCCGAGGATGATGTTGTCAAACCGCTGTGGACGAGACGTGCTCCAGGTTTGCCACGCCTGAAAACGTGTCATGGATGAATGCACGTGCCGGTGGTGCCAGTACCGGATGTACTAGGTAGAGGGCTCCAACCATATGTGCCAGCATCTCAAGGGACCAACACAGCATATGTGGATGATATGCTGATTACAGGTGACAACTCAGAACATATTTCTCATGTCAAGCAGCATCTTAGTAAGGAATTTCATATGTCTGATTTGGGACCGCTTAGCTATTTCTTGGACATTGAAATTCAGCAGACTCAAAAAGGCTTTTATCTGTCTCAGTCCAAATATATACAAGATCTTCTTGATCGCTTTGGAATTACTGATACACGCACTGTTGCAACACCGATGGATCTCCATTTAAAACTTCGTCCGAAGGATGGGACACCACTAGCAGACCCAACTCGGTATCGTCATATTGTGGGTAGTCTTGTTTACCTCACCATCACCAGACCTGATATTGCTCATGTTGTTCATATGTTGAGCCAATTTGTATCAACACCTACTTCAGTTCATTATGGTCATTTGCTTCGTGTGCTTCGATATTTACGTGGGACAAGATCCAGATGTTTACTCTATGCTTCTGATAGCCCACTTCAGCTTCATGCGTATTCTGATGCCGCTTGGTCAAGTGATCCTATTGACCGTTGTTCTACTACAGGTTACTGTATTCTTCTTGGATCATTTCCCATTGCCTGGAAATCCAAGAAGCAAGCGGCCATATCTCGTTCTAGTGCTGAAGTCGAACTTCGGGCACTTGCTACTACCACTGCTGAAATTATTTGGTTGCGCTGGCTCTTGGCTGATCTTGGTGTCACTTGTGACACTTCTACACCTCTGTTATGTGATAACTTGAGTGCTATACAGATTGCTCATGATCCAGTGAAGCATGAACTTACTAAACACATAGGTGTTGATGCATCTTTTACTCGATCTCACTGTCAGCAGAAAACTATTGATCTTCAATATGTGCCCTCAGAATCTCAATTGGCAGAATTCTTCACCAAAGCACAAACAAGAGCACAACATCAGTTTCACTTGATCAAACTCAAAGCTTCAGATCCTCCTTTTCCACCTTGAGTTTGAGGAGGGGTGTTAAGGCCCATTAGGCCCAGGCCTACTGCCTATATATTACCTATAGTCCTTAGGGACAGATTATCAATCTCAAGGTTAGTAACAGTGGAGACCAAGGCAGGAGGCGGAGACACGCCGGAGGTGGATGGCCGGAGCGTGTAGAGGGGCCTCGAGCTGTCACAGCGGGCGAGGGGAGTCCTGGTGGCCAGATCCTTCACAGAGAAACCAGAGGGGTCAAACTCAATGGAACAGGAGTTGTCAGTGGTGAAACGACGAACAGAAAGGAGATTATGAGTGATGTGGGGGGCTACGAGAACGTCGTTGAGGTAGAACGGTCCAGGGAGAACCGAGGCACCAACTGAGGTGACTGGCAGAGTGGAACCGTTTCCGACGACGATTGATGAAGGATGAGAGGAATGGGGGGATGGGAGCGAGAGAGCGTGCCTGTAGTGGGAGTGGTGTGGTAGGAGGCACCAGAGTCGATCACCCAGTTGGAGGAAGGAGGGGTCCTCGCCATGGTGCTGAAAGCGGCGGCGAGGGAGGCGTTGTCCCAGCCTCCAGACAGCGGGGACCAAGTCGTCGTGGGGGTCCCCGGGGGCAGGAGTTGGCGCGGAGCCGGATGCGGTGTTGGCACGCCGTAGGGAGGCGTGGGAGGCACGCAGTAGGGTGGCGCAGTCAGGAGGGCCGGCGCCGGGGGACGGGAGGCACGCGGGGCCTGGCTCGGCCACATGGCGATGGTCCCGGTCCAGGGGTTATAGAAGGACGGCCACGCCTGGCCGCCACCCCGGCCGGGTGGACCACCACGAGAGGAGCCGCCACCCCCACGGCCGCCCTTGCGGGAACAACGACCTCCGTCGGCGGCGGACGCCTGACGAGGGGCCGCAGGGATGGCAGGTGTGGGGCGAGTAGGGGCCCCGGTCGACGGAGGGCGAGAGGCCTAGCCCCTGAAGGTGCCTCACCGCCGGGAGGAGCGCCGGAGCAGAGGCCTCAGACGCCATGGTGAGCTCCTCGAGGAGCTCGTTCCTGACGGCATGGAATGTGGGAAAGGGAACGATCCTCTTGATGAGAGCCATCAGGTGGCCATAGCGGGGGTTGAGGCCACGCAGAAGGTTCAACACCAAGGTCCGGTCGGCGACAGGCTCGCCGAGGTCACGGAGAGAGTCCGCCATGCCCTTCATCTGGCGACAGTACTCGTCCACGGAGAGATCCCCTTGAGAGAACAGGTGGAACTGGGCATCGAGGTGCAGGGCGCGAGCGTCCCGGTTCCCGAGGAACTGTTCTTCGAGGGCGAGCCACGCCTGACGGCTCGTGTCCGCCTGGTCGCGGATGATGTCCTGGAGCTCGACGGTGATGGTTCCGTGGAGCCAGGAGAGGACCACGGAGTCCATCAAGGACCAGGCAGGGGACGGCGGGGTGGCGACGTCGTCGAGGGCGTAGCGCCGCAAGGTGAGGAGGACCTGCCCCCTCCAGCGAGGGTAGTGGGAGGACACCGGGTCCAGAACGACGGACACGAGGGACCGGATGTTCTGTAGTCCGGTCGCCTGGGCGGAGAGCGGTGATGTGGTCAGCATCGAGTCCAGAGGCGTAGGGAGCCTATGGGGTGGGCGGTGGTGTCTCCTGGTCGACTGGAGGAGGGCCGATGATAAGCTGCACAGTGACCATCTGGGCGGTCAGTGTGGCGGCCAGGGCGCGCTCCTGTTCCAATGCGCGGGACGCGGCGCGCTCGCGCTCCTGAGAGGCGGTCAGGGCAGCCTGGATAGCTGTGATGGTCGATGACATGGTGGAGTCGGTGGAGAGCGTCGTGGAAGCCTAAGTGGCATCGGCAACGAGCGAACGAGTGGTGGAGAACCCAGGGGGCGGCTGCCTGGGGAGGCGGGTTGGCGATAGAAGACCGGTAAGGGCGCCTATACACGCCGGGTAGCCCGGTAGGCCAAGACCGGAGGTGGTGAGGGCGCGGGCACTGGCCGCAGCAGTGGCGGGGGCGGCGCTGGGCGAGGAGAGGACGGCGAGCAGGGGTGCAGCGAGGCGGGCGTCGACGCCAGCGGCGGACAAGGGCGCAGTCGAGCGTGTGGCTGCAGTGGCGGGAGCCAGGGGCGCAGCTGCCGGCGTCCGGCAGGGCGACGTGGAGGGGATCCATGGCGACGGGGATCTGCGCAGAGCGGCGGACCAGCAGCCCAGCGGACACCGGCGACGATGTGACGTTGCTGGCTGCTGCACGGCGTGGGGAGGGAGGTGAAGCGACGGCTGGGCCTAGGGGAGATGGCCGGCGGCGGCTGGAGTGAAGGGGGAGAGCAAGGGCCTCGCGGGAGCTCGCACGGCGGGCGTTGGAGGCCGGGCAGCGCTGCTGCTGGGAGGAGACCGGCGGTAGAGGGCGCGACAGATGTGGTTGGTACGACCTGGCGGGGACGGCGCGGCCCTGGCGCGCCTTCTCCAAGCGGCGGCTGGAGCTCCTGGCGCGAGCTCGCTCCGGCGGCTCCTGGACGCAGGGGCAAGCGAGGCCGGCCCGACGAGTTCCTGGCGCGGGCGCGGCGGGTGGATCGGACGAGGGGAGGGGAGGAAGCGGCGGTCGGGCCAAGGGGAGCGGCCGACGACGGCTGGAGGGAGGAGAGGGAGTCGGCTGTGCCTAGGGTGGCGGTGGCGGCTGGTGGGAGGGAGAAAAGAAAAAAAACTACTGTGGCTCTGGTAACATATTGAATATTGGGAAAAACCCTAAAACCCTAGCCAGGGTTGGGTGTTATATTAATAGCCTTGAGTAACTAGGCTTGGCCCATTACAGAGGGGTAGGAGAGTAATTACACGGGGAAAACCCCAAACCCTAAACGGGTAATCTAACAGTTTCCCATTCCAACTCCTACATTGGATAGGAGTGATCGAGCTCTTACTAATGTTAGTTACCAACCCTGTAGCGTTTCCAAAAATACGCAAAAGCTCATTTGTCAAAGCCAATTCATCCCTCCTAGATTGCAGAAAAATGACAACATCATCAACATATAAGGAAATCCTTTGGCCATGACCTCTTCTCAACAAAGGTTGCAGATAACTCATTTCCACTGCCTTACACACCATTGAGTTTAGGACATCCATAACCATAATGAATAGCATAGGCAATAGAGGATCCCCCTGGCTTAATCCTCTTTGATGTGAAATAAGGTCACCTGGCTCGCCGTTAATCAACACCCTAGTTGACGAACTACTTAGCAGCTTGGACAAAACACCACACCAAACAGGGCCAAATCCCAAAAATCTCAATACTTTAAGCAAGAAAGGCATGACATAGAGTCAAAAGCCTTTGTGATGTCCAGCTTAAGAAGTATCATAGGCTCCTGCCTGTGCAAAGCCATAGCAGTTTGATGCACATTAATGAAGTTATCATGGATGCACCGACCTTTTATGAAAGCACTTTGACTGTTGGAAACCAAAGAAGGAAGCTTTCCAGCCAATATGTTAGCTAAGAGCTTGGACACAATCTTCGCGAAGCTATGTATAAGACTTATCGGCCTAAAATCCTTAATTTCCAAAGCATCAGGGGACTTAGGTAACAAAGTAATGTAAGCTGAATTGAGAAGGAACAATCTATTAACATCTCCCTGCATCGAGGTTTTAAAGTCAAGCGACTAGTGTCGGTGCAGAGATGTAGTCGACTAGAGCGACTTGACTTTTTCTGCTAGTCGCTTGACTCGTCAACTAGTCACGACTAGTCGTAGCATTTGAGTCGGGCGACTTATTTGGGCCTAGGTATAAAAATATGAGCCCACCCAACCATCTCAACCCTAGTAGGTAGGATGCTAATGGACAAGTTTCCTACCTTATTTTTACACCTTGTGCTACCCACTACTTAGATCTCATGTTGGAGGCTATTGGGAAGGTAAAAGAATTTAGTGGCTGCATTGCTAAAGCAAAGATGATAACCAAATTTATCTATGGACATGGAAGGATTTAAGACTTGATGAAGACTAAGACAAATAGTAGAGATCTTGTTAGGCTGAATTAGTAGAGACCAGCAATGGCTGAAATGTGGGCTGCCATGGACAATGCAAAAAAAGAGCAAGGAAGCTTCGGAACACAGAGTGATTAATGGACGAAGTAATTTATATTGTTGATAAGAGGTGGGACAGTCAGATGAATACCAATCTATATGGGGCATGCACTTTTTTTAATCTAAACAAGTTAATCAGAGAGAACAACAAGATACTTGCTACAAGACTGGTTAATATTTAATGATGTATTGTAGAAGATGGAGATGGATGGAGATATACTAAACGATGTGTTTTTTTAGTGTTTCAGCGTGTTTTTAGTATTATCATACATAGAAAGTTATAAAAATATAATCATCGACTAGTCACGACTAGTCCGTCCTAGTCACGACTAGTCAGTAGCTGCACGACTCGACTTCTTGACTCGAAAACACTGCCCTGCATAACCCGACAGACAACGGCCATATATTCCACCTTAATAATGTGTCAAGCGGTGTTATAATTCAAGTGAGTTATTTGACATTTGTGCGACCAAGAGGCTGAAACCATAAATCATTTGCTGGTCAAATGTGTTATTGCCAAGCAGTTCTAGTTTGATTTCCTTAGTTCAGTGGGGCTGCAGGAGCTGTGTCCAGCTCATGAGGATTCCTTTGAGTCGTGGTGGAAGTCTAGCAGCTCTCGGGCATCTGATCTTTTGAGAAAAGGTTTCAATTCTTTAGTGATCCTAGGTGCTTGGACCATTTGGAAGCATAGGAATAGATGTGTTTTTTATGGTTGTAATCCTAGCTTGGTCACAGCCCTTATGGTGGCTAGGGAAGAGGCGGTGCTCTGGTCCTTGACTAGAGCCAAGGCCCTGTCCTTCCTCCAAGTCGATGAGTTGCTGGCTTAAAACAGCGTTGTGGGTCGTGTTTCCTCCATGTTAGTCGGTGATCCTTAGTTAGTCTCTAGCGGTGTGTGTGCTGTAATGGGGTTCTCTCCCCCCTTTCTTATTCTTCTATTAATACAAAGATGCGAAGCTCTCCTGCGTATTCCAGAAAAAAAGTTATTTGACATTTATACATCAAGTTTTGGAGTTTTAAAAAAATGTACAATATTTGTAGTATTGTACTACACATTGTTATGTGGTAATAAAACTCGAAAATGATTAATTTCACAATTATACCACTGTTGTAGCAGAGGTGAACGATAATTATGTGTAACACCTCAAATCCATCAATTAAAATAATACATTATTAGTCATTAAAACTTAAGAAAAAAATTAAATCAAGTGCTTGATCTCATTTATCTTTAGAGAATGATTTTTTGTTTGCTCATAATTGATTGATGATTTTATTCATAAACTCCCTTTTATGCGAAACCCAATTTATTAATATAGGAACTTTGGTCTAAAAAGTAAATATTTTAATTATAAACATTTTTGGTATAATTATTATGATTTTTTTGAAATATTTAAAAATATATTTATTTATATTTTAATGGAAAATAAAAAAGAAAAAAAACAAAACCCTAACCCGCCAAAGTGTCGTTTTTTCATTTGGCTTGCTGCCCATAATAGATGCTGGACAGCAGATCGATTAGCTAAGAAAGGCCTAAACCACCATGAGAAATGTCTGCTTTGTGACCAAGCTGAAGAAACTCTTGATCACCTTCTGGTGGCTTGCTCCTTCTCGAGAGTCTTTTGGTACCAGCTTTTCCGGAAATTTGGGCTTCACTCCCTAGCCCCCCTGCCGGCGGTCACCTCCTTGAATTGGTGGGAGGAGGTTTCAGAGGTGGTCTCAGGTGTCACCAGAAAAGGCCTTAACTCCCTTATTATCCTGGGTGCTTGGACTATTTGGATTCATCGGAACAAATGTGTCTTCGATGGATTGTCTCCTTGCCTCACCTATATCCTTGCTTGGGCAGACGAGGAAGAAGTCGTTGGGAGGCAGCTGGGGCGAAGGGCCTATGTTCTCTGGCTGCTTCTGCAGCTGCTCCCTAGGGTGGTGTGTTGTTTGTTCCTTTCACATGATGAGTTCTTTTTTGTATGCTATTTTCTTGCCCCCGTGAGGAGGCCTGCTGTTGTTTGGTCTACTTTAGACCTTTTTTCCTATCTTCTTAATATATAAAGGGGCGCAGCTCTCCTACGCGTTTTCGAAAAAATACTATTGTTCCAGAAATGAAATTTGTATTATGATGATAACCCGATGGTTAAACAAAATCATGTTGTATTTAAACGAAACATGGAGTGACCACCCAGAAAAACAGTGCAACCACGAGTGCTATCATGACTCTGGCTTTGGTAAATAGCTTTATAGACTTAGTGCTTAGCAACCCTACCTTAAAGATGGGCAAGAGGGGGTGGCAATGGTTTGGTGGCAGCTCACGTTAACATGGGGTGATAGTTTTGGCTAAGTTACCTCATCTAGAGGGTCACCAATACTGACGTGGAAACCTTAGCGGGTGGCTTTGTACTAATGATATTTTTTGAAAGCCTCATAATTGATCCCTAGCCATTCATCTCAGTAGTGTTTAAGGGTTCGTACCACTCAGGCTAGATGGGATACATGGCTTATGGGTAAAGTTGTACCACCTCTGCAGAGTATAAAACTGATATGTCAGTCGTGCTCACGGTTCAGAGCAACCTAGACCCTCACATGATAATTGACCTTAAAGATGGAGAATAAATCGTGATCCGTGATTTTTAAATGGTTTGCTTAAGTGGTTTCCCTTAAGTGCTTTTGAGATATAATCATATGCATATGATTAATTGAGATTTTGTGTTACACTTACAATTAGTAAGTTAGGCGTTGTTAATAAAATATTGACCAACTAAAATGCTTACCGCTCAACCTTAGCCTACCTTGTTAACCTTGCATAATTCCTCCCATTTGCTGAGCCCCCACCGTAAGTGAGCTCACCCCTTACTAATTTTTTTATGAGAAGTTGATGAGAAAGACTTTGACGATGGTGATGATGAGTACTGAGTCTAGCGACGCTCCGGTCATCTTCCTGTGGGAGATTACCCATGATATTTCCGCTGTACTTTGATTATGATACTGTTAAGACTCTTAAATCCGGATGATGTAATAAAGTTATTACACTCTCTTTTACGCCTTTATTGCATTGTTTTTTATATATTACACTTGTGACGTCAACATATGTGTGGAAAATAGATCCTAGCACACATATGCTATGCATTCGGTTTTGCCCCTAAAACCGGGTGTGACATTATGTTCAACTAATTTGTAGCATTACAAAAAAAGAAGATAAGTTAATCTGAATATAAAAAAACACAAGTAAATTGTGGTAGTGACCCCTAATAGCTGATACTGACCTGCTCTCTCCTGTCAATATAAGCCTGTAAAATTTCTTCAAGATGATCAATGAATTTCTACAAGGAAAAGCAATTGTGTTAGCATATAAAACTTTGCATTTAATTCAGATCGTAAAAGCAAGATGTGCAAAAACTTACAATTGAATTAGATGACAACAGATCACTTTCTAATTCACGTACAGGCAGAAAGAAAGGTAAGGTGTGTTCAATCATAATCATCTTTTCCAGGAATGACTTGCTTTCCAAAACACAATGAAAAATTTCACAAGGCTCTCCTGCAAAAATAGAATGGATGTGTTTATCAACTTAGGAAATCATGTGTTTCGAGATTTGGATGTATCATATCATGTCTTTTCATCTTTTTTAAGCTAAACTACCACACTTCAGATGCTATTATCAATATCATTCACAATATCATAGGATTGAGTAGTACAAAGATTATGTTATTTATTATAGCAACCTATTTGTACAAACTCAGACATTGAGGTTTCCAAACTGCTATGTACAACAGGAACATTATGCATCTAAGAAAGTTTCAATAGAAGGAAAACAAGACAGTTTCAATAGAAGGAAAACAAATATTTGTGTGAAAAATGCAATTAAACATATTATAGGTAATCACCAGCAAAGAATGTCTCATACTGTATGCCAATCCTAGCTCCATCCAAGCAATATATAACCTAATAAAGAGAAGAAATTTAGTTTAATTGACAGATTAAGAAAAACAAAATCTACCATAGATAGTCTTTAGACTAGACTCATTCTGGAAAACAATAATAGCATGATGGTGCCCCAAAACAATGCACTTATGCTAATTCATAGGCATCATAGCCATATTTCAGCTGGACTAACGAAGCTGGAGGTCTGCTGGTAGAATGACGGATCCTACCGGGCAGATTGCGTAGGTTGTAGGGTGGGGATTGGGAGCGAGAAGGGTGGCGGCGCTGGGGCGCCGTCGTGACCCTGGCTGGGTCGCGCGCAGGGAGAAGATCCCAGGAGACTCTGGCTTCCTCTGGGAAGCCAGAATAAATTGGTATTCTGCTTGCATTTATTCAAGTGTTTACAGATCTATATATAGAGCTATCTCAAGTCTATCTACTAGCTTTGGATAAGTATAACTATCTAGATAGAGCTGATCTATTAGCTAATGGGCATTGGGCCCCACCTGGCGCGCCCCCTTAGGCAGCCTTGGCCCTGCTGCGCCTAACATAGGCTTGGCCATACATAACATCTGCAGTAATGGTTTGACAGATATATTGGTTGTGGCAACAACCAGTATAGATATTCCGCAAGTTCTAGATACAAAAACAAATTCCAAACTCATGAATCAACAATATCCAGCCAACACAATCACTGGTTAGTATATACTATATTGTGACGACAAGGGATCATATGATAAGCCACTACAACCCAATCCCATCTAAGCCACATAACAGCCAACACCAGAGTCAAAAGGTATGTGTATGTATGGTTAGAGAAAATTGGAGACAGAAACAAACTCTAAAGATAAAGATAGAATACTACCAGGAAAAGGTTAACCTGGCAAACAAACAAGGATAAAAAAAAAATATAGTATCCTACCAAGGAGCACCAAGCTCAGCATGCATACTTACCAGGTACAAAGCTATGAAAAAGGCAATGATCTGGGGAGCACATGCTACCTTATTTCTAATCCTATATGTAGTCCTTGATTGAAATGAAAGATCTGCTGGAACATTTACTTGGTTGGACATGGCCTTCCTATCAGCCTCCATATGAACCTGGTCTACGAAATATAACAAACTTAATAAAAACTCATAATTCACAGAACAAATAGTCTGTCTCCTGTGACAAGAAATTGAACAAAAAAGGTGTTGAACACACATTAAATACCTTCTCACGGATGGTTGCCAGTAAACCATCATTCCACTCATCATCATTTATTGATATCTCTACAGAATGCCAAAAGAACATGTCAACAATCCTCCAGTGAACAATATGATTCACAGCACAACATTTTTGTGATGTCTACATAGAGTAAAAAACCAAGTGCAAGATTATGCCACCTTTTCAGAGATTACAAGAAAATTCAGCAAAGGAACCACACATATTATCAACTCATCCTACCGAACTACTCTTTAGGTAGTAATATCTTTTGATACATTGAATCTGTCTAGGGGTCATTCCACCTTAAGCTCAAACTAAACTGAAACCTGTGACAAACTTGACAAATCTACCCAGGCCTATCCACCAGTGTGTTGCCAACACTTCCTTACACCAAGAAACACAGCTACACCTAGCCAGCAAAATTATGTTCAGAGCTAACTTGAAGAGTTGTAACACTTGCTTGTAATATTACATTCAGGACCTACAAGGAAACCTATACCATTTAGCTTTATGAATGGAAAACACAGTTTTCTTTTCTACATAAAGAGTTCCAATCTAGCTAACTCAAAAATCCAAACCATCTAAAGAAAGTTATCATTGGAGCACATTTACACGATTTATTCAGCAAATCATGCTTTCCATTTCTATAACAGAAAGATGCTTCTGTTCATCCAACAGCCCACTTCAGTTGTACTCCCACCATTCGTTTTTGATCTACTTATTGTATCATTTTACTGAGACCATCGTTGTAATTACTCCCTCTATCGGTTCGCAACTGCTCCGAGTACTTTTTCCTCAGAGTATGCATGCACGACATCAGTATATATGCATCTAGTCAGCAACTTGTTCTCTCTACTATTGGCCAAGGCATGCAAACAGACGAGGGGAGGGCTGATGCATTTACTTGGCACACTGCCATATGAATGGGCATGCATAGTTACCCAAGCCAAAGTGGCACCACATCGGAAATACGTAGATCACCATGTGCAATATGTAGAAGAAAAACAAACGGAGGGAGTAGTAAACTTCTCAAATAGTTAGTTCAGAACAGTGGTAATGTGCCTCCCAAACCCAGAAACATTCAAAATGATGTCATATGTAGTGCACAGTAAAATAATTCTATCAGTCTGTTCCGTTGAACTGATAGAACTGATCAGCATCAAAAGGATACACTGTCGGAACTTAATTAGCCGAACAAGGAAAGACTTAAGATTCAATTGCAGTGTCAGCACAAGACAATTCAAACTTGAAACGTGTGACGGAGGATATAACTGAACAGATATTCAACACATGATTGATTTGTGTAGGTTAGAAGATAATCCATCTATTTAATACTTACTCTCAGAAGTAATTTAACCATTTTTTTGGAAACAATATGAATCATAGTTAATAGCTTAGTCTTGCCATAAGAAGTTCAAGAGACTACTAATATGTGGAACTTCAACAGTGGAAGAGTATTATTATTAGTTCACCCATGCTCTACATCCATATTTCTGTGCATAAAAATAAAATATGTGAATTGACAAGCCTACTTATAGAACTAGGTTAGGTAACAAAAGATCCATTCCAATGTAGTATAGCAAAGTGTACCTTCGGTTTGAGCAGCCCGTGCAGCCTCAAATTCTTTCTGTAGGCGCTCAAAAATGAGCTTATCAGAATCCCTAAAGTAAAAACAAAAATATGAAGTAGAATAGTAGTTTTACAAAGCATGAAAGTGCTCAGTGAGTATAAAACAAGCAGCAAAGGAAACAAGACGAAGGAAAAAATATATCCAATAAAAACTACCCACAACCAACTTTCAGAAGATCGTCCAGAATATGGCTAGGTGTACATTAATATAAATATCCTCCAATCAACAGAGATTAGAGGGTATGCGTTGAGTTGAGTAGTGAACGCTAGTATTCATCTGACAGAACAAAGGATCTAGACTGTATTCTAGTAGTTACAAGCAAAGAATCTATATGGATCATAGAAATATAACTGAACAGAAACTTGTTCTCAAAACACCTGACATTTGACACGTTTAAATATCAAACAGGAAGTAATGGGAGCTTTCTGCTGAAAATCACATTCCTTGGGCTAATGCCAATAATGTTAGAAACATTAACCACAGGGAAAAACAATTACCAACAGACAATAGCATTAGCATAGCAGCATTATAAATCAAACAAGGTTTATTTATATAACTTAACTGCAGTTCTGTTCTTTTTATGCGAATATTTTGGATCACGAACTTCTTGCAATGAGCCATAACACACTTCAGTACAGAAGACAACCATATAATCCGAAGAAAGATGCCAAATCCATTCACATAAATTTAAACACAGATGGTTCTACCAATCATTATAATTCATTTTAATTACTTTTCCTGTTTCAATTTGAGCACCGTAGCAAGAAGCACACAGTTAGGAATAGATATGGAAAAATACAGATGGATTCAGGTTTGCATTGTCTGTTAACAGCGAAGGAATGAAGGATAGATGAAATGGGAACTGAAGAGCTTAACAATTAGCTAGCAGTTTGCAAATTAATTCTCAATTTCAGAGAAACAAGAATTCCGCTATCGTAAATTATTACATGCCAAAGTACCTAAAGTCCTAAACAATACTCCCTCAGTCCCAAAATATTAGTCGTTTTAGCTCTTGGTTTTTATATCTATATTCAAATGGATGATGATGAATCTAGACACGTATACAAAACATATTGTTGTGAACTGCGATGCACTCGCAAGATAGTCCCGGTACTCAACCCTCCCGTAGGAGGCCCTAGGAGTAAACCAGATCTATTCTTCTTCCTTCCTCTACTAACACCCTGTCCCTCCTTATACAGAGAGGTAACCCCAACTTAATAGCTAAGCAACATAACAAACCCTATCTGGCCGCGGCTAACCTAACCATAATGACATAGCTAATGGGCTTAAGGCCCATAACACATATACATCAAGTATTGTATGAACCCACTAATTTGTTAAAACAATTTTTATTTTGGGACAGGGGGAGTAATTATCTTAAACAGTGAGCTGGTCTGCATCTATGGGAAGCTTTTGCGATGTTAAAGGAATACCGTGAAAGGCGCTCTTTCAGATCTTCATGCCTTTTGAGGATATTTGACACTGCAAAATAAAATGATAAAAATATGAGTTAAGACAGCACCTTTTACATGATTTATGGTATTCCTAAACATGTGAGGGGTAGAAAGTCCCCTTCACCACGACACAAAATAACTTTCTTTGGGACAGGAAAAAACAGGTTCTTACGCCTTGCACGTGTGGTCTCAAGTTTTGCATCGTCGTCCCTTGCATATGTCTGTGGTAAATAAAAGGACATGCGGAAAACCCCTTAAAATCTCACAGAACATATTGAAAGAGTACTGCAAAGAAACAGACAGGTAATGACAATTCACAACATACAAACAATCCTCAGATTGCCGGCTACCGTCCAATCAATTGAGTTCTAACAGAGGAATAAAAAAAGGGCAAACCCAGTGTTGGAGGCTTCCACATGAGTGGGGCCTGGGGATGGGATAAACCAAAGCAAGCCTTCCTTGTAAATGAGGAGAGGCTGCTTCGAACCCGGACATATTGACTCAGTGAGACAGCTCTCACCATTGCCCCAGGCCTGCCGTTCTTCTAACAGAGGAATGGAAAATAAACAATTTAATACTGACATACATTCATATCTGTGCATGAAAGTATGAAACACAAATCCAATTCTGTACTGACTGTAAATGAACTAATAAAATCACTTTAGTTGCAATTTAGTGCACAAACTAATTTCCACATCAATAGTTGCTAGTTAAACACCAGGAACTGCATGTAGTGGCAGAGCCACAGGGTATGCCGGATATGCCCTGGCATACCCTGCAAGACTGGCAAGCATAGTACATATACGTAATATATACATCTGTATTTGAAAAAAGAAGAAACTTACCAGATCATGCTCACGCTATCACAGAACACAGACACCCGTCAGGCCCATGACGCGCAGATACGGCCCACCATCCGCGCAGCAAAGCTAGTAAGTCTAGGTGTTCAATACGGCAATACGTACACCTACACCATGATGTTTCCTTTCCAGCTTTTTCTAATCTAATCTACTCGATTGGAGTCAAAGGGAGATAACAAGGAAGTGGGAAGGCTGGAAGACTCTCCTGTGTGTTCGTGCAAAAAAAAGAAAGAGGGAAGACAGAACACATCGCCTAATGACCTGACGCGATGATGGCGTGATGGTGATCCTGCCACCCTCCGCTCTGCCCGATGCCAGATCGGATATTGCATCTCTTTTTCAGAAAAAAGGCAGCATCTGCTGCTACTACTTCTAATGGGTATTTTCTACAATGATTTTAGTAAAAAACAATTTAAGAAATAAGATGGGAAGCTATCTTTTGGATGATTGTCTAGTATTTTCACTGCATGGATATTTTCTTTGGAGTTGATGAACATGAGCAAGACATTCATATCCCTTCGAAAGCGGAAAGCATCGAATAAAACAGTGTTGTGAACTGCGATGCACTCGCAAGATAGTCCCGGTACTCAGCCCTCCCGTAGGAGGCCCTAGGAGTAAACCAGCTCTATTCTTCTTCCTTCCTCTACTAACACCCTGCCCCTCCTTATATAGAGAGGTAACCCCAACATAACAGTAACCGCACGTGAACAGTGACCGCGGCTAACCTAACCATAATGACATAGCTAATGGGCATAAGGCCCATAACAAACAGTCAGAAAATTAGCATTGCAAGTCTACTATTCTTCTATGACTATATTTGAACTATCGATATGTCTTTTGAACTATTCATATTGTATTTAGTGGATGATTTTAACTTAATTCTTTAAGCCTTATTGTGTTACTTAGTGTTAGAGTATATGCCTAGGCCCATGTACAAACTCAATATAGCTACCCTCTAGGGTTAGCCCTAATGAATCAATTAGTTATCTCTAACATGGTATCAAGCTAGGGTTTACTCTAGGGTTTCCTCCCTCCCTCCCCTACAGCCGCCACCTTCCTACCCTACCCTGCAGGCGGCGCCGCCGCCGCCCAGGCAGGGGGAGCCGCCGCTGCCGCTGCTCCTCTCCCGCGGGCGCGCAGGGCTGCAGCCGCTCCTCTCCAGCGGGCGCAGCGCCGCCGCCGCTCCAGCAGGCGCGCAGAGCCGCCGCTCCAGCCGACACGCAGGGCCGCCGCCGCGCCGCTCCTCTCCAGCGGGCCGCTCCAGCGGGCGCGCACCTCTCCAGCGGGTGCAGAGCCGCCGCCGCCGCCGCTCCTCTCCACAGGCAGGGGAGCCGCCGCGCCGCTCTCCTCTCCTCCCATGGCTGGCGAGCAGAGACCTTTCTCCCCCTCCACCTTCCCTCCCCTCTCCTGGGCGCGGGCCGCCTCCCCTGGCATGCGCGCCGCCGCCGGAGGAGCCGTTCCCGCCCCAACCGCCGTCGTTGCCTCCCTTGCGGGCGCGCCGGCGTTGGTGGCAGGGGCGTGGGGGTCGGTTCCCGCCTCCCCTGCGCTCGGGCCGGCGTGGGGGGCAGGGCCCAGCGCCGCCAGTGGGGCCCTCCTCACCACTGTGGGCACCGCCACGGCCCTTGCGGCTGTGGCGGATGCGGCTCCCGTGGGTGTTCCAGGTCCGGAGGACCCTCCCCCGCCAATTCCCCCGTCGCTGGTCGTCGATCCACCTCCGGTCGTCAATCAGCCGCCTCCTCCACCGGTCGCCCACCAAGGAAACACTGTCGCCGCCCTCACCGCTTCCCGTGCGGAGCACGCGGCGCGACAGGCTCGTTTGCGGGAAGCGGCCCTCATGTGGCAGCGCGAGCGCGAGGCCGCCGATGCTATCGCTGCTCAGATTGCCGCGGCGGAACAGCTTCTCGCCTCGCCTGCGGCCCACGACGGCGGGGCCACCTCCTCTGACACCGTGGGCGGTGTGTACGACGTCCCGATCGTACCGACCGTCGGAACCGGGCCCCGCACCATCCCCAGGTGCTCTGGCATGACTCGACTGACCCGCTCGTGGCTCAGCTCCATCTTCAAGCTGGGAGTGTCCAGAACATTCGCCTCATGGTTCCTGTCGACCTGGAACCAGAGTCGCCGTCCTACGCACGCTGGCGAGACTTACTCCTCCTCACCCTTCGCCGCTACGCCCTGGATGACCACGTCCTTTGCGACCCCACCGGCGTGACGCTGACTGCCGCGTGGGTGCGCCTCGACAGCATCGTGCTCACCTGGATCGTGGGGACGATCTCTAGGGCTGGAAAATTAGCTCGAGGCTCGCGAGCCGGCTCGAGCTCGGAGCGGCTCGGCTCGGCTCGGAGCGGCTCGCGAGCCTCGAACGAGCCGAGCCGAGCCCCTTCTTCGAGCTCGTTTTTGCAGCGAGCCGAGCCGAGCCGGCTCGTTCCAACTCGCGAGCCTTGCAAAAATAGTCAATTTATGGAATAATAATGAATATTAGATAATTTTATGGATAATAGCTCATTTTTTAGTCTTTGATCATGAATATTTTACAAGTTATAATTTAATTTACTCGTAATGTAGAATGATTATTCTATATTTCAAATTTATATAATGTTAATTCACCAAATAATGCAACGAAAAGTACCAAAATATGGCTCGCGAGCCGAGCCGAGCTGGCTCGCGAGCCAAGGTCGAGCCGAGCCGAGCCTCTTTCGCCAGCTCGTTGAATGGACGAGCCGAGCTCGTTCAGGCACCGAGCCGCGCCGAGCCGAGCTCGGCTCGGCTCGTTTCCAGCCCTAACGATCTCCGTTGACCTACACAGCCTCCTCCGGAACCTTCCTCACGCTCGGGCTGCTTGGCTTGCCATCGAGGGCCAGTTCCTGGGTAACGCCGAGGCCCGGGCTCTCCGCCTCGACGCAGCCTTCCGCACCTTCGTCCAGGGGGACCTCAGCGTAAGTGAGTACTGCCGCAAGATGAAGACTATGGCGGACTCCCTTGGCGATCTGGATTGCCCCGTGGAGGACCGCATGCTCGTCCTCAACGTCCTCCGGGACCTCAGCGATCGCTACACCCACCTCTGGTCGTTAATCATGCGCCTGCGCCCCTTCCCTACCTTCCTCCAGGTCCGCGACGACCTTGCCCTGGAGGAGATCACTCTGGGTACTCAGGCTGCCTCGATCTCCGGCCCGGGGTCCTCGTCCTCCTCGGCAGCACTGGCGGCTATCACCCCAACCCGTCCACCTACTCCATCACAGTCTGCCCTTGGCCCTCATCCACCCGGGCCGAGCAGGAGCGGCGGGGGTCGTGGTGGCAGAGGCGGGGGCGATGGCGGCCGTCGCCGCCGTGGTGGTTCCGGCGGTGGTGCCCGTGGCAACGCACCGACGCCAGGACCCCAGCAGGGTGCCCCTTGGCCCACTTTCCACCACCCGTGGTAAGGGCGCATCTCCATGTGGTCGTTCCAGGGCCAGGTTCTGAGGCTCGTCCCCCGACGGCCATGTTCACTTGTGCGCAGCCGGGGTTCACCTCGCCGCCGGGGTTCGCCTTCGCCTCTCCGTCGCCCTGGACCTCGACGCTTGCTGCTTCGTCGTGGCCCACGCCGCCGCCTGCTCCACCGTCCGGGCTGGTTGGTTGGGACGCGGCCGCCCTGGCTGCCTTCCAGACTCCCACTCTGACTCCGCCGATGGGTCCCGAGTGGATCGCGGACACCGGTGCTACCTACCACACCACTCCCGACCCTGGTATACTCACCTCTGTTCGCCCTCCTTCCTCTCTCCCTTCGTCCATCATGGTGGTGAATGGCTCGTGCCTTCCTGTCACATCTGTGGGTGCCGCCGGACCTCCCGGCTCTTTTCGCATTCCTGATGTTCTTGTCGCTCCTTCTTTTGTCCACAATCTTCTTTCTATTTGTCGTTTTACAGCTGATAATTCTTGTTCTGTCGAGTTTGACTCTTCTGGTCTCACTGTGAAGGACTCGGCAACTCGGCGCCCCCTCCTCCGATGTGACAGCACCGGCCCCCTCTACACCCTTCGGTTTCCGCACGCCACATCTTCTTCGTCTTCGTCACCTGCCACAGCTGCTGTTTTTGCTGCCACCACGTCTTCTACCACCTGGCATCGTCAACTTGGTCACCCCGAACGCGATGCCTTGATGCAGCTTACTCGTAGTGCCACTATCCCATGTACTAGATCACATGATGAGCATCTTTGTCATGCGTGCCAGTTAGGCTGCCATGTTCGTCTTCCTTTTTCCCCGTCTTCCTCGCATGCTACTCATGCATTTGATCTTGTACACTGTGATTTGTGGACTTCACCTATTACCAGTATGTCAGGCTACAAATACTATCTTGTGGTGCTTGATGATTTTTCTCACTATGTGTGGACTTTTCCTTTGCGTGCCAAGTCTGAGGCTTTCCCCGCCCTCCGCCACTTCTTCGCCTAGGTGTCCACTCAGTTCGGCCTCACCATTAAGGCCGTTCAGTGTGACAATGGTCGGGAGTTCGATAACTCTGCCTCCCGCGACTTCTTTCTCTCCCACGGGATGCAGTTGCGGATGTCTTGCCCGTATACCTCCTCCCAGAACGGCAAGGCTGAGAGCATGATCCGCACGACCAACGACACCATCCGCACTCTTCTCCTACAGGCGCACCTACCGGCACACTTATGGGCCGAGGCCCTCCACACCTCTACCTACCTCCTCAACCGTCTTCCTTCCACTGCATGCCCGGCCCCCACTCTTCACCAGGCACTCTTCGGTACCCCTCCGCGCTATGACCACCTCCGTGTCTTCTGGTGTGCTTGCTACCCGAACACCGCTGCCACTGCTCCTCACAAGCTAGCACCCTGTTCCACCCTCTGTGTGTTTCTTGGGTACTCCCCGGACCACAAGGGTTACCGCTGCTTTGACCTCTCCTCTCGTCGGGTCCTCATCTCTCGCCATGTGGTGTTTGATGAGTCTGTATTTCCCTACTCCACCACCACACCACCCTCCTCCGACCCTGATCTTGACCACTTCACTCTCTTTTCGACTGACGTGGTGGTCGAGCCACCTCTCCTTCCTCTCTCTGCAGGTACTCGTTCACCGCCTGTCGGTTCTACTTCCGGCTCGGTGCCTTGCCCGGGTCCGGTGGTGTCACCTACGGTGATGTCGCCTCTCCACGGGGCCCCGTCTCCACTCGCCCCAGGGCCGAGCGGGGGTGGTGGGACTGCACCGCCTGCGGGGCCGTCGGTACCGACCCCTCCGGCTCACTTCGCCCAGCCGGTGCGGGTCTACCAGCGTCGGCTGCCGCCGCCAGGGTTCGCACCTCCACCGCCACCGTCCCCACCGGCGACCTCTCCTCCGGCGCTACCGCCGGTGGCCCAGTCCCCGCTAGGGACCCCTACACCTCCGTCGCGGCCACCCGCGGCCCGTGTCGAGACGCCGGTGTACCACCCACCGCTTCTTCACCGCGACCCGCGGCACGTCCACCCGATGGTGACGCGGCACGCGACTGGTACCCTGCCGCCCCGAGTCCTGGCGGCCACGATCGGAGACTCGCAGGTTTCTCCGGTACCCTCCTCCGTCCGCACCGCCCTGCTGGACCCCCACTGGCGTCGGGTGATGGAGGAGTACGTGGCGCTCGTCGCCAACCAGACGTGGGACTTGGTGCCCCGTCCGCCCGGCACCAACGTCGTCACCGGCAAGTGGATCTGGACGCACAAGCGGCGAGCCGATGGTACCCTGGAGCGGTACAAGGCTCGCTAGGTTCTTTGGGGCTTCACTCAGCGCCCCAGAGTCGACTACGATGAGACCTTCAGCCCGGTTGTGAAGCCCGCCACCGTCCGCATGGTGCTCTCGCTGGCCCTTGCTCGCTCCTGGCCAGTTCACCAGCTCGACGTCAAGAACGCCTTCTTGCACGGCGCCCTCACTGAGACCGTCTACTGCTGTCAGCCGGCGGGGTTCGTGGACTCCTCTCGCCCTGACATGGTCTGCCGGCTCAACAGGTCCCTCTACGGCCTCAAGCAGGCCCCCCGGGCGTGGCACTCCAGACTGGCTTCGTTTCTGGTGACACTGGGCTTCGTGGAGGCCAAGTCAGACACATCTCTGTTCGTCCACCATCATGGAGCAGAGACTGCCTACTTGCTTCTCTACGTGGATGACATTGTCCTCACCGCCTCCAGTCAGTCACTTCTTCACTGCCTCGTCGACGCCCTTCAGCGGGAGTTTCCGGTCAAGGATCTGGGCGTACTTCACCATTTCCTGGGGGTCACTCTGACCCTCGCCCCTCCGTACTCCTCCTTCACCAGCGAGAGTACACTCTTGACATTCTGGAGCGGGCCCAGATGAGTGACTGCAAGCCCTGCTCCACCCCAGTCGACACGCAGGCCAAGCTCTCTGAGGCCACGGGTGACCCAGTCGCAGACCCCACCGGCTACAGGAGTCTTGCTGGTGCCCTTCAGTACCTCACCTTCACCAGGCCGGACATCTCCTACGCCGTACAGCAGATCTGTCTCCATATGCATGACCCCCGAGAGCCCCACCTCGCGGCTCTCAAGCGCCTCCTCCGCTACCTCCGGGGCACCGTTGACTACGGGCTGCTTCTTCACCGGTCTACCTCCTCCGAGTTGGTCGTCTACACCGACGCTGACTGGGCTGGGTGCCCGGACACTCAGCGCTCCACCTCCGGCTACGCCATCTTCTTAGGTGGTAACCTAGTGAGCTGGTCGTCGAAGCGTCAGCCGGTCGTCTCCCGCTCGAGCGCTGAGGCGGAATACCGTATCGTGGCCAATGGCGTGGCAGAGGCTGCGTGGCTCCGGCAGCTCCTCGCCGAGCTCCACAGTCCCCTCTCCAGGAGCACGTTGGTCTACTGCGACAACGTCAGCGTCGTTTACCTCTCCACCAACCCGATGCAGCACCAGCGGACCAAGCATGTGGAGATTGATCTACACTTCGTCCGAGATCTGTTCGCCGTTGGTGATGTTCGGGTCCTCCATGTCCCGACCACCTCCCAGTTCGCCGACATCTTCACCAAGGGTCTTCCGTCCTCGACCTTCGCCGAGTTTCGCTCCAGCCTCAACATCAGTCGTGGCTAATTGAGTCTGTGGGGGGGGGTCCTATTGTGTGATGTACGTCTTCTTTTCGTGTCCAGTCTGTAAACTCCGCTGCGACAGAAGTTCAGACTGCGGGGGGGTGTTAGAGTATATGCCTAGGCCCATGTGGCCCATGTACAAACTATATATAGCTACCCTCTAGGGTTAGCCCTAATGAATCAATTAGTTATCTCTAACACTTAGTGCATCTAATTCTACCATTGTTACAAAATTGCTAAAATAATTTTACGAATTGTATATGGATTTTTTAACGGCATACCCTTAATTAAAATCCTAATCCACCACTGGCATGGCTATTGCTGGTATTCGCAAATCAGTGAAAATGTGTCTGGACATGGTTTTTAAAGCGGTAAGGCAAGACAAGGCGCTGGACTGCCGCCTGGACACCTAGGGAGGTAGGCGCCCAAGGCGCCTAGGCGTTGGACCATTGGACGCCTAGGCGACGCCTTTAAAATAGTGTGTCTAGCACTGTAGTTCACAATAAGGCTAATGGTTTTCCATGGTAAAAAGATACCCTAAAGTCCAATATAGAGCCTTTTGAGTGGTCGATGCAAAAAAACTAAAATAGAATCATTGTATGGTTCACAGTGAATGTAGGTGCAGTCTGTTCTTGCTCAACTCACCACAAAAATTAAATATTCATCTTAAGAACTCATAAACAAGACAATGTGATTACATTAAAAAAGTGGGACGTTCACATTTAGGTGTCCGACCTCACCTCCGTGGGCGCCATGGATCTGAGCGTCCGCGGTCGGGCCAATGTTTTCGAGTCGAGTCATACAATTACTGACTAGTAGACTAGTTGCGACTAGGACATACTAGCATAGTTAGTAAATAAGGCGTAAGGCGAGGCGAAGCCTTACTCAGTTACTCACATATATAAAGATAAGGAAACATAGGAATATGGTCCCAAATAAAAGGTGGATAGTACTAAATAGCAGTCTTCAAGTTCAACACAAACAAGCATAATAAGCTAAAAGGCAACATAAGTAGTTTTTGATACTCTCATCTCTCAATGAAGTCCCAAACTCTCAATATCCATCATCAAACTCATCGACAATGAGATCAACATTGTCTTCTCTGCCTTCTTCCCCACCATTAGCTTCATCAGCATCACTCACATCTATGTCATCATGTGGATCAACCCCAATGTCATCATCACTAGAATCATGTGCTTCTTCTTCTTCAACTTCTTGTGTCCTCATTCTTGCACGCCTTGTGTAGGTTTGTGTCTGTCTAGCTTGCCTTGGAAGGTTGCGCCCTTGAAGTGACTCTGATGCTCCAGTAGCAATATCAACATGATCCCATGTTAAAGCATTAATATCATTATTATCGCTGCCAGGATGTACCACCGACGAGTCTTCCATAACTAATGGGTCATAACTTGAGCCAGCTTTCTCCCTTTTGGAATACTTTTCATCTTTCAATTGTATGAAACATAGACCAAGTCATTCAACCTCGTGTGCAAGAGTCGGTTTCTCTTCTTTGTATGCATCTATAAATGTTAGAAATAGAAATGGCAAGCTATATAAGTAGCGAGAAACAGATTTAAGCATAACCAAAGTAGCTATGTTGGACCTACAAATTCAAATGTACTCCAATTCCTCTCACGACTAGATGATGAACCACAAAGGCCAACCACAAGCTTCGCAAATCTTTGTAGTTCATATGCCCGGCCACCATACGAACGCCACCAATCCACTAAAATGCAAGTCTCTTCCTTTTAGCGGCTGCCTCCGAGCTAGGTTGGTGAACATATGCGGTATCCAAAAAAACTTGACCTGCAAGGGGTAAGACAGTCCCCGGACATTATATTAAGAAGAAGACTTTCTCACGCAGGTCGAGAAAACCCCCGAACCCCTGCCCCACCCATACACAGTGGCACTGTAGCCCATGTGAGAAAAGACCGGGACCGGGACCGAGCCTTAGACCTGTGCTTTGGCGGGGGACAGACGATGGGATTTTTTTAACCACAGCCTGAAATTCGCTCCCACGAGGAGTTGAACCCAGGACCTGAGGAGTGCTACTCAAACCACCTAACAAACTCAACTAGAGGCCCTTTCGCAACATATGTGGTATCCTTCTGCCCCTGCTGCTCATGAAAATCATCATCATCAAAGAAAATAGGCATGTATTTCTTATTCTTGTCTAAATATGCTTTCGTTTCTTTTCTAATCTCTGTTGTGGTCTAAGAACACATTAATGTATCCACAAAACCACCCGCAAGGTGTTCTTTAAACCTTTTGATTCATCCAGTTGTAACGGACTTGCAACTGTTGCATGTGACCTTATCTCGGTTCCCAATTTCTGTCCAATACCCATAGTTCCATCCGGGATCGTTGGACTTTGCTCTCCGCTTTGGATCAGCCATAGGGTCATATGCACAAGCACCATCGGTACCACCAACATCACTTGGACCACCACCAACAGAGCCATTTTATTCTAGAAATTCAGAGACCACAAACAAGCTACAACAATTCAAAACATAACCAACATCTATTTCAGAAATTCAGAGAGGTAGCAGTGGAGGAAGAGGACAGAGGAGTAGAGGACAAAGGCTATACCAGGAGTAGAGGTCGGATGTTGTAGTCTATAGAGATAGTGCGGTCGTGTCTGAGAGGGAGGGAAGGGGTTGCACGGCCATGCCTGAGAGAGAGTGAGTGCCATCTGTGCTGAGACAGAGAGGGCAGAGGGAGCACACATACACCCAACTGCTCCATGCCCGCGTGTCGCCTGAGCTGAGAGAGGGATCACGCCCGCACGTCGCCACGAGCGTCGCTGCCTGAGCTGAGAGAGGGAGCACGCTCGTGCGCTGCTGAAGCCAGGAAAGGAGGCTACACACCGCCGCCGTCGCCGCTCAAGCGCTTTCCCAGTCGTCGCCGCATAAGCACTCACCCAATAGGTACGTGACCGTGCGGTCCACTGCACTTACCACCCCCGTCGCCCTCTCTGGGAAACATATAGTGGAAACATGGCAGTAGTATGCAGATAACCAGTCGTCGCCGCATAATATGTACATAGGCCTTGGGACACATGGCAGTAGTATGCAGATAACCAGCCAAAACAGTAAATCACGTCCAAGGCTCCAAGCTTCTGCAATGCAACTCTTCGTTAATGTGCAATCGAAGAGACCAAACCGCACGCAGACACACGACACGCCCACACCTAGAAGATGGAAGACGGAAGGCCTGATGTTGCCGCTCGGCGCTCACCTTTCACCATAAACTAATTTGGGCAGACAGGCGCAACTCCACCACTCTAGGCAGGTATGGGTACCCATCAGGTATGGAATACCCGGCGAGTCTGGGTATGAGTGTGGAATTGTACCCGCCCACGGGTACAGGTATTGAAGCGGGGAGTTTTTACTCTAACGGGGCTGAGTCTGGGATAGCAAAACACGGCGGGTCTTCACCCATTGCCATCTCTAGTCCACGTATACGGTTATATCATGTCATCAAGATTGAAAAAGTATCCATCGATATTTTTAACATACTCGATGGCTTTGTATCAAAGAATGTTCGAAAAAACTTTATAAGGTGATCCAATGTGCCAAATAAGTTTTTATTATTTTAGTTAATAGTATTTTTTAACCTTTCAACATATATGTTATAATTATATATATATATGGGTTAAAAGGGCCTACTTATAAGTTTTCGCTCACTGTTGGAATAAGTCTTGTGGTCTGTGGGAAGGACGCAGCAGTCCTTGGCGGTTTCTGACTGCAGGGACAGCAGCATCTCAATCTTTTTTACTGCAAGGACAACGTGGGACAGCAGTAGCAGCATGTCAGTCTTTTGACTGCAAGGACAGCGTGCTATAGGCATCTTCTTTTCCGCTTTTCTAGCTTTTAGAGGGCAGCAGCTTGCTGCAGTTTTTTTTTTACTAGAGTACAACAGCACCTAGTGGTTAGTGCAGTTTGTAGGACAGCATATTCGCATCTCTAGGAAGCATATGCTACAGCCCCTTGGGCTATAAATATGTATCCCAACCCTTAGACGGGTATGGCATTGTGTAGTGTTTGAGAAAATAAACAGAAAATCGCCCCAACTCATAGTGTCATCCTCTCGATGAGAGTAAAAGTCTCGTTGCTTACAATTGGTATCAGAGCCAAGTTATCTTGCAGCCTAAACATCTATTGCTCATCTCCTTCCCGCGCCTCTCCCTATACTCAGTCGGAAGCAAGAGCTCCAGTTGTTGCTTCCTCTCCTGCTCGGACGAGCAGCCTTTCGTCTGAGACAGCCTCTTCCACACGCTGCGACCCATCTCTAGCACATCATGTCCCTACGCTCGGTCACTTCGAGTGCGCGGCGCCAGCAGGAGGCCGAGGTCGCCGCGGCACAAGAACGCGAGCGAGCAGCGGCGGCGGCTGCAGCAACAGCGGCGAGGGCAGCACGGCTGGCGGCGGCGGAACTGACAGCAGTGAGAGCGGAAGTAGAAGCAGCGGAGGCGGCGGATGCTGCACGTGCGGCGGCGGTAGAGCTCGAGGCTTTGCGCGGCAATAGCGCCGGCAGCTCTGTTTCGGGCGACGACAGCACCAACGACGAGCTCAGGCTGGCAAGGGAGGTGGCGCAAGAGCAGGCGACACAATGGGCAGCCGCGCACCCCCATGGGGGGCGTGCGGCGGCAGCCCAGATAGGTGCAAACGCGTCGATGGCGCTCCGGGGGAAAACGCACGTGGCGGTAGCCTAGATGGGCGCGGACACGCCGACGGTGCTCCCAGTGGCGGCGGCCGGGTCGACGCAGATCGCGGCCTCTACAGGCGGCGTGGCTCTCCCTCCCCGGATCGGTACCATGGTCACCGCGAGGTCCAGGCTGTTGTCAGGGACATCGGTCTCGGCGGTGGGTGGTCTACCCTCACCAAGACCAACTACGTCGAGTGGGGCGTGGTGATGAGGGTACGGCTCTAGGTCCGCCACATGTGGGAAGCAGTTTGGTACGGCGACGTCGACTACTACGAGGATCGACGGGCGCTAGATGCCCTCATTGTTGCAGTCCCGCCCGAGATGCAGTTTTCGCTTTCCCAGAAGCGGACTGCCAAGGAAGTCTGGGACGCCATCGCTGCGACCCGCATCGGCAGCGACCGTGCCCGCAAGACCACACTGCAGGCACTTCGCAAGGAGTGGAAGAACCTAGCCTTCAAGCCAGGTGAGGATGTTGATGACTTTGCTATTCGCCTAAACACTCTGTTGCAGAAGATGGTGCAGTTCGGCGACGACACCTACGATGAGGAGAGAGCCGTCAAGAAGCTCTTCCGTTGCATCCCCGAGAAGTACAAGCAAATCGCTCGCTCAATTGAGTCTCTGCTAAACCTCTCCACGATGACGATTGAAGAAGCGATTGATCGTCTCAAGGTCGTCGATGGCGACGAACCACAAGCCCTCTCTGGGCCTATCACCATCGGCAGGATGCTACATCTCACTCGGGAGCAGTGGGAGGCCTGCCAGGATGACAAGAAGGGGGAGTCCTCCTCGACACGGGGCCACAAACGCGGCAAGCCGCGCAAAGTGCGCGGAGGCACCCAGGCCGGGGCGCGAGGACAAGCTGAGGGTGGTGCCCGCGGAGGCGCCCAAGGCGGTGCCGTCAGCAACAAGAAGCCAGCACGAGATGACGGCTGTCACAACTGTGGCAAGCTTGGCCACTGGGCCAGGGAATGTCGGCAGCCACGACGCAGCTAGGCCATCGTCGCACAGGCGAAGGAGGAAGCTTTGCTCCTAGCACACACAAGCATCGAGCTACCTCCAGCAGCACCAGCCACAGCGACACTCCTCCACCTTGATGAGTCGAAAGCACGCGCTTTCCTCGGCGACGGCTCCAGCAACGACATGATCGAAGGATGGTGCCTCGACACCGGCGCCACTTATCACATGACCAGCCGACGGGAGTTCTTCACCGAGCTCGACTTAAGCGTCCGAGGCTCCGTCAAGTTTGGGGACGCCTCCCTCGCGTCGGCTCAGTCATATTCACCGTCGCGTCTGGTGAGCACATGTTGCTCACTAGAGTCTACTACATCCCTGTGTTGAGGAACTCTATCATCAACTTGGGACAGCTGGATGAGAACGGTTTGCGCGTGGAGGTCGAGCAAGGAGTCATAAGGATCTGCCGATCTGGGACCCCTCTCGTCGCCTTCTTGCCAAGGTACGCAGGAGTCCAAATCGGCTTTACATCCTCAACGTGAAGGTATCACAACCTTGCTGCCTTGCTGCTCGTCAGGACGACGGTGCATGGCAGTGGCACGAGCGCTTCGGACATCTTAACTTCGAGGCCCTGAAGCAGCTCGGTGCCAAGGAGATCGTACGAGGCATGTCGTGCCTTGACCATGTGGAGCAATTCTACGATGTCTGCGTGTTGACAAAGCAGAGACAACTCCCCTTTCCCCAGCAGTCGAGCTTCCGAGCCAAGGAGAGGCTCGAGCTCGTGCATGGGGACTTGTGTGGCCCGATGACACCAGCCACACCAGGAGGACGACGCTACTTCTTGCTGCTCGTCGACAACCTCTCCCGTTACATGTGATTGATGGTCCTTGGCAGCAAGGGAGAGGCTGTGAACGTCATCAAGCGTGTGCAGGTCGCTGCGGAGGCGGAGTGCGGCCGCAAGCTACGCGTGCTGCGCACCGACAATGGCGGTGAATTCACGACGGCTGAGTTCGTGTAGTACTGCGCGGATGAGGGCGTTCAACGCCACTACTCCGCGTCGTACAACCCGCAGCAGAACGACGTCGTCGAGCGGCGCAACCAGACGGTTGTGGGGATGGCTCGAGCTCTCCTCAAGCAGAGGGGAATGTCGGCTGTCTTCTGGGGAGAGCCGGTGGTGACAGCGGTCTACATCCTCAACCGCTCGTCCACCAAGGCACTCAACGGGATGACACCGTATGAGGCTTGGCATGGTGCAAGTCGACGGTCTCTCACCTATGGGTCTTCGGTTGTCTCGCGTTCACCAAGGAGCTTGGTCACATCGACAAGCTCGACAACAGGAGCACCCCATGGGTATTCATTGGCTACGCGGAGGGCTCGAAGGCCTACTGCATCCTTGACCCAGGAACACTGCGTGTGCACACGGCGCGCGACGTAGCGTTCGACGAAGGGCGAGGATGGGCCTGGGGCAAGGCGGTGGACGACGGCACGACTCCGACGTACGACAACTTCACCATCAAGTACGTCCACTTTGAGGGAGTCGGGGAGTAGGAGACCCTTCTCCGAGTAGGCCTACCCCAGCCCCCAAGTCTCCACTGACTCCAGCGCCACGCTCTACAACTCCGGCTACAACGAGCTCTTCGCCACCACGCAATCTAGCCACAACTCCGGCTCCAGCGAGCTCTCTGTCACCACGTACTCAAGCACCAACGGTACCCTCTCCGGGAACGTCCTCTCCGACGCCTGCTCGTGTCGAGCACGACCCAGTGGAGCTCGTGACCCCGCTCTCCCACGATGAGGAGCGCGTCGACGCGTGCTACGACGGCGAGTCGTTGCGGTATCGAAAGGTGGAGGGCCTTCTCATTGACCCATCGATGCCGGACCTGGCGTCTCGCATTCTGGCGGCAGAGTTGCATCTTGCATGCGACGATGGCGAGCCTCGGTCTTTCGCGGAGGCCAAGAAACACGCAGCTTGGCGTGCCGCGATGCAGTCGAAGATGGACGCGGTTGAGACGAACCGCACCTGGGAGCTCGCTGATCTCCCCCATGGTCATTGCACGATCACCCTTAAGTGGGTGTTCAAACCGAAGAAGGATGAAGCCAGCGCCATCGTCAAGCATAAGGCTCGCTTGGTGGCACGCGATTTCTTACAGCAGGAGGGGATCGACTTCGACGATGCTTTCGCCCCCATGGCAAGGATGGAATCCGTGCGACTCCTCCTTGCGCTGTCAGCCCAGGAGGGTTGGCACGTTCATCACATGGACGTCAAGTCGGCGTTTCTTAACGGCAACTTAAAGGAGGAGGTCTATGTACACCAGCCGCCAGGATTTGCGATCCCTAGCAAGCAGGGCAAGGTGTTGCGCCTGTGCAAGGCCCTCTACGGCTTGCGACAAGCACCGAGGGCGTGGAATGCCAAGCTGGATTCCACGCTCAAGAGGATGGGCTTCATGCCAAGCCCGCACGAAGCGGCCATCTATCGGTGGAGCAATGGAGAAAATGCCCTACTAGTGGGTGTCTACGTCGACGATTTGGTGATCACCGGTGCCAAGGATGCAGAGGTGGCGGCATTTAAGGAAGAGATAAAGGTCACCTTCCAGATGAGTGACCTGAGGCATCTCTCCTTCTACCTGGGGATTGAGGTGTACCAGAGTGACTCTGGGATCACACTTCGCCAGACCGCCTACACCAAGCGCATTGTTGAGCTGGCTGGGCTCACTAATTGCAACTCAGCTCTCACTCCGATGGAGGAGAGACTAAAGCTGAGCCGTGACAACACGACGGAGGAGGTAGACGCTACTCAGTACTGGCGTCTTGTGGGGAGCCTTCGCTACCTCGTACACACATGACCGGATCTGGCATACTCCGTCGGCTAAGTTATTCGGTTCCTGAAGCGATCGACGACGAAGCACGAGCAGGCTGTGAAGAGGGTCGTCCGCTATGTTGCAGGGACTTTTGACCACGGTCTCTACTACCTGAGGTGCCCTGGGGAGGAACACCTTGTCGGGTACAGCGACAGCGACCACATCGGCGACATCGACACTAGCAAGAGCACAAGCGGGATCCTCTTCTTCCTCGGCAAGTGCCCCATCAGCTAGCAGTCGGTCAAGCAGCAGGTGGTGGCCATGTCCATCTGCGAGACTGAGTACATAGCGGCCTCCACCGCTTCAACTCAGGCGCTCTGGCTTGCTCGCCTGCTCGGTGATCTCCTCGGTAAAGGCGTTGGAGCAGTGGAACTCCGGGTGGACAGCCAGTCTGCCCTGGCGTTGGCCAAGAACCCCGTGTTTCATGAACGAAGCAAGCACATCCGGATGATGTACCGCTTCATCCGTGACTGTTTGGCAGAAGGAAGCATCAAGGCGCGCTATATCAACACCAAGGATCAGCTTGGGGACCTGCTCACCAAGCCCCTTGGGAGGATCGAGTTTCTTGAGCTTTGCTCCAGGTCCGGGATGGTCCAACTATCCAACAAGACGGCACACAAGACTTAGGGAGAGGATTGTTGGAATAAGTTTCGTGGTCTGTGGGAAGGACAGCAGCAGTCCTTGGCGGTTTTTTACTGCAGGGACAGCAGCATCTCAATCTTTTTGACTGCAAGGACAACGTGGGACAGCAGCAGCAGCATTCAGTCTTTTGACTGCAAGGACAGCGTGTTGCAGGCATTTTCTTTTCCGCTTTTCTAGCTTTTGGAGGACAGCAGCTTGCTGCAGTTTTCTTTTGACTAGAGTACAACAGCACCTAGTAGTTAGTCCAGTCTGTAGGACAGGTAGTGCAGTTTTTAGTACAACATATTCACATCTCTAGGAAGCATATGTTGCAGCCCCTTAGGCTATAAATATGTATCTCAACCCTTAGACGGGTATGACATTGTGTAGTGTTTGAAAAAATAAACAGAAAATCGCCTCAACTCATAGTGTCATCCTCTCGATGAGAGTAAGAGTCTCGTTGCTTACACTCAGGCCCTGAAATCTCGCCTAGGCGACACTTAATGGACGCCTTAATAACCATGCAGACTAGTCGTGACTAGTCGAACATAAGTCGATGATTATATATTTAATTGTAATTGTCTATATACTAAGATTAAAACACATGCTTGAACACAAAAAACGGGTGAAAGAATGAACCTGGAAATGTGGAGATATTTCTCCTCTTGTCCTTGCAGCACCCTGAAAAGGACAAAATCACAGAATTATTAAATGTTTTCTGCAGAAAATGAAATAAACAACAGCACTGTACCACCCATCAAGTCATTATGCATTTATGCATATTAAAAACAAAATTCAGCCAGCAGCCCAGCACATATCAACAAATGAGCAGAGAAGAGCGAACAGAGCGCAGGAGATGGAGCAACCAAGAACGGAAGGGAAGAAAGAGCATGGGAGGGAGGAAGAACCGAAGAAAGATGTGGACATACCTCAGCATAAATAGGAGGTGGTGGATCTCCAGCGGCAGCCATAGCCGGCGAGCTGGCTGGAGGCGGCCCTCTGCTGCTCGGCGAGGGCGGGGGCCACGGAGCTCTGCTGCGCGGCGCCGGGGAGGGGGGGGGGGTTCTGATACACGCCGGGGGCGGGACTCTCGCGGGCGGCGGCGCTCCGGCTGGCTGGCGGGAAGCGGCGCTCCAGCTGGCTGCGTACGACGGCGCAACGGATGGCGGCGCACTGCTCGTGCGTGCTGGCGCCGTTGGATGAAGGGTGAGAAAGGTAGGTGATCTATTGTGCTAATTTTTTTTAATTGGTCGGGAACATATTGAATCCAGACCACGTTTTGGTGCTAACCCGTGCAAATGTACTAGAAAATTTCAAAAAATTCTAAAAATATATGAATATACATCTCAGCTTAACTTATCTATATACAAAATTTTATGATCAAATTCATCTTACTCTAACAGTTACAAAAAAGACAAATTTTGGTGCATTTGAACTATTATTGTTTGTCGGAAATTTTATCTTTTTTGTAGCTGCTATAGTAAGATGAATTTGGCCATGAAATTTTGTATATAGTTGAGGTAAGCTGAGATGTATATTCATGTTTTTTCAGAATTTTTTGAAACTTTTTAGTAGGTTTGCACGGGGTTTACACCAAAACATGGTTTGCATTCAATATGTTCCCTACTTGGCCTGGGGTGTTTGGCTAACCAAACTAAATTTAGCTCTTGTTACATCGAATATTTAATGATAATTAAAGTATTAAATATAGATTGATTATAAAACTAATTATACAGATAAATACTAAAAGATTAGACGAATTTATTAAACTTAATCAAGTATATATTTCATAGTCATAATTGATATTCAAATATTTGTTATGACATGAATTAAACTTTAGTCGCAAGAATAAGCTTAATTGTACCAATTAGTCGACGGGTCAAACGAGTGAGTAAATGAGATGTTTGGTTTAAAGAATCAATCCATTCTAGATGAGATGGTGTATCATGAGTTCATTCCACAAATTTGGTGAAATAAACCCACTCCTCATATAATTACTAATTATATTGGCTTATGAGGATTAGGATGGTGGTGAATCATTATTCCATTCCACAAATCAAATTAGAAAAGTGATGAGTGGGAAGATAATATACTACCTTATTTTTCAGACCAAACAACCTAAAAGAAAGTCAAGTCGTCTAAGCAAATGTAGCACCTAAAATTCAATTTAGGGTTCCATAAAAAGATTCACCAAAAAAGATTTGGAAGAAAATATCTTTTAATAAGGTTTTCCTACCTCTGAGGTCACTTCTTCTAAAATATGTGTTTTTAATAAAAGAACAAGATCCTTATATGAATCAACTTATCCTTTTGCAGAATTATATACTGAGTAATATTTATTAAAATATTTATTAATATAAAGTATCTATTCATAAAGGATATACATTAGAAATTATGCTTCCTAAAATAAATATTTTTTAGTGTATGGGTTACATATTTAAAACAATTGCTTAAATACGATAATAAACAAATGAATAAATAAAACTAAACTAGGCATCATGCTGGAATTTTGAATGTGCATCTAACTTTGAGATTTTAAACTTAGATATGAAACTTGAACTCAGATTTGGATTTCAAAATAGAAATGAAAATAAGAAATAGGATAAAAAAGACCTCTTCTCATCACTTGGGTAGAAACCCTAGCCTCGGCCCACTTCCAACTCATCCATCCCGTGCCAGCCCAAGTCCACCTCTCGCGTCGTGTATCCCATATCGCGCACCCACGCCTTATCGCGTCAACAGGTGGGTCCTACGAGGCGGCCTCACACGCTAGCACTTGCGTTCTCTAGGTCACCACCAGTCGGGCCCCACACGCCGGATTCATCCTCCCCGCACATGTCGTAACCAACCATGGTAAATCCACTTGCCTACAAAGTCTCGCCGCCAGGATTCCCGGGCCGTTGCAACACCCCCCCCCCCCCCCTCAACCACGCACCCTGGGCCTATAAAACGTGGGGTCCGCGACCCCCTGGCATCTCGTCGTGTCACGCGCACCATGAACGACGGGGAGAGGCAAGAGAACTTGGAGCCGCTACCAAAGACGTAACACCCCTGGTGTTACGATAACTAAAACTCTGACATGTCATCATAAGCAATTGCATTAACTTGCTTGTTACACCTAGAATGCATTTACTAGGTTAAAATTTTCTTTTCAAAAGTGTGATGTCGTGTGTTGAGTATAGGACTTAGGTTGAAAACCTTGCTTGGAATTATGGATAAACAAAATAATTCCTAAACCGAGGACTTGTTGGGAATGAGCTACATATACTAAAGTTGGGTCTTAGACTAGAGAGAAACTTTGTTTTGATGGATGGATCAGAGGGATGAATCCCTGGAAGAAGCTGAAACGCAAATGAAACTCATTTGAAACCCTAAACTAACCCCAAATGTGGAATTCAAAATCTAGAAGGATTTAGCTAAAAGTCCATATACCAAAGTTGAAGAACTTGGAAAAGTGAACAAAATTCATATTTGGAGAATTCCAAGTTGTGTGGAGAAATTTGGAGTAATTCACAAAGGTTCAGCTTGGGTTCAGTTTGAATTTGGCTGAAACAGTTTCATATAGCTGTTTTTGGACCCTTATAACTTTTGATCTATGGACTTTTGGTAAGGAGTTACTATAACAAACTTGTAAAGTAACTGTTGGAGAACAATCCTTATTAAGTGTACTAGCCCTAAAACTATATGCGACTAGCTGAAAAAGTGGTCCAAATTAGAGTGCCAGATTTCAGACTTAAGTGTAAATGCATGGCAAGGATCGGTGCATGTGGGCACGATAACTTGGGAGGGTTGTCACAGCGTGGTATCGGAGCGATCCCCCAATAGCATGGATATTAAAGTAATCCTTTGATATACTTCAAAAGGATTTTAAGTCCAAATTATTTTGAAAACATAAGAATGAATAAGCAAATCCTGATATTAGAAGTGCAAATAGTATATGGTTAAAACTAAGGACTATAAGGTGGCCTGGTTTAGGATGCTAACCACTAACCCACAACTATAATGCAATTTTCTGCAGGTACACTAACTAAACCCTAGGGAAGTGCGACTAGTGATCAATAACAGAGTGAGTAGGTATGCCACCGCCATAAAACGTCATAGCCACTATATGTTGGCAAGAGTTGCAAGGACGAATAGGACGAGAATGCATCATGTCATACAACTTTAAGTTAAACCCCCTATGTAGCTATTCTAGTACGTGTTTCATCTACCATGTTCATACATCCTTAGTGAATAGAGTGTATCTGTTGCTCTTCTCTATAGATGGATCAACAAGAAGCGCCTACAGGAGTTGGAGAGTTTCTACAAGATTTTGGTGTTCCCATGGTCCTGTGACGACTACTTCAAGAAGTTCGATATACCGAAGCACCCAAGTACCAGTGGTCACGCACTGTTCTTAGAGGACAACCATGGTATGAGGTAGTAGTGTGTATTCCAGAATGTTCTAGAAAACCATCTTGGCCACATTGGATGTTCCATGCTGAAGGAATGACTCCTTGGGAAGGTGCTCAGGTAGCTGCCTTAGAGGTGTTGACAACCATCTGTTACCAGAAATGGGAAGAAATACAAACGACGTATATGAGATTGTTCCCTGCAGTTGCCTTAAGTGACCCAGTTGTGTATCATCACCAGACCTGATTAATGGAAAGCATTCCAATTGGGTAGGATTCTATTGAATCGGCATATGCTCGAGTTTTGATGGTTGTGCTAGAGTTGCAGCTTACTCAAGGGCACAACCGTCAAATGTGGCAACAGTTGTACACTGGGAGTTATGCAACATTTAAGATGATGGAAATGGCCAAGAATAGGGCTTGTACTTAGGCACAAGAACGACTTGAAGAAACAAAGATTCAAGCTGAGCGAATTGTTGAACTAGAGCATCAGGTGACAGAACTTCAGACGCAACACCAAGCTGATCAGAATCGCATTAAGGAGCTTGAGCATCAGCTGACTAATGATCATTCAAAATCAAAAGTTTTGAGTCAACAACAAGAAGAAACCCACTCGTATGTTGTTACTGTTAGGGAAGAACTTAGGAAAACCATGGGCTTCCTAAGTCATCAGGATCATGTGCTTGAAGAGTTGCATAATACCTACCTAATGGAATTTCAAACAGCACAACGACCGATCAACCATCTGCAACAAACGGTGCATATGCTTAATGTTGCCTTTTATTATGCCTCAACACTAGTGGAATAAAAAGTACTTATGGAGCATGGCAACATACATCTGGCAGATATGATAACTGGAGAAGATGTAGTAATCAACTTAGTCCTTGTTAGGCAATATAACTATGTAAATTAGTTTTGAAAGGTAGATGTAAGGTAGACCCATATGGCAATGTTAGCTAGTAAAAATAGGTTAAACTTTGTTGTAAAGAGTTTTTCCTGTTTCACCTGGATCAGGTAATCTGTGAGCTTGCCTATGGCTATGGTGTAAGAAAGAACCGCCTGTCTCAGTGGCAACTTTTGGATGTCTGTAGTTGTTTGCCAAATCCCAAAAGTTAAAATGGATGTTCCTTTTGAAAAGTGTGTTATTGGTTTTCTCCATAATTGTTGTTACCACATGGGTATTGGATGAGTATACCCAGGGTTATTTGTGGATGCACATGCGTGGATAAATGACTTGGCACACGCTGGTACCATAGTTTCTGGTTGTGTTTCGTGATGAAATGGTACCACCGTGATTTCTCATGTGAGTCTGTTGAACAAGAAATGGACAAATGGATAGACATTATCCAAAACAAGTCAGATGCAACATCTTGGGTAAAACACACAGAAAGAGGTTTATCGTCGAATCATCATTGGAAGTCCATAGCGTATGAGACGGATCTGGATGTCAAACGACATCATGGTTAACTCGTGGTTAAACAATACAGAACACCTCGTCTGCCCTGTAAGATAAGTTAGGAAATAAGTTTGTGACATGTTTCCTTTTCCATTACTGAGCCTAGACTTTTAAATCTCGGGACGAGATTTCTTTTTAGGGGGAAGGCTGTAACACCCATGGTGTTACGATAACTAAAACTCTGACATGTCATCATAAGCAATTGCATTAACTTGCTTGTTACACCTAGACTGCATTTACCAGGTTAAATTTTTCTTTTCAAAAGTGTGATGTCGTGTGTTGAGTATAGGACTTAGGTTGAAAACCTTGCTTGGAATTATGGATAAACAAAATAAATCCTAAACCGAGGACTTGTTGGGAATGAGCTACATATACTAAAGTTGGATCTTAGACTAGAGAGTAACTTTGTTTTTATGGATGGATCAAAGGGATGAATCCCTGGAAGAAGCTGAAACACAAATGAAACTCATTTGAAACCCTAAACTAACCCCAAATGTGGAATTCAAAATCTAGAAGGATTTAGCTAAAAGTCCATATACCAAAGTTGAAGAACTTGGAAAAGTGAACAAATTTCATATTTGGAGAAATTTGGAGTAATTTGCAAAGGTTCAGCTTGGGTTCAGTTTGAATTTGGCTGAAACAATTTCATATAGCTGTTTTTGGACCCTTATAACTTTTGATCTATGGACTTTTGGTAAGGAGTTACTATAAAAAACTTGTAAAGTAACTGTTGGAGAACAATCCTTATTAAGTGTACTAGCCCTAAAACTATACACAACTAGCTGAAAAAGTGATCCAAATTAGAGCTGTCAGATTTTAGACTTAAGTGTAAATGCATGGTAAGGATTGGTGCATGTAGGCCCGATAACTTGGGATGGCTGTCACAGAAGATAACACACCACACTGTTGTTGGGGTCTTCATGTTGGGACAAGAAGCTCATCGAGCTCCCAGGTGGGTGCACGTGGACTCAACGGGATCGTTTGGTGGCGGGAGCACTTTCAATTACTCGTTGGAGCTCGGATGTCACGGCGGGCCGGCTCTTCATCGTGGACAAAGAGCTCCATGCGTCGATTTCTAGTTAGATATCTTCTTCGAAGTTCTCTTTTGTCACCAATGCATCTATAACTCGTTGTCATTCGAAATCGTGCACCGTGGGCTGGAGCACGGGGTTGCCGAAGATCTCGTCGTCATACGAGCGGGCGGCGCTGCCATCTCTGCTGTCGAGGGAGGGGAGACATACTCTGGTCATGGATCTGTGAGTGGACGATCGAGATTAGAAGATAAGAAAATGGTTCGGCCCATTAAATCGAAGTCGTTGATCGGCCTACGCACGGTTCAAATTAGATCTCATGCGCTGGTCGTCGATCCCCGATCCGACGGCCACTCTGTCATATCGATTCAGCTTCTAATTGAGGTTGTGAATCTAGACCTCAACGACTCGTGTTCGTGCGCGTGTATCAGGTGTGGGTCATTTGCTAAAAAGCCCCTAACTAATGTGATAACCAACTCGTGGTCCTAGCCTATGTGAAGATCATTACAGGGTGGTCCACAATTTTAGAAAGCAGACCCTGTGTTTTCAAATATTAGTGCCCATAGTCTAGAATCATGTGTATAACTCTTTAGTACTAAAATAAATTCCAAAAGTTAGAAAATCAATAACTTATCTGTTATAACTCTGTTTTAACATGTTCAAGTTGCAATAGATTTGTAATATTATTGCCTACAGATTGATAACATTATTTCATCATGTAAACATGTTTTTAAAAATAGATAACTAATTTGTTTATCCGATGTTTATTGATCTATTGGTATTTTTATTTGACTAAAATATGATTTAGTTATGACATAGTGTCGAGGAAATGATCCTGGGTCCCTGGGACCCACCGGTCAGTGAGCACGCTGGGTGAAGGACCCCTGGTCGCTAGGGCCCGCCGGTCAGTTAGGAGAGGCAGATGTGTCAAACCTAAAAGAGTCTGCCCTTGGTCGAATCCCGCGGAACCGAAACCGAGGTTGGCGTGGCAGAACCTAACAGGGAAGGTCGAGCGTGTCGGAAGGGAACCACTCGAGTGAATCCCTTGCCCAGCCCCAGACTGACTTGCCATAAATAGCCGACCACATTTAACCACGCTTGGCATCGTGCCACAGCGGGACGCCTGTCCGCTTCCCACTCATGATCGTCGGTCTGCTTCCCACTTATGACATACAAGCACCTCGGGTCGCATAGACTCATGACCTACGAGCCCCTTGTACTGTGGTGCATTAATGGCCCGTGCACCCCTTAGCATACGATGCACTTATGGCATATCAGATTAGGCCTGAGTGCGCAGACCACCCGCTGGGCACTACACGACGGGCTGCGCCGAGTCCCAGTCTATAGAGGCCAGGGGTCGGCGTAGCCAAAATGATGACGCCTAGGACCATCATTGTCCCCACATCATCTGTCGCGGTAAATATGAGACAGACTAGCAGCCTCGGGCCCCACAAGTACGCATGGCTCCACCCGGGATAAAACGTTTGTTGTACCCTTGCCTTACGGCTCCTTCCCATGGAATCCACTGCTGGTCAACCCCTCTCCCAGCCTATAAAAGGGAGAGGCTGGCCTTAGGGAAAGGGGATCAAAATGAGAGAGCTATTGGGGCAACCAGACGCCTTCAGACGGACAGGAACGCACAAGGACGAACAGGAGGAGAAGCGCCGACGAGGACCAGGAAGCCGGAGCCCCATCGAGGCAATACTTAGCTAGGACTCCACCCTACAGCTTCTAAGCTCCACTTCCACCCCAATAAAGAGACTTGGCAGCCTCTCCTCCCTCTCTCAACCGCTTGTAACCCCTACTACGAGTTTAATCATCAATGGTGTCGGTAGCGCAAGCCACCAATGACTAGAAGTAGGGATGTTCTGTCAGAATCAGTATAAAACTTGCGCCCTACGTGCACACCCTCTGGATCTCAGAACTTGTATAATAAATTTACTTGCCGAAGCGACGCGAACAGTTGGCACGGTTCCGCGACGAGATCCTCCAAGCTCTAGATGGCAAGGCACGACGATAATCGACCTCCTAGAACGGTGAGTCGTTTTGGGTGTCTTAAGTTCCCCTTTAATGGTGAAGGATAAGTGATCAGGGCCCTGGAAGCCCGACCTCCTTCGCATGAGGAATCTTGGCGCGACTATGAAGGCCGACGGAGGCTCCCATGTCAAACGCACTCCTGGAGCATCCATTCGCTTCAGGAGCCTCGACTTTACCATCGGCCGGGAGGGCGACATGGTAAGGGTGGTGCACGCCTAACCTGTCTCGCCGAGATCCCCAGCGTTGTCTTGGTGGACCTCGACGCCCTTAGCCACATCCCGTCCGGGCAGAGCAGAGGGCCCAGACTGGCCCCATCTTCCAAGGCCGATAGAATAAGGCGACAGATTACGATTCATATGGGGCCAAACCGCTCATATGACGACTGTTAGTCTTCTTCGTATCCTACTCAGAGCTCTCTGTGCCATATGACGTAGTGACAACGCCCTACCATGACAGTTCTCGTTGAGGCTTCGGCGCCTTTCCACCTTGACTGTGCCACGCCCCGGCTGTAATTGCTGCCCTCGTGGCATGCAGCCACCTCCCCACGACAGATGACCTAGAGTTCGTGGAGATGGCCGGTGGCGGCGAGGACCTCATCTACGACGCACTTTGGATGGACTCGGACTCGGATCTAGGTCCCTCTAGGAGCGATGATGAGTAGCTCCCCTAGCGACGAGGGGGATGAATGTAGGAAACGGGTGACACCTAAGAGGGGGTGAATTAGGACTTCTAAAACTTTTACTAAACTAGGCCACAAATAAATCCCTAGAGCAAAACCTATGAAAATAATCAAACTAGAATGTGCAAACTAGGTTTTGTCTAAGTGTTTCTATCTCTACCGCAATGGCTAAGTTGCAATCTACACTATATAAGCATAAAGACAAGATTGAAACTTAAATGCTTAATAGAAATGCGGAAGTTAAAGAGCAACGTAGAGATGCAAACTCTCGTGGATGACGCTGGTATTTTTACCGAGGTATCCAGATCCGCGCAAGGTCCCGACTAATCCTCGTTGATGCCCCTACAAAAGGGAAGCCCACGCGAGGGCCAACCGTCTCGATCGAGTAACTCCGTAGAGACCCGCGAGCCTTCTCCACGTGCAAGTGGTGCTCCACTTCCGGCTCCTCTCGGACGCTCCCCACCGTCTGCACTATCGAGCTTCCGGCCGAAAATGCTATGGGCCTCGTTCCCTCCGGTACACGGTGGCAGCCGTGACACAAACGTGGTTGTCACGGTCTCGCAAGACTCTCGCCCCACTTGGTAGAAATACAACGGCTCACGCAAGAGCCGAGGGGTTGTGTGGTTTTACAAAAACTCACTCAACTAACTAGGGTTCACCTAGAGCAAGTGCTAAAGTGGTCTAACTAACCTAAGCACTTCGCAAAGCACCTACGCTAATCACCGAGTGATTCTATTAAGTACTTGGGTGTTTGAGCTCTTGTAAATGTGAAACATATGACTTAGTATGTTGCTTGGGCTCCCACACATGGAAATGGTCGGTTGGGGATGTATTTATAGCCCCCAACAAAAAGCTAGCCGTTGGAGAAAAGTTGTGGTCTCTGCGGCACATCGAACAGTCTGGTGCACAACCAGACAGTGCACTGTTCACTGTCAGGTGCGCCTAGTTGTTGCCCTGACACCGCAGGTGATCGTTGGCGTTGCAGGCTTTTCACATCGGACAGTCCGATGATCTTATCTCCATAGTGCCACCTGGAACTAACTGTTAGGGTTCCTGTTCCTAGTGCACCGGACAGTCCGGCGTGTGGCACCGCACAATCTGCTGGCAACACTTCTTTCTTCTCTTGGACTTCACTTGATCTTCATAATGTCTTCTTTTGAGGTGTTGCTTTCCTCAATGTCTTGGTCCAAGTTACTTTAGCATCCTGTGAACTACAAACACAAACACTAGCAGACACATTAGTTCACAGGTTGTGTTAATCAGTAAACACCATAACTCATTTAGCCAAATGGCCCGGGGTCCATTTTCCTTACAATCTCCCCCTTTTTGGTGATTGATGACAACACAACCAAAGCAAGCAAATATAACAAACATTTGAATGAAAATATGCAATCTACTTGCTAGGATGCATGTTTGTCCCCACAATGTGATATTATGGACTTAAGCCTCCCCCTAACTCCATAATTCACTTACTTCCTATTTAGACCAAAGAACCAAAACCACTTGAAGAAATATTTTTTTAAAAAATGTGGTGTTTGGTGTTTGATACAATTTTCATTGCTTTGATCCCTAAACTTCTCCCCCTTTGGCATCAACCACCAAAAAGGAAGACATTAAAAGCATGTAGGAAGCAAATAAGACTTGCCCTCATAGTGGATTTGTCAATTGATACCAACTGTAGGATACCAATTGAAACACCAAATTGTTACTCCCCCTAAATGAGTGTTCTCTTTAGAAAGAAATTTCTCCCCTTTTAGAGACGAAGAAATACTCCCCTGGCAGAGATCTTTTACTTAGGAAAAAAGCATGTGAAAATAGAGGTGCAAGACATGATTTGATTAGACTAACTTCCTTATGCATAGGTAACATAATATTATTTAACCACTTATGCATGTAGCAACAGGGAAGTATAAGATATAAAATATAGTCTAACCAAATGCTGGAGAAGACATGTAAGTAATGCTAAATGTAGTCTCAAAGTTACCAATTGAATTCAATGACGAACCATTTGAAGACAAGTGGTAGACTTGTGAGACGTAAGAGTTCTTGTAAATTTAAATTTGCAGTGGAAGCTTGTTGTCTTTCACCGGGGACTTCATTTTCCTTACAATGAGACTATTACATGAAATAGACTTGAAAAAGGTATTAGTATCAAAGTCTTAGATTATAGAGTAACCTCCCCCTGAATGTGTGCATACAAGTTTTGAATACTTGTAGGAGACATGCACTTTGATTTAATATCAAGATGGGCAAGTTATCTATAATCCGAGCTTTTGGCACATATAAGTTAAATGACACTACTTGTAGAATATGAGCTTTTAAAGTGTTTTACTACTTATAGCATTTCAAAATATCAATTGATGTATCATTTACTATAGAATGTTAAGTAAGCTATGCGTCGTGCTTAAATAAGCATTTTAAACCATGTAGGTTTGCTTAAGAGTATGAATTGAAAGCACGCAATCCTACCATGTGATTTACCTAGTATGCATGCATTTAAACAAAAGTAAATACCAATTGTAATACTAGGCATGAAAGGTAAACTAGATGCAAGATAAATAGATACACATATCTAAAAACAAGAAATATAATATATCTAGTTACCTTAGTCATGGGTGGGGAAATTTGGGTCCAAAATATTTACTAACCCACTTGGCAATAAACTTGATCCAATATGATGTATCCCATGATATACATCCCTAATTTGCCGAGTCTCCAAATTTTCCGAGGTCCTTCGGACTACTCACTTCCCTTTCGGGATCCAAACCTTCTTGGTGCTCTTCATGGTTGAAATTATTTCCTTTGGCACACAAATGCATTTGGCCCCCTTTCCTTTGTTGGCTTTCTTGTTGGCCTTGATCGTTATCACCTTTCCATTCTTTTTCTTCTTGATCAAATATGGTGTAGCAGCCTTTTTGTCCTCCTTTTCGATGTAGGTGTTGGAGATTTTGCTTGTTGGCTTTTGCTTTTGCTTATCCCCGGTCATCGCCTTGCGTTGGAAAGACTTATGGCCTTCCATGTGGCATAGCCTACAAACCACGGTTTTTCCCTCCACAGGCTTGTTCACTCCCACAGTTGTGTTATCCTGTGGAGGTCGGATTTGTTTGGCTTTGCCTTTCTTATCATACAAAGCCTTGCCAAGACGAGCCACTTCTTGCCTTAATTGCTCATTTTCCTTTGCAACCTCATCCGAACATGTTTCTACAACAATATTCTCAACAAGAACTTGGTTGCAGGAGTTAGAATCATCAATTAAATCAAAGCAAGAAGTAGAAGCATCTTTTTTAATAATTTCAGGAATTTCAATTAAAGATGCCCCTGGGGTGCTACCTATGTTTTCTAGCTTAGTAGTTAGCTCATTATTGTGTATGCTAAGAATTTCCATTTTCCCTAGCAAATTTTCAATAGCTTCTTGGGAGCTAGCTAACTTAGCCTTAAGTTTTTCATTCCTTTTAACAAGGCCATCATCGGTAGTAGTGGATGGAGCACTAGTTTCTAATTGCTCAATTTTAGTTGATAGCTCACAATTCAAATTTGCAAATGTTTCAATTTTTTCTAGAAAACATTTATAATCATTTTGGGAGCTAATCAACTTACTTTTCAAGGTTTTAAGTTGAGCCTTTTGCTTAGTGCAAATATCCTTGAAAATTTTAACGGCTTCCGCAAGATCATCTACGGAGGGCTTTCCCTCACCTTCATCATCACTACTACTTTCATCACTAGAGGATGTATTGCTCATTTTACCTCTTGCCATAAGGCATTTGCGTGATGACCGTGATGAGTGTGATGAGGACCGGTGGCCGCGCGCCCTTGGAGGTTCATCTTCGTTTGAAGAATCATCCCAAGTTTTGACACTTGTTAGCGCCTTGCTTTTGCTCCTCTCCTTTTTGGGTTCAGCCATAGTTGGACAGTTGTCCCTGAAGTGGCCCTTCTCCCCGCATGCGAAGCATCCTCTCTTTCTTTGATTTTTCCTATCAATGTAAAAGAGAAGATCCTCTACTTGCAGGGGCACACCCATTATATTAATCTTGCGGATCATCCCCATTACCTTTCCGACGCGTCGGATTGTTTCTTTGTCCTTAGAGGATGATGTTGATGGTTGATTATCTTCACCATCATTACTTTCTTTTTCTTCCTCTTCTTCACTTGAGGAACTTAGAGTGGGAGCCTTCTTTTTACCCTTGCTTTCATCACATGCAAAAGCATATGGCCTTGAGGAAGTTGGCTACTCTCCCCGACACATTTTTCGTGACATTTCAAAAGACGCAATTTTCCCAATCACAAGTGTTGGGGTCATTGTACTCAAGTCCTCCATGTTGTGAAGAATAGCAACGATGCTCCCATATCTTTGTTGTGGTAGTAGGGAGATAATCTTCCTCACAATGTCCGCATCACCTAGCTTATTTATGCTAATAGAATTGAGCTCATTGATGATTAGATTCAAACAAGAATACATATCTCTAACAAGCTCAGTATCTTTCATAGCAAAAGAATTATACTCATTTAAGACTAGGCAATGTTTTTGCTCACGGACATTGGATGTGCCGTCATGGAGCTCATGCAATTTTAGCCAAATCTCATTAGCAGTTTTCAATGTAAACACTTGATTGAAAATATCCATGCTAAGAGATTCATACAAGCAATTTTTGGCTCTAGCATTTAAATGAATTTCTTTTTCCTCACTCGTGGTGGATTTCTCGGGATTCTTGGGTGGTTTCATTTCATCACGAGTGACTCTCCAAACACCTAGATCAACGGCCTCTAGGCAACATGCCATTCTAGCACTATAGTATGGGAAGTTAGTGTCGTCGAAGTGTGGTGGCCTATGGGTATCCATCCCTTCCTTAAAAAATCCTTGGCTCTTTTAGTGGTGAAGCTAAAATATTTCAAATGAGCCAAACCACCTCTGATACCACTTGTAGAAAACGGGTGATGCTGTCACACCCGGTTTCAGAAGGCAAACCGAATGCGAACTATGTACGTGCCAGGATCAGAACTCACGTACACAGCGATTACATAAATGAACATCATTGCACAGTGCTCGAATAATAACATAAAAGAGTATTAACTTATTACATCACAGAGTCAGAGACATCCACATAGTCATCAACTTAACAGATAAATCAAAGTACTAAGCGAAACGCAGTAAAGATAGGGCCTTCACAGGCAGCTGACTAGGGGTTGCCGCCAACCCACACCTAGAACTTGTCGTAGTCTTGGAATTCCTAGAAGTCTCCTTCCACGGCTTCATCTTCTCCTGAGCAGTGGTTACAATGTGGACAACCTGGTGTTTTGTGGTAAAGCAAGGATGAGTACACATCAACGTACTCAGCAAATGTCCCGTTTGGCTGAAGTGGACTAGCTTTTATGTGGGGTTAGGCTCAAGCAGTTGCTTTTAATTGGTCAAGTATTTATTGTTAGTAGAAGCCAGATTTATCAAAAAACCCAAGTTATAATCCCAAAAAGTACCTCCTCAGAGAGGAAATACTAGAACACCTAATTAAAGTCACCATCATTAACCATCATCATTAAAGTCATCATCTGCGGTGTATCCGGAGTATCTCTAATCAAAGAGGATCCCAAGACTGCTCTTAACCGTGAACACGACTGATATATCAGTTTCACTACCCTCTGCAGAGGTCGCACACTTTACCCATGAGCCGTGATTCCCGTTTTGCCCGGGGAGAGCTAATCCCCATTGATCACTTCCTAGGTGGTCCGGCACGGTATCACTACATAGCTTTTACAAAGATTCCCTAGAGATCATAGCCGCCCGTTAGGTTTCTCCAGTTTGATAAACACAGTACCCCTCCCCGCAGGAGAGTGACTAACAAAAGCAAAACGAAAGAACCTCGGCACTCAGCCTCGGCAGAGCAAGCACTGTGCCTGGACCCCATTGACGGCACGACGGCGAAGCAACTACACCTCTAGTTCCTCTAATTAATTAGCTAAGGGCATCTCATTTCACCCTCATAGTTGCACTGTTATCCCGGGTGGTCTCTCAACGAACAGGTCCTTACGGAGAGGTACTCGGGAAACGGCCCGAGTCCCCTTAAATGCCACAAGTATATCACCATCGTATCCAGAATAAAAACATCGTATCATAAAGTAATTCTCACCATGTTCGTTGATTAGAGTAAAGCGCTAGCATGTAGTTAACCCTAGTAGCCCAAAAGGTAAATCAAGGACAAGGTAAATAGAAAGCTAGTAAATCCTTAGGTTGTTCATAGTATGCGGGGCAGTGTATTATAAAGTAAATGAGACATAATGGGACAGAGGACACTTGCCTTCACCAAGCTGCTGCGACTCAGGGTCTTCTCCTGCAATTCCCTCAGACTCCACGAACGGCCCGATATCTACGCGAGTGCAAACATACATCCAACATTCTTGAAATGGCCGAAAACAGTACACCATACAACAATATAGATCAAATGAATATGCACGCGACATAGAATTCGCATCTACGACTACGCGAGAACGGAACTGAGACGACTGACGCTACGGTCGAGGGATATCACGTTTACACTAAGCGAATATGAATTATAATATTTAATTCGGCTTAATCATATTGACAGACATAAATCATATGCTAAGTAAAATCACTACTTAGTCCCGCTTTAATTTGCTACTCGAGTAACCGTTGTTTAAATATATATTTAATTAGCGCGAGCTATTCTAGGTGAGACGAATTATTAACGTGCGTAGAACGCACGACGACACGTGCGAACAGCACGCGCAACGCGCGCGAACGTCACGCGACGATTTATTGCGCGACGTGCGGGCGATGGCGAGCGACACGAGTGCACACGGGGGGTAGACTGGGGGTAGACGGGGGGTAGACGAGGGGTAGACTTGGGGTAGACGAACGTAGATGGAGTCCCGTCGACGCACTGCGCGCAAGCGAACGCAAGCGCGCGCACTAGTTGCGCGATGACGGCTGCGAGAGCACGGCGAGGCGTTGCGCACGCGCGATTTGACGTGCACGACACGGCTAACAGCGAGCCCGAGGCACGGCGAAGGTAGACGAACGAACACCCTATGTTACGCTTAAACGCGAAAAAGAAACTATACCTCTAAGTTCAACGTAGTTTAACATAAATCATTTGTGTGGGATATTTTAGATAAAGAGAATTGTCAATTAATCAATGATTACAATGAAAATAAATTGACTAATGCGTATGGACGATTATAGCGAAGTGATTAACTAATGCGCGCAAATTGCGCGCGCGACACGCGCGAAATAGCGTGAGGACTATGCAAACGACGACGACGGCGCGCACAATAGCCGTGATCACGTGCGAAACCACGCGCGTGAGACTTGACGAGTATGCGACGCGCTAAATAACAGTGGCGAGGCACGACGAAGAGCATGCGAGGGTTGTGCGCAGGGGCTGCACTAGGCACGCCTAGCAGCTGGGCGTGCAACGGGCGCAGCGAGCGACGCGAGTTCGGCTGCGACGTGCAGGGGCGAGGCACGCTGCGCAGGTGGCCGGGGCTAGGTGTCGCACGACAGGGAAGCAGCCACGCGCAGGGCCTCCTGGCCGCGAAGCTGGGCAGCGGCAGAGCGAGGTCATCGTCGGGGAAGGAGAACGGCGCGACGAGGCGTTGCAGGGAGAGTCCGTGGTGGGGAAGAAAGGATGGGGGGCGAGCTCACCTCGGCGAAGCACCGCGAGGTGCTGCGCGCGCGAGTTCGGCGACGGCGCTCCGGGCGGGGCGCGGCTCCGGCGGCGGTTCGGCGAGGTCGGAGGGCAAGATCGTGACGAGGGAAGGCGGCGTGGGCGAAAAATCTGGGTGAGAGCACGAACGGTTTGTTTTTGGAGATGTCGTGGGCGGCTGAAAGTTTGCAGGGTCGGTTTGGGGAAGAAACACAGTGTTTCCTGCGCGTGGGACCACGAGCAGCGGCGGCGGCGGCGCTCCACGCGCTGGCCGCGTTGGGCCACGGCCGCGGAGCTGGGCTAGCGGGGCGTCGCGCGCTGGGCCGCCAAAGCTAGGCCACGGCGTGGGCGAGCGCTGGGAGCTGGGCCATGCGGCGTGCGGGCCCACGAGGGAGAAGGCTGGCGGGGCGTCACGGCAACTGGGCCGGGGCCGCGGCGCGCGCTGGCTTGGGAGCTGGGCCGCGGCGCGCGCGGGCCCACGAGGGAGGGGAGGGGGTGCTGGGCCAAGCGGGGGGAAGTGGGGGGAAGAGTGGGCTGAGAGCTGGCCGAATGGGCTGATTTCCTTTTCTCTTTTTCTCTCTTTTTTCTTTCTCTTTTCTATTTATTTCAGTTTGACATTATGTGCAAATAAATGATTAAATGAAAGATCAAGCAAACCATTCATCAAACAAAAAATAAATGCTTTCCAACATGATGCAACAACCATTGTTCCCTTAGGGTTTTTTTATTAAAGCCTGAACTTGGTGAGTATTGTAGAAGAGATTTTTAATACCCCTAGATCCCGGGTGTTACAGATGCCTAAGGAGGGGGGTGAATTAGGACTTCTAAAACTTTTACTAAACTAGGCCACAAATAAATCCCTAGAGCAAAACCTATGCAAATAATCAAACTAGAATGTGCAAAGTAGGTTTTGTCTAAGTGTTGCTATCTCTACCGCAATGGCTAAGTTTCAATCTACACTATATAAGCATAAAGACAAGATTGAAACTTAAATGCTTAATATAAATGCAGAAGTTAAAGAGCAAGGTAGAGATGCAAACTCTCGTGGATGACGTCGGTATTTTTACCGAGGTACCCGGAACCGCGCAAGGTCCCGACTAATCCTCGTTGGTGCCCCTACGCAAAGGGAAGCCCACGCGAGGGCCAAGCACCTCGGTCGAGTAACTCCGTAGAGAGCCACAGTCCTTCTCCACGCGCAAGTGGTGCTCCGTTTTCGGCTCCTCTCGGACGCTCCCCGCCGTCTCCACTATCGAGCTTCCAGCTGAAAACGTTGCAGGCCTCGTTCCCTCCGGTACACTGTGGCGACTGTGACACAAACGCGGTTGTCACGGTGTCGCAAGACTCTCGCCCCACTCGGTACAAATACAACGGCTCGCGCAAGAGCCGAGGGGTTGTGCGTTTTTACAAAAACTAACTCAATTAACTAGGGTTTACCTTGAGCAAGTGCTAAAGCGATCTAACTAACCTAAGCACTTCGCAAAACACCTACGCTAATCACCGAGTGATTCTATTAAGCACTTGGGTGTTTGAGCTCTTGAAAATGTGCACTATATGCCTTGGTATGTTGCTTGGGCTCCCACACATGGAAATGGCCGGTTGGGGATGTATTTATAGCCCTCAACTTAAAGCTAGCCGTTGGAGAACAGTTGTGCTCTCTACGGCACACTGGACAGTCCGGTGCACCACCGGACAGTGCACTGTTCACTGTCCGGTGCGCCTAGCCGTTGCCCTGACACCGCAGGTGACCGTTGGCGCTGCAAGCTTTTCACATCGGACAACCTGGACTCCACACCAGACAGTCCGGTGATCTTCTCTCCATAGTGCCACCTAGAACTAGCCGTTAGGGTTCCTGTTCCTCGTGCACCGGACAGTCCGACGTGTGGCACGGTGGCACCGGACAGTCCGCTGTGCCACCAGACAGTCTGGTGCTCCTTACACAGACAGTCCGCAAACAACACTTCTTTCTTCTCTTGGACTTCACTTGATGTTCATAATGTCTTCTTTTGAGGTGTTGCTTTCCTCAACGTCTTAGTCCAAATTACTTTAGCATCCTGTGAACTACAAACACAAACACTAGCAGACACATTAGTTCACAGGTTGTGTTAATCATCAAACACCAAAACTCATTTAGCCAAATGGCCCGGGGTCCATTTTCCTTACAATGAGGACCGCCCAGACACCGTAGCTTCGTCGGCAATCCTAGTAGGGTGGGATGCCACGCATGGACCAGAGGAAACTCTAAATGTAATGCCTATGACGTAAGAGCTCGCAGTAGATGGCCAACCGGAGCAGATTCGCGCCTTCTTTGTAAAACCCTCGAACGATTATAAATAAAGTGTGTTGTCAATAATGCTCTTTGCGACGAACATGGTAAGTGGGAGTGTTGATACTTGATTTCAATTCCTTTGAAGGTTTCGAAAATCAAGACAACACAAGTTAGATATAAAGACCCTCGTCCTCCTAATCTAACAGTTAGAGCACAAAACAAAGGTTTTCAGTGGGAAACATAATGAAATAATTGGCAAGTGACGAAGCATGACTTCATATCTGATTCTTCTCATATGTCTCGACATTTCATTTCATCTCTCTTTATAAACGAGTGTACAATCCTACCTTTGGCTCTTACACGAAAGATGACACGAAGGTTCTTCGTAGGTTAAGCAAGACGAAGTGTAAGCCCACCCAAAAGGTACTTTATGCAGGGCATTGTTCATCTATTTATAGGGAAGATGAACCGCCTTTGTACAAAATTACAATCGTGCCCTCGAAGGCTTTGCACTCGTTGTTTATAAATGATGTATGGGTATTGTTGTCTTTTATTCCTTTCTTTCTTGTTGTGCAAGCCTTGGACTTCTTTACCTTCGTCATCTTGCGCTCGAAGCTTTTGTCCATGCCGAAGCTGATGGCTTCGGCTTGTTCTTCCACCGTTTTTGGATACGACGAAGCTTTTGTATGTGTTGCTTCGGCAGAAAGCTAGCTTCATCCAGCCTTCGTTATTCACATGAAACATATTTTAACATGCCGAAATTCAAGTGTTTTGAGGACCTTTAGCAAGCCAGGCCCCCAACAGGGGGAGAGAGCCTTGGTCGAACCCTAGTCTCCCCTGTCCTGATTTCATCTTTTTCCATTCCCTTCTGCTCATTTCCTGTTGGTGACTTTCAGGACAGGAAGCGTACCACGAACCAAACAAGGTGGGACAAAGGAACAACCGACTCGGTGGAGTAACGAGCCGAAACTCTGGTCGTGAAACCAGCTATCATTTTCCCTTTTCTATAACAACACGCTTTGAGTCTTTATATGTTTTTGTCGAAGAGTCCCAGGCAAAACGCCACATCGCACTGCTCGTGCATCCTTGGGGCACCCTCGACGGGAAGGGGGACCTCAAGACAACGTAACTAGAGACCCCAGTGGATAAACTTTGGGGAAAGCATCGAGCGGGACGACTCCATCCCCATCTTCGCTAGAAATGGACCTATGGGGCGGGCAACGTGAACGGAAGGACCTGATGGGGAAGCTGGTCGAGACTGTGAATACCTATGCCTCGAAGGCTACGATAATGGTCACTAGTGGAAATTGAGGGACCCGAAAACTTGCGAACACCCATCCCGGCGGAACGGTAGATAGCAAAGATGAACAAAAAGTGTGATGCCAAGGACCCTAACTGTGGGGGATGGATATCCCCCGGCTCCACACGAGTGCGAAAATACGCCCGGGGCCATATAGCAGCCACCCTCTGGAGGCGTCCCGCTATGGGCCGGATAAAAGGAATTAGCAAAAGCGAGTCAGTCCAGATGCGAAAGAGGCCCACAACCAAGTTAGTCGAGGCATAAGTGCGAATATGTCGGGCCGGGTTTGTTCTGCGCGCCCGACATCCTGAACCGCCGGTGATAGCTCGGGCGCAGGAGCACCAGATTTCCTCGGGATAATGGAAGATTGTTCACTACTAATTAGGGGATAAGCGAGAAGATTGTAATCAACACCTGCGCGGGGGAGCTCTCTCTGGTTGTGTATATGTAGCACCCCAAAAATTCAAATCTTGAATTTTTCCCAAACTCGCTCTAAATTCGAAATGAATTTTAAATTTCATTTCAAAATGTTTGTTTGCAAGTTGATATCAACAAATAAAATATATTGGTCTATATTATCTCCAAAACCCTCCTCAAAATATCCTACAAATATTTCCCAGTGGTCCCCTCTGATTCTTTCCAGAAATACTGGCCAAATGTTCCACCGATAATTCTCCAAATATTTTCCTCCTGAGAAATACCTTTAGAATCATTTTTAAGGTCCCTACAAATATTTTCTTCATAATTTTCCTCATGCTCATATGTATACATACGCCTCCAGTGTCATACAGTGAGCTCTACAAGCTAATTACACTTATACAAGACTAATACATGCTTATCTTCCACTAATCCTCGCATCCTCCCACTAATCCTCGCCTCCTCCCTCTAATCCCCCACCTAGCCTATAAATAGAGGGGCAAGGGCCTCCTCTCAAGCCACACCAAGCCATCTCATGGCAACTCTATCCCCCCCCCCAAACGCCCACTCCAAGTCTCACACTAGCACAAGGATTGTTCAGTCGTTCTTCGATCGTTCGTCCACCTGTTCTTAGTTTGTTTGTTCGTTCATCCAATCGTTCATGGTTCGTTCGTCCGTTCATCCGATCGTTCGTCTGTTCATTCATCCAAATAATCTTTGTTCAGCTGTTATGCTGCCGAAATTCCGATCGTTCGATCGTCCGATCATTCGATCGTTCGTCCATTCATTCATAGTTCCTATTCATCGTTCATCGTTCCTTCATAGTCCCTATTCATCGTTCATCGTTCATTCATAGTCTCTATTCATCGTTCATAGTCCATGTTAATCGTTCATCGTTCGTTCATAGTCCCTATTCATCGTTCATCGTTCATAGTCCCTATTCACCATTCATCGTTCGTTCATAACCCCTATTCATTGTTCATCGTTCATTTATAGTCACTATTCATCGTTCATCGTTCGTTCATACGACTATTCACCGTTACTATTCGCCATCGTTACTATTCATCATCGTTGTCATCGTTACTATTCGTCGTTGTTGCTATTCATAGATAATATCTATCGTTACTATTTCATTGTCACTATTCATCGTTACTATTCATCGATCATCCGATCACCCAAAATTCAACTGCTCATCCATCTTGTTGTCCAACTCACCTAAGACCTACCAGACCAATATTCCAGTCATACAAACTCAAGTGACTGTGATTTTCCCTCGAGTAAGAACTTCCCATCTCGTCACCCATCCTAGATTTCTCCAAGTTGAGCACGCTTAACTTTGAGATTCTTTCGAACCAGGCTTCCAAACTCAGATTCCAATAATTCTTGTTTCTAAATTCTTATCAAATTATTCCCTATCCAACCATGTCATCCCTTAAGCATGGTTCATATTCCAGAAAACTCCCAAAATACTCTTGTCCCATATTCTGCCTATAACTTTCATGTTCATACTAAGTCAGACGATTCATTCGTTACTATTCTCGCCAACAGTGAACTCTACTGTACTACACCACATACACCCAGCTATAAATAGACCCAGCTACCCTCTCCCTCTCCACACACTCAACACCCTCAGCCAAGGCAAACATCCCACCCACTCCATTACTCTGCTCTGCCGACTACACACATAGTGTCGCTTCACCTCCAATCCACCCTCCTGGTAAGCACCTCCACTCCACCACCAGTAATATCACAACACCACATGACACAAATTCTGCTCAAGACTCTACCCATCCATATATCGTCATTCTGACCACTATACTAAATATTTGTTGGTATACTTGCTAGTTTGTATGTTTGCTTGTTCATGTTGCATAGTTATCAGAGCGTTCGTGCCGTCTCGTGAAGGCCAGATCTGCAAGTCTACGCCAGGCGGTGGATCAAGAAGCCAGTTCCGCGAGCTCTCACCCTTCGCCTGTTAAAGCAATGGCAAGCTCACTGGATCCCTTTGATGCATAAATTACCTATGCTTTTTCAACCACAAACCTCGGCCTGTTATTTTATGCATGATATGATTTTGAGACAAGTTATTATGGCCACCCTGCCTTGGAACTTTGCCGCAATTAATCTTTATACTCCTTGACATATTTGTTACAAATGATTTGAGAAAAGGTGTGAGTTTTCAAAAGAAAACATTTTTCAAAATGGGTATGATGAAGGGTTGTCACCCTTATCACCCTTGACCGGGATGATCAGGGACTCCCTGGTTTAGAGGAGGGCCTAAGGTGATGGCTCAGCTGGTTTAGGTGTGAGCATGAAGGATTGTCCCTCTCGCCTAAGGACCGGTTTGTCATCACTCCTTACCTATACTCTTATCAAGTACAACTACTCGAGACTGTATGGGCGGTCGCTCAATCTGAACTTGTATGGTCTGAACCCCAGGGTTATGATGGCTAGGGAGCACCGGGAGGATAAGGAAGGGGAATGTTTTGTCCGGTTTGGGCATGGTGGTGGCCTGACTCCTTCTGGTATAATCGCTAAGGTAAGGACGTGCAAGGAAAGAGAGAGATTCGGCATTCGGATCTCACGACGGTGAGATTGTAGAAACCGGACTAGTGGGTAAAGTGTACACCTCTGCGCGGAGTTTTAAAACCTATTCGAATAGTCCACGTCCACGGATATGGATGAGTCATGGCATGGATTTGATAATTAGTGTTTTGTTTTTCCAACAATGCTTTTTGAAAAGTGGTTTTAAAAGGTCCGGCGGTCGAGCCGTGAGCTATGGTGGACGGGAAGTCCAGTAGTTGTTTTTGAAAATGAAAACCAGTGGGAAACTGCAAAGGTACCTAGATGGTTTAGTCCAGGGGATTTTGTTCTATATTGAAAGATTCATGCTCCTTTGGGAGATGATGCATTTTGAAAAAATATAAAATGTTTTACAAAATAACCCTGCATCAAATATTGCTCTTTCTGCAAAATATCCTGAGCTCAACATACTCCATGTATTATATCTGATTTCCCCATTCCGTGGGTGAAGGTGGGCTGCTGAGTACGTAAGTACTCACCCTTGCTTATTTGTTGTTTTTCAGAGAAGGAGATCGTTGATTGGGTAAGAGTTACGCATATTCCCAACCTTGCTTGTGGCTGTTGGACCGCTGATTTGCTTCGCTGCGTATACCGGGCTGCTTCAGCCCCACTCTGATGTTATGTCCCGAGTTGTGGACCAACTCTTAAAGTTGATCGCCACCTTTATAGGTTTGTCTCGTTTAAGCAGATCTGGAACTATCTGATGTATAAATATGTTTACTAGCTTCCTGGGACTAGTAATTGTATCACATTTGAGTCCTAGAGGATTGGGGCGCTTCAGTATATAAGGCCAGGAGGCACCCCTACCAATTTCATCTCATTATCCAGCCCACCTGCTTAGCAGTCACAACTTGTAAGCTCACCCTCATATCGAAAACCACCACAGGAAGTAGGGTATTATGCCTCTCAAAGCGGCCCGAACCTGTTCAAGCTCGCGTGTTGCTCTCCTCGTGCTACAGCACAAACCATCGAGTCACAATCTACGACGCCGTCCTACCCAAAATCACTATGAGGGTAACCCCGGGTGTGCGGTCGGACACAAAACATCGACAGCTGGCACACCGCGTAGGGGGTGCGTCGTCGATCAATGCTAACTCCATGGCCGTCGTTTTCAAAAGCAAGATCACCTTCAGCCCAGAAGCAATTTTCTGCTTCGGGACCATCTCCTTCGTGGCGGGTGTAGCGGGGACCCTGCATCGCATAGCAACTTCACCTGAGAAGAAATCTTCCTTGGGATCGCCAAAGGGAGCTGCGACGAAGCTGCGAACCACACCAACAACCCTACCAATGGCGCGACGGGGTGTGGTCCTGCACGAAGCTAGGCTCAGGATCCCCCATAGGGTAGAAGGCCGGCCAACCATGGCGTCCACAACTCGACGCACTCCGTTGTGCACCTCAGCCACTAAGGAGTGGACATGGATCACCCGGTAGAAGGAGGCGAGCACTCCGAAACGAGGCAGGAAAGCGTTGTGGGCTGCCGTCCCGATTACTCCACTCTCAAGGGAGAACGGGAAAGAGCGCACCACTGTACCCATGCCTTTCTTCCTAGACATCCTCTTCATTCAGGGAAGACTAGAATCGTCGCCCATCTCTGACGACAAACCCATCGTGCTGGGGGAAGAGCCTCACCAGCGCGATGCACGACGTCGACGAAACAAACGCAAAAACATGCGATGACACTACGAGGGCAGAGAGCGAGACACGGCTCAGCCCATATCCTGGGACGAAGCTTCGGAAATGGGGGAGACCCCTGACGAAAGAACACACCGAGAACAGCGCAACTCCCGCTGCCGTGATTGTCGCCAAGCTCAAGAACGCGAGCGGGAGCAAGCAAAACAAGACGCTAGGCTCCAGCGAGAGAACCCGCTCCTCACCTGGAACCTATACCCTGACTTCGCTCGGGCGCTAAACACACCAAGCAAGGTTGGAGGGGTCCTAGCGCAGATATCCAATGGCCTCCCGCGAACCCCAGACGCGAAGGGCTATCGGCGGGTGCTCACGCAGGCGGCCAATCATCTTCTACTTCTCACCCACCCACCGAACGATCTATGTGACACCATCAACAGCCGATGAGACACGCGAAGCAACATCAGCGATTCGCGCGATCGTCGACATGAAAATGAAACAAGGCGCCGAGAAGAATACGATAGGGATCATGGTGCACCGGCACGCAGCCGTGCTACCAGGATCGAATCTGCGGCAACCTCCACCAATAGTCCGGTCCTAGGACAGTCAAGGCGACATGAGACTCGCTCCCCTCCCCGGGACAGGCGGCACATTCATCGACATGAGGAAAGGGAAACGTGCGGGGTCTCTGCGCTCACCCCTTGGTTCCATGCCATCCAATGGCCTCCTAACTTCAAAGTCTCCAACGTCGACAAATATGAGTCCAAGCAAGACCCGGGAGGCTGGTTGGCCGTCTACACGATCGCCGTCCGGGCTACCAGGGAAACCGAAGACGTCATGATGGCGTACCTACCCATTGTCCTAGGGCAGGACACGCTACAATGGCTTCGACATCTGCCTCGACACTGCATCGACGGTTGGGGGATTTCAGCCACCGGTTTGTCACGAACTTCCAATCTCTCTCCGACAAACTGGCACAACCATGGGATCTCAAATCCATCAAATGCAAAAACGACGAAACTCTTCGCTCGTTCCTTAGAAGATTTCAAACTATGAGGAACCGCATCCCTGAGAACGCGGAGGCAACTGTGATTGAAGATTTCTATCGAGGATCCAATGACTTGGCTTTCGTCCGAGCTATCCTTCAAAAGGAGCCCACCACCTCTGAACAACTATTCAGGGAGGCGGACATCTACATCACTGCGGATGAGCGGGCTCAAGACCTCATAGGAGGCACGAAGCCCATGCCCCCGACACTCGAAAAGACATGAACCAGCAACAAGACAAGTGCAAGGAAAAGAGGCCTCGGGAGCAAGTGCACACCGCCGGGCCACCTACGGCTCGACCCCGTGGCGCACCCCGTGGAGGAGTAAGGACACTGGATGAGATCCTCGACTCTCAGTACCCATACCACAAGAACATGCGACACACCCTATGGAACTGTAGAGATTTCAAAAATTCTATCGGCATGACCGACCATTCCAGCCGCTACCGCCTCCCCTCCCCGAGGAGAGCCTACCGAGCTAGGCCAGCCTCAACAGAAGGAAGGAGGTAGAGGCAGAGCATTCCCACGCATCGACCGAGAAGTTAACATCATATTCGGATGACATGGGGCACAAGAGAACAAAAGGCAACATAAACTCACTGATCGGCAAGTTCTGGTGGCCACAAACAGTGCTCCGGCCCCATACCGATGGTTAGAACACACAATATCCTTCAGTCGGGCCAATCAGTGGCTTAACTTCGATCACCCCAGCAAGTACCCACTACTTGTCGACCCCGTGATCCGTGAGAGCCGTGTTAATAAGGTGTTAGTGGATGGTGGCAGCAACATCAATGTCACCTTTCCCCGAACACTTCAAGCCCCAGGAGTCTCCATCGCCGACCTCACCCAGTCGTATACCCCTTTCTTTGGCATCGTGCCGACCGAGGGAGAGTACCCTATTGGGGGCCTTCGTCTTTTGAAGGTCCTCAAAAACACGATTTAACAATGTTTCCCAAGTGTAATATATATACAGGTACTTTCGAACTCGGAATAAAACTATACACGACATGGAAAGCATGGTTGAGACGAAGGTTGACGCAGCTCCAAAGCTACGCGCAAGGGAGCTTCGGCTCAGTGGCAGGAAAAGGAACCAACTGTAAGGGGAAAAGGCCATCTAGTCCTCGATGGATTGTCCTTAAGTCAATAGTAAACGCAAAGGACATGAATGTAATTTTACACAGGCTGCACCCTGTGCTTATAAATAGCTGAACAGTACCCCCGTACTGTTCACGCTGATTTGTATTCGCTTATGCATCACTCTTGGACTTTTTGTCTTCTGTCAAGCCGAAGGTACATATGTAATTCAATATTGTTCTTATTCATCCATGATGATATAATAAAGATATATTGATAATGTCATATGATTATTCATGTTATTTCTTATATTTCATATGCTTCGTCTTTCATTATTATATACTACAATGATGAAGGTACGTCCTTCATGACCTTCGTCCGAAGAACGTTATATCCTAAGGGAAATAATGCTTCGAAGGACGAAGGACATTAACCATTAACTTCTTTTTGTGTTGCCTTGTTCTTAATTCATAGTATTTAATAACAAGTCCCCAAAATTGGCGCCCACCTCCGGTGTACTCACTTCCACAATCTTCGGCAAAGCATCAACCTTCGCCATGCCACCGAAGAAGATAACAGCGCTAGGGGCTGCACTGCAGCCACTGGACACAAACCAAGACACTCTCTCTCTATCCAAGAGGCCAGAAGCCAAAAGAGGACCCCATCTGTAGGTGCAAAGGAAAAAGAAGATGGCTCGATTGGTCGACCTTCAGAAGAAGATCGACGAAGCTACTGAGGAAGTGCGTCATCTTACTCAAGATGATCACGACCGAAGGCCCCAACATCGGGAGCTTTGATAAGAGGGCTCATTCAACGAAGATGAATGGTACGATGATTTTAATCATGGTACCTTTACTTTTGATGATGATTCTCCCCTGGCAGCAGAATTGCAGGCTATCCCATGGCCATAATCCTATAAGCCACCCCAGCTACCCATGTACGATGGGCACTCGGACCCAAAGCAATTCTTGATGAGCTATGAGGCAACAATATCCTCATATGGAGGCAACATAGCTGTCATGGCCAAGTCCTTCGTCATGGCAGTCCGAAACGTGGCCTAGACATGGTACTCCTCTCTTCGGCCAGGGACAATCACGTCATGGCAGAAGCTCAAGGACATGCTGGTTACCAGTTTTCAAGGCTTTTAGACGAAGCCAGTCACATCTCAGGCCTTGTTCCAGTGCACATAAGACCATGAGGAATACCTGCAGGCGTATGTCCGAAGGTTCTTGCGACTGAGAGCACAAGCGCCCACAGTGCCTAATGAAATTGTCATTGAGGCCATGATCAAGGGTCTTCGGCCAGGACCTACGACCCAATACTTTGCCAGGAAACCTCCCCAAACTCTGGAGAAGTTGCTTCAGAAAATGGATGAGTACATCCGAGCTGACAATGACTTCCGACAAAGAAGGGAGGAAGCTTACAGATTTTCTGAGATGACTAGGGGCTTCGGAGGGAGAGTCCACCCTAGGCATGTCAGATCAATCCATAGCTCCAGTTAGAATGATGACAAAGGAAGCCAACTTCAGAGGCCACAGCACACCTCGCAGTCTTCGGGACAGCAGCAAAGCTCTTTTAGGCCGCCAGCTCCAAGGGGTAGAGGCGCCAGGGGCTTCGGAGGAAGATATGGGGATCGACCCAAGAAAATCTATTTCTTATTCTGTGGAGAGGATAAAGGCCACACTACAAGAACCTGCCAGATCACCATCCTAAAGCAAAAAGAGATTGCCGAAGCAGAAGCTCGGCAGAATCAGCTGAAGCAAGTCCTACATACTGCTTCGTGCCATTCTCCTTACATACCAGAATATGTGGGCAACCAACCTGTAGCTTCTATTGCTTCGGCAAGCCATTCATAGGCTTCTTTGCCTCATCCCCCACCACCACCACTACTGCAACCTATTTACTCCCGAAGCCAGCAGCCAGAAGGGCGCCAACACTCCCAACAACAACGTGAATTCAGGGAGGAATCCGAAGCTCGTACAGTCAATAGAACTGTACCAAAATCGAAGCACATATACTGAGCGATATCCTGCTTCCGAAATACTTTTATGTTCTATGTCATTTTGCTTTTTAATAAGGAACAAGCAATGTAAATTTAGTTTTAATTTCTTGTAATGATTTTGCTTCTATCAGAATGAAATATATCTTCTTCATAGATTTACGAAGCTCAAAAGTCGTTCCTAAGGGAATGCAAAGCTAAATTTGCCGAAGCTACAAAAAAAGTCGTTCCTAAGGGAGCGCAGCGTAAGTTTTGAGCGCAAAAGTCGTTCCTAAGGGAATGCAAAGCCTAAATTGCCGAAGTTACAAAAAGTCACTCTTAAGGGAGCGCAACATAAGTTTTCTGCTCAAAAGTCGTTCCAAAGGGAATGCAGAGCCAAATACCACCGAAATATAAGGCGAAGAAGTTCAAAAGTCGTTCCTAAGGGGATGCAGAACTTATACCGCCGAAATAGAAGGCGAAGAAGTTCAAAAGACGTTCCTAAAGGGATGCAGAACTTATATCACCGAAATAGAAGGTGAAGAAGCTCAAAAGTCGTTCCTAAGGGGATGCAGAGCTTATGTGTTCCAGTGTGGGCGTGTGGGTGTGTGTCTTTGACATCATCATCATTTTGCATCATATCATCACATCATTTTGCATAACATCACATCATACATCATATCGCATCAATGACACAAAAATTGAATATGGAGCTGTTTTCGGCAAATGCTTCGTCAAAATGGAAAACTGCTAAGGCACGAAGTAAGCTTCGGGATCTCTCTTTGCGAAGCATGGATATCTTTCTTTACGAAGCATGAATATCTTTCTTTACGAAGCATGGATCTTTTTCTTTACGAAGCATGAAAAGAAGGGAATGTGTTTTTTCGCCGAAGGCTCAAAAACGATATGTATGTAAGTTTCATGCATCGCAAAGGAATAAATTACAATAATTTACATATTCGATTCAAAGTTTCATACATCAAATATTACAGTCTTGTTACAAAAAAAGCACAATGTCCATTCTAGTGTCTCATACATTGACCATTTCAAAATGTTTCTACAATAACTGCTATTCCTCTTTAAGGACTTTCTCTACAACTTCGTTCAGTAATTTGTTAACAACTTCGTTGACAATGGATTCAGCCATGTTTATGATGTCCAGTGCTTCCTTCATTTTTGGATCAGCTAGGGGATCGTACGGTTCCGGCGGTGGAGATAGTTCAGCTGAAGTAGGAAAAATTAATTAGTCTGAAGCCACAAAAATAAATGCCGAAGCTAAAAAACAAAAAATAATACCTATACGTTTTTCGCGCTCTGCAGCTTCTTCAGCTCGTCTTGCTTCTGTTCGGGCGTCATAGGTGTCTTTTTCACTTCTCTTTATAATTTCATGGGCCATCTCTCGACCACCATTTACCCAGACATCATTGTAAAATTTCTCGCCCACCAAGGTTGCTTCAGCTGAAGGATCCTTCGTATCATCTACGGAGAAGGCAGCTTCAGCCTGGGCTACGACTTTAATGTGATCACATCCCGCCTTCTCCAAGATGGCTGAAATTCCCAGCGCACCGGAAAACACGCAGACATCCCCGCGATCACTCAAAATTTCTTCAAGGGTTTCTGCTTCTCCACTTATCCATTCAACAACGCCTTCAGGGTCACCTCGTATGAAGTTTTCTTTAGTAGAGTAGGCACCCACTTTGGTGAAGCTAGCTTTTATTTTCTTCACGCAATCCAAGGATTTCTCAAAGCATCTTTCCTTGGACGTGCGAAGTTCTTCAACATTTTTCTCTAGATAATTTTCCCAATATTCGCTGATTTCTTGATTAGTTTGAGCGACTGCACATTTTTCCATAGCTTCGGCCAGTTGCCTCCGAAGATCTTCAATTTCCGTTTTCTGGGCTTCGGCCTGAACTTTATAGTTATCTTCTTCTTCCTTTACTTTATTTACCAATGAAATTAATATTTTGTCCTTTTCCAGACCTTCGTTTCTCAATTCAATAACCTCTGAACGTAGGTTATTCAGAGCCATTGTATAGCCTTCGTCCTCAATATTCTTCTGTGCCCTCAGGGCATTACTAAAAATCAAGCCCTGTAAAAAAGAAGAAAGAATTAAATATGACAATGAAATATGCTAGTTTCCAACTTAAAAGTAAACTTTTATACCTTTATACTGTTGTATGCTAGGCTGTCAGCAAGTTCATCCTTCGACAAAATTGAAAGGTCGTCTTCTAGCTTCGGAAATCCTATGCTCTTACCTATCTCCCGGCAAACGGATATTTCTTTGTTATCCGGGAGACAGTAAAGAAAATCTTCTTCGTTACTACCATTGAACACCAATGCCCCCTTCGGATATTTCAATTTTGGGGCGTAGTGTCGTGCTTCTAGTATTTCTTCTTGGGATAGTTCTTTTCCCGAAGCATGACGAATGAGGTAGTCAGTGCTTTTGCTCGAAGCTTCAGGAGCAGGAGCTTCGATCTTTTTAGATGCAATCTGCTCTGTCGTTTTTTCCTCAAGCGCGACAGGCTCCGTCTTGGTGGGCACTGAAGGCCCAGCTTCGGCTTCAGTTTGAACTTGCGCAGCTTCGGCGTCTACTTGCCCAGTTTTGGCTTCGGCCTGCGTTTTTGTAGCTTCAGCAACTTTCTTTGTAGCAGTAGGGCTCAAGGCCTTCGTAGTTTCCAGCATAGCATCTAGCACGTTGGCCATCCTCCTCCTCTTGGGAGTTGCGGCAGAAGTCCTTTGCACTTTCGACAATTTTGCCTCTATCGGAGGGCTCATAATTTTTGGCATTCTTATTATTTCTTCAGCCTTATGAACCTTATCTTTGACTGGCTCGACTGCATGCGGGTTCGGCATTACGGTTAGCTCTTTAGCGCTATGTACAATCGCAGTAGTTTGTGTTGCTTCGGCTGCTGAAGCGGACCCTGCGCCAAATTCAGGCATGGCGGCCGGTTCAATATAGCGCGGTCGATGGGTCAGAACCTTCACCTTTCTACTCTTCGGCTCAGGCTCAGCTGGGGCGACTGAAGCAGCAATCTTCCTCTTTTTCTCTTGCCCTCGCAGCGGGTAGTAGTAATCAGGGTATACGAAGCCAATAGCATCAAATACCCTGTTCAGCCTTTTCTTCCCCCGACCTACGAAGCCTGCGGACAAAGCATTATCTTTGGCTTTGGAGTATGCTCCAAGTAGTTCATCACTAGTAGCTTCAATGCACTTCAGCCAGACGTCGTTGGGCTCGTCAAACTTCTCCCTAAATCTGAAGGTATACTTCAGTCGGACCAGACCACCATCACTAGAGTCGGTGGTGGTCTCTTTCGGCATTTCCTAGCTTTCCACAAGTGGCCATACCCTGAAGGATATGTGCTCTTGAGTCAAATCCCTTGTGCCAATAAAGGAACAAACAGTGCTAAAAGCCCTTTGGCATGCTTCAACAACGTCATCGATTTCCTCCTTTGGCCTTCGGAGGCCGAAGTGAGACCAGATGGGGCGGTGGATGATTTCTTTGATGTCTTCTCTTGCCTTTAAATCATTTTAACATAAAACCACTCCTCCATCCAGGCTCCGGGCCATCTCTTCCGGAATGCTGGCACCGGGTGGCTTGCATTAGGGCAAGCAATAAATCCTTAACAACCGAAGTTGTTGTGATACTGTTCTTTGCCAGTGGCCTTCGTCTCATATAAAAGTTCGTGCATACTGCAGAAGCACTTCGCGCTTGGCTCCAACCCCTGGCTTCTCATAGCCCAGACAAAAATCCTCATCCTAATAATAGCTTCAGGGGTGATCTGATGAAGGAAAATCTGGTATATCTTTAGCACTTCAACCACAAACTTGCTCAAAGGGAACCGAAGACCAGCCTTAAAAAGCTTCGGTAGATAACAACTTCATTTTCCTCAGGGGTAGGGGCAGTGTTGTCTCCGCCAGCCCTCACGATAGACATGTCACGAAAGTACCTTCCCCTCATGTTGTCAAGATGACTCTGTTTAATAGTTGATTTTCCGAAGATAGTATGGCTTGGTTGCCAGGGCCGGTCTTCAGAATCTTCGTCTCCACTCTCCACATCATAACTATCACTATCATCAGTATCTTCAGACAAACCTTCCAGAATCTCTTTAGTAATCTTCTCTGTGTTTGTTTTTGACATAGACTCAACAAACCCGATGATAAATGGATCTGCAATTTTCTTTTCTCCAAACAACTTTGTCTCTTCAGTTACCTTCGTTTCCGCAGTCATTTTCTTTTCCTCAGACATCTTCTACCTAGACAAGGTGAAAGCACGTTCTTAAACCGAAGCTCGAAAAGGCTTGAAAATCAAGCGAGAGCTAGTGAGCAAGAGCTAGAAAGTTTGAGAAAATAACGCAAATGCTAGAAATGGAGTATCAAATGTTGCCGGTGTGGGTTCATATTTATACGCCCAGTGCCTTGCAATTCAGTGGACCCCATCTGTCATTGACAATTGCTATTCTAGCAAAGGGAAGGTGTTTTTTCGAACCTTCGGCTTAAGGCCTTCGTTCATATCGCAGTCTAAATTCGTTGTTATAACAAATTAATACTGTGAGGGGCTACTGTTGGGGACCTTCGTCTTCTGAAGGTCCTCAAAAACATGATTTAACAATGTTTCCCAAGTGTAATATATATACAGGTACCTTCGAACTCGGAATAAAACTGTACACGACATGGAAAGCATGGTCGAGACGAAGGTTGACGCAGCTCCGAAGCTACGCGCAAGGGAGCTTCGGCTCAGCGACAGGAAAAGGAACCGACTTAAAGGGGAAAAGGCCATCTTATGTTTCATATGCTTCGTCTTTCATTACTATAAACTACAATGATGAAGGTACGTACTTCATGACCTTCGTTCGAAGAACGTTATATCTGAAAGGGAATTAGGCTTACACCTATTTCCTAAATGATTTTGGTGGTTGAATTGCCCAACACAAATAATTGGACTAACTAGTTTGCTCTAGTGTATAATTTATACAGGTGCCAAAGGTTCACACTTAGCCAATCAAAGGACCAAGAATTGGATTCAACAAAGAGAGCAAGGGATAATCGAAGGCAGCCCTGGTCTGGCGCACCGGACTGTCCGGTGTGCCACCGGACAGTGTCCGGTGCACCACCGGACAGTGTCCGGTGCACCAGGGGACTCCAAGCCAAACTTCGCACCTTCGGGAATTTTCAGAGGCGCTTCGCTATAATTCACCGGACATGTTCGGTGCACACCGGACAGTGTCCGGTGCTCCAGAGGAGAGCGACTCTGAACTCGCCAGCTTCGGATTTCCGCTCCGCTATAATTCGCCGGACATGTCCGGTGCACACCGGACTGTCCGGTGAGCCAGCAGAGCAATGACTACTTCGCGCCAACGGTCGTCTGCAACGCATTAAATGCGCGCCAGCGCGCGCAGAGGAGCAGAGCACGCGCGGGTGGCACACCGGACAGTCTACAGGACTTGTCCGGTGCACCACCAGACAGCCAGGCGGGCCCACACGTTAGAACTCCAACGGTCGAAACCCAACAGACTGGTGATGTGGCTGGCGCACCGGACAGTGTCCGGTGACGCACCGGACTGTCTGGTGCGTCATGCGACAGCAGCCTCCACCAAACGGCTAGTTTGGTGGTTGGGGTTATAAATACCCCCAACCACCCCACATTCAAGTAATCCAAGTTTTCTCAACTTCCAACCACTTACAAGAGCTAGGCATTCAATACAAGACACACCCAAGTGATTAAATCCTCTCCCAAATTCCACAAAAGCTTTAGTGTTAAGTGAGAGAGATTTGTTGTGTTCTTTTGAGCTCTTGCGCTTGGATTGCTTTCTTCTTTCTCATTCTTTTCTTGTGATCAAAACTCAATTGTAACCGAGGCAAGAGATACCAATTGTGTGGTGGTCCTTGCAGGGAAGTTTTGTTCCCGGTTGATTTGAGAAGAGAAAGCTCACTCGGTCCGAGGGACCGTTTGAGAGAGGGAAGGGGTTGAAAAAGACCCGACCTTTGTGGCCTCCTCAACGGGGAGTAGGTTTGCGAGAACCGAACCTCGGTAAAACAAATCCTTGTGTCTCACTCCCTTATTCGCTTGCGATTTGTTTTTACGCCCTCTCTCGGACTCGATTACATTTCTAACGCTAACCCGGCTTGTAGTTGTGATTAACTTTGTAAATTTCAGTTTCGCCCTATTCACCCCCCTCTAGGCAACTTTCAATTGGTATCAGAGCCCGGTGCTTCATTAGAGCCTAACCGCTCGAAGTGATGTCGGGAGAACACGCCAAGAAGGAGATGGAGACCGGCGACAAGCCCGCTACAAGCCACGGGAAAGCCTCATCAGGAGAGTCCCGCAACAAAGGGAAGGGGAAGGAGAAGAAACCCTCTTCCCACAAGTCGCATCGGAGTGGGGACAAGAAAAAGAAGATGAGGAAGGTGGTCTACTACGAGACCGACACCTCATTGCCATCTACCTCCGGCTCCGACGCGCCGTCCGTCACTTCTAAGCGCCATGAGCGCAAGAAGTTTAGTAAGATCCCCCTACGCTACCCTCGCATTCCTAAACATACTCCATTACTTTCCGTTCCATTAGGCAAACCGCCAACCTTTGACGGTGAATATTATGCTAGGTGGAGTGATTTTATGAAATTTCACCTAACCTCACTCCATAAAAGTATATGGAATGTTGTTGAGTTTGGAGCACAGGTACCATCCGTAGAGGAGGAGGATTATGATGAGGACGAGGTGGCCCAAATCGAGCACTTCAACTCCCAAGCCACAACCATACTCCTCGCCTCTCTAAGTAGAGAAGAGTACAACAAGGTGCAAGGATTAAAGAGCGCCAAGGAAGTTTGGGACGTGCTTAAGACCGCACACGAGGGAGATGAGCTAACCAAGATAACCAAGCGGGAGACGATCAAGGAGGAGCTCGGTCGCTTCCGGCTTCGCAAAGGGGAGGAGCCACAAGACATGTACAACCGGCTCAAAACCTTGGTGAACCAAGTGTGCAACCTTGGGAGCAAAAAGTGGGATGACCACGAGATGGTTAAGGTTATTCTTAGATCACTTATTTTCCTTAACCCTACTCAAGTTCAATTAATTCGTGGTAATCCTAGATATACACTAATGACTCCCGAGGAAGTAATCGGGAATTTTGTGAGCTTTGAGTACATGATCAAGGGCTCAAAGAAAATCAATGAGCTAGATGATCCCTCCACGTCCGAATCACAACCGGTGGCATTTAAGGCGACAGAGGAGAAGAAGGAAGAGTCTACACCAAGTAGACAACCAATCGACGCCTCAAAGCTCGACAACGAGGAAATGGCGCTCATCATCAAGAGCTTCCGCCAAATCCTCAAGCAAAGGAGGGGGAAAGATTACAAGCCCCGCTCCAAGAAGGTTTGCTACAAGTGTGGTAAGCCCGGTCACTTTATAGCAAAATGTCCTATTTCTAGTGACAGTGACAGGGGCGACGACAAGAAGGGGAGAAGAAAGGAGAAGAAGAAATACTACAAGAAGAAGGGTGGCGACGCCCATGTATGCCGCGAGTGGGACTCGGACGAGAGCTCCTCCGACTCCTCCTCCGACGAGGACGCCGCCAACATCGCCATCAACAAAGGCCTTCTCTTCCCAAACGTCGGCCACAAGTGACTCATGGCAAAGGACGACAAAAAGAAGAAGGTTAAATCCAAATCCTCCACTAGATATGAGTCCTCTAGCGATGATAATGCTAGTGATGAGGAAGATAATTTGCATACTCTTTTTGCCAACTTAAACATGCAACAAAAAGAAAAATTAAATGAATTGATTAGTGCTATCCATGAGAAGGATGATCTCTTGGACTCCCAAGAGGACTTCCTTATTAAAGAAAACAAGAAGCATGTTAAAGTTAAAAATGCTTACGCTCTAGAAGTAGAAAAATGTGAAAAACTATCTAGTGAGCTAAGCACGTGCCATGAGACTATTGACAACCTTAGAAATGAAAATGCTAATTTGTTAGCTAAGGTTGATTCAAATGTTTGTAATGTTTCAATTCCTAATTCTAGAGATAATAATGATGATTTGCTTGCTAAGATTGAAGAATTGAACATTTCTCTTGCTAGCCTTAGAGATGAAAATAAAAATTGCTTGCTAAGGCTAAAGATTTTGATGTTTGCAATACTACCATTTCCGACCTTAGAAGTAAAAATGATATATTGCATGCTAAGGTTGTAGAATTAAAATCTTGCAAACCATCTACATCTACCGTTGAGCACACTTCTATTTGTACTAGATGTAGAGATGTTGATATTAATGCTATTCATGATCACATGGCTTTAATTAAACAACAAAATGATCATATAGCAAAATTAGATGCTAAAATTGCCGAGCATGAACTTGAAAATGAAAAATTTAAATTTGCTCGTAGTATGCTTTATAGTGGGAGACGCCCTGGCATCAAGGATGACATTGGCTTCCAAAAGGGGGACAATGTCAAACTTAATGCCCCTCCTAAGAAATTGTCTAATTTTGTTAAGGGCAAGGCTCCCATGCCTCAGGATAATGAGGGTTACATTTTGTACCCTGCCGGTTATTCTGAGAGCAAAATTAGGAGAACTCATTCTAGGAAGTCTCACTCTGGCCCTAACCATGCATTTATGTATAAGGGTGAGACATCTAGTTCTAGGCAACCAACCCGTGCTAAGTTACCTAAGAAGAAAACTCCTAGTGCATCAAATGATCATGACATTTCATTTAAAACTTTTGATGCATCATATGTCTTAACTAACAAATCCGGCAAGGTAGTTGCCAAGTATGTTGGGGGCAAGCACAAGGGGTCAAAGACTTGTGTTTGGGTACCCAAAGTTCTTGTATCTAATGCCAAAGGACCCAAAACCATTTGGGTACCTAAAGTCAAGAACTAAACATGTTTTGTAGGTTTATGCATCCGGGGGCTCAAGTTGGATAATCGACAGCGGGTGCACAAACCACATGACAGGGGAGAAGAAAATGTTCTCCTCCTATGAGAAAAACCAAGATCCCCAAAGAGCGATCACATTCGAGGATGGAAATCAAGATTTGGTCAAAGGATTGGGTAAAATTGCTATATCTCCTGACCATTCAATTTCCAATGTTTTTCTTGTAGATTCCTTAGATTACAATTTGCTTTCTGTATCTCAATTGTGTCAAATGGGCTACAACTGTCTTTTTACTGATGTAGGTGTCACTGTCTTTAGAAGAAGTGATGATTCAATAGCATTTAAGGGGGGTGTTAGAGGGTCAGCTATACTTAGTAGATTTTGATAGAGCTGAACTCGACACTTGCTTAATTGCTAAGACTAACATGGGTTGGCTCTGGCACCGCCGACTAGCCCATGTTGAGATGAAGAATCTTCATAAGCTTCTAAAGGGAGAGCACATTTTAGGATTATCAAATGTTCATTTTGAGAAAGACAGGATCTGTAGCGCATGCCAAGCAGGGAAGCAATTTGGTACCCATCATCCACATAAGAACATCATGACAACTGACAGGCCGCTGGAGCTCCTACACATGGACCTATTCGCCCCGATAGCTTACATAAGCATCAGCGGGAGTAAGTACTGTCTAGTTATTGTGGATGATTATTCTCGCTTCACTTGGGTATTCTTTTTGCAGGAAAAATCTCACACCCAAGATACTTTAAAGGGATTCTTGAGACGGGCTCAAAATGAGTTCGGCTTGAAGATCAAGAAAATTAGAAGCGACAACGGGACGGAGTTCAAGAACTCTCAAATTGAAGGCTTCCTTGAGGAGGAGGGCATCAAGCATGAGTTCTCTTCTCCCTACACGCCACAACAAAATGGTGTAGTGGAGAGGAAGAATAGAACTCTTTTGGACATGGCAAGAACCATGCTTGATGAGTACAAGACTTCGGATCAGTTTTGGGCCGAGGCAGTCAACACCGCTTGCTACGCCATCAACCGGTTATATCTACACCGAATCCTCAAGAAGACATCATATGAACTCCTAACCGGTAAAAAGCCCAATATTTCATATTTTAGAGTCTTTGGTAGCAAATGCTTTATTCTTGTTAAAAGAGGAAGAAAATCTAAATTTGCTCCTAAGACTGTAGAAGGCTTTTTACTAGGATATGATTCAAACACAAGGGCATATAGAGTCTTTAACAAGTCCTCGGGACTAGTTGAAGTTTCTTGTGACGTTGTGTTTGATGAGACTAACGGCTCTCAAGTAGAGCAAGTTGATCTTGATGAGATAGGTGATGAAGAGGCTCCGTGCATCGCGCTAAGGAACATGTCCATTGGGGATGTGTGTCCTAAGGAATCCGAAGAGCCTCCAAATGCACAAGATCAACCATCCTCCTCCACGCAAGCATCTCCACCAACTCAAAATGAGGAAGAAGCTCAAGTTGATGAAGGAGAAGATCAAGCAAATGAGCCACCTCAAGATGACGGCAATGATCAAGGGGGAGATGAAAATGATCAAGACAAGGAGGATGAAGAACCAAGGCCGCCACACCCAAGAGTCCACCAAGCAATCCAGCGAGATCACCCCGTCGACACCATCCTCGGCGACATTCATAAGGGGGTAACCACGAGATCTCGTGTTGCACATTTTTGTGAGCATTACTCTTTTGTTTCCTCTATTGAGCCACACAGGGTAGAGGAAGCACTGCAAGATTCGGATTGGGTGGTGGCGATGCAAGAGGAGCTCAACAACTTCACTAGGAATGAGGTATGGCATTTGATTCCACGTCCTAATCAAAATGTTGTAGGAACAAAGTGGGTTTTCCGCAACAAGCAAGACGAGCATGGTGTGGTGACAAGGAACAAAGCTCGACTTGTGGCCAAGGGATACTCCCAAGTCGAAGGTTTGGATTTCGGTGAAACCTATGCACCCGTAGCTAGGCTTGAGTCAATTCGTATATTATTAGCCTATGCTACTTACCATGGCTTCAAGCTTTATCAAATGGACGTGAAAAGTGCCTTCCTCAATGGACCGATCTAGGAAGAGGTCTATGTTGAGCAACCTCTCAGCTTTGAAGATAGTGAGTACCCTAACCATGTTTATAAGCTCTCTAAGGCGCTTTATGGGCTCAAGCAAGCCCTAAGAGCATGGTATGAATGCCTTAGAGATTTCCTTATCACTAATGGATTCAAAGTAGGAAAGGCCGATCCTACACTCTTTACCAAAACACTTGAAAATGACTTGTTTGTATGCTAAATTTATGTTGATGATATTATATTTGGGTCTACTAACGAGTCTACATGTGAAGAATTTAGTAGGATCATGACACAAAAATTCGAGATATCTATGATGGGGGAGTTCAAGTATTTCTTAGGATTTCAAGTAAAGCAACTCCAAGAGGGCACCTTCATTAGCCAAACAAAGTATACTCAAGATATCCTAAGCAAGTTTGGGATGAAGGATGCCAAACCCATCAAGACACCCATGGGAACCAATGGGCATCTCGACCTCGACACGGAAGGTAAGTCCGTAGATCAAAAGGTATACCGGTCGATGATAGGTTCTTTACTCTATTTATGTGCATCTCGACTGGATATTATGCTTTCCGTATGCATGTGTGCAAGATTCCAAGCCGACCCTAAGGAAGCTCACCTTACGACCGTAAAACGAATCTTGAGATATTTAGTTTATACTCCTAAGTTTGGGCTTTGGTATCCTAGGGGATCCACATTTGATTTGATTGGTTATTCGGATGCCGATTGGGCGGGGTGTAAGATTAATAGAAAGAGCACATCGGGGACTTGTCAGTTCTTGGGAAGATCCTTGGTGTCTTGGGCTTCAAAGAAGCAAAATTCGGTAGCTCTTTCTACCGCCGAAGCCGAGTACATTGCCGCAGGCCATTGTTGCGCGCAACTACTTTGGATGAGGCAAACCCTTAGGGACTACAGTTACAAACTAACCAAAGTTCCTCTTCTATGTGATAATGAGAGTGCAATTCGCATGTCGGATAATCCCGTTGAGCATAGCCGCACTAAACACATAGCCATTCGGTATCATTTTTTAAGTGATCACCAACAAAAGGGAGATATCGAGATTGCATATATTAATACAAAAGATCAATTAGCCGATATCTTTACCAAGCCACTAGATGAACAAACTTTTAACAAACTTAGGCATGAGATAAATATTCTTGATTCTAGGAACTTCTTTTGTTGATTTGCACACATAGCTCATTCATATACCTTTGATCATGTCTCCTTCATATGCTATGACTAATGTGTTTTCAAGTCCATTCCAAACCAAGTTATAGGTGTATTTAAAGGAAATTGGAGTCCTCGGCAAAGACAAAGGCTTCCACTCCGTAACTCATCCTTCGCCGTCACTCCGAGCATATCTCCGATTTGGTATAATCTTCACTCGTATTTTATTTGCCAAAGGGGAGAAAGTAGTTTAAAGGGCTCTAATGATTCTGTTTTTGGCGATTTATGCCAAAGGGGGAGGGAGAGCATGAGCCCAAAGCAAAAGGACCGCACCACCACCTAATTTTAAAAAAGAGTTTTTCAATTAGTATGATTTTTCAAATTGGTATCTCATTGTGTTCAAAAGGGGGAGAGAGGAGCATTTTCAAAATCGATATCTTAAAACCCTCTTGAACACTAAGAGGAGAATTTCATTAAGGGGGAGTTTTGTTTAAGTCAAAGGAAAAGCATTTGAAACAGGGGGAGAAAATTTCAAATCTTGAAAATGCTTCGCAAAATCTTATTCATTTACCTTGACTATTTGCAAAAGGACTTTGAAAAGAATTTACAAAAGAATTTGCAAAAACAAAACGTGTGGTGCAAGCGTGGTCCAAAATGTTAAAAATAAAAGAAACAATCCATGCATATCTTATGAGTAGTTATATTGGCTCAATTCCAAGTAACCTTTGCACTCACATTATGCAAACGAGTTCATTTATGCACTTCTATACTTGCTTTGGTTTGTGTTGGCATCAATCACCAAAAAGGGGGAGATTGAAAGGGAATTAGGCTTACACCTATTTCCTAAATGATTTTGGTGGTTGAATTGCCCAACACAAATAATTGGACTAACTAGTTTGCTCTAGTGTATAAGTTATACAGGTGCCAAAGGTTCACACTTAGCCAATCAAAGGACCGAGAATTGGATTCAACAAAGAGAGCAAGGGATAACTGAAGGCAGCCCTGGTCTGGCGCACCGGACTGTCCGGTGCACCAGGGGACTCCAAGCCAAACTTCGCACCTTCGGGAATTTTCAGAGGCGCTTCGCTATAATTCACCGGACATGTCCGGTGCACACCGGACAGTGTCCGGTGCTCCAGAGGAGAGCGACTCTGAACTCGCCAGCTTCGGATTTCCGCTCCGCTATAATTCACCGGACATGTCCGGTGCACACCGGACTGTCCGGTGAGCCAGCGGAGCAACGACTACTTCGCGCCAACGGTCATCTGCAACGCATTAAATATGCGCCAGCGCGCGCAGAGGAGCAGAGCACGCGCGGGTGGCACACCGGACAGTCTACAGGACTTGTCCGGTGCACCACCGGACAGCCAGGCGGGCCCACACGTCAGAACTCCAACGGTCGGAACCCAACGGACTGGTGACGTGGCTGGCGCACCGGACAGTGTCCGGTGACGCACCGGACTGTCCGGTGCGCCATGCGACAGCAGCCTCCACCAAACGGCTAGTTTGGTGGTTGGGGTTATAAATACCCCCAACCACCCCACATTCAAGTAATCCAAGTTTTCTCAACTTCCAACCACTTACAAGAGCTAGGCATTCAATACAAGACACACCCAAGTGATTAAATCCTCTCCCAAATTCCACAAAAGCTTTAGTGTTAAGTGAGAGAGATTTGTTGTGTTCTTTTGAGCTCTTGCGCTTGGATTGCTTTCTTCTTTCTCATTCTTTTCTTGTGATCAAAACTCAATTGTAACCGAGGCAAGAGACACTGTAACACCCTGAATTTGGGGGTAGAATTTTTTCTTCTTTTCTCTCACCAAATTCAGGGGTTACTCTTTCCTTTTTCCCTTTTCTTCTCGCTAAGCCTTGATATTTTCTAAAAGTTATAGCGAGAATTAGCTCGACATCTTGTGTAACCAAAACCTAGAACTATTTTTGTTTGTTGCATCATGCCAGATTATGCACTCTTTTGTTTGTGGTTGAGTGAAGTGGAGAATTAGGCATATAAGAAATTGTGAAAATTAGAAAAAGAAAAGCCTTTTCTTTTTCTCTCTCCCCCTTCTCCCCTTTTGGCCCAACCGCCCCTTCCCCTTGGCCCAAGCGGCCCAGCCGCCCCCTCCCCTTCCCGCGTGGGCCCCGCGGCGGCCCAGCCGCGCGCCCCTCCCCCCTTTTTGGGCCCAGCCGGCCCAACCGCCCCCTCCCCTTTTCTTTTTTTCCAAAAATCCTCCCCGCGGGCCCCGCCCGTCATCCCCTCTCTCTCTCTCCCTCACCCTAACCCTAGCCGCCGCCGCCCTCTCCCAACCCCCGCGCCGCCGCCGCGCCGTCCTCCCCTCCGGTGAGGCTTCTCCCCCTCTCCTCCCTCCTCTCCTCCCCTCCCTCCTCCTTCCCTCCCGTCGGCGCCCTCCCCCGCGCCATGGGTGCGCTCGGCCCCGGCCCCGACCTCGCCCGCCCGGCCGCTCGGCTCGGCCGCTCCGGCGCCCCCCGTCCCGCGCCGGCGTCCCCCGCCCCCGCGCGAGCCCCGCTCGGCCCCGCGCCCGGCCGCCCTCGGCCACCCCGGTTCCGGCCCCAGCCTCCCGCGCCCAGCCGCGCCGCTCGTCCCCGACCCCGACCGCCCCCGGCTCGGCCGCGCCCGCCCAGCCCCTCCCCGCGCCGGTCCCGTGCTCGGCTGCCCCCGCTCGGCTGCCCCGCGCCGCCCCGCCTCGCCTCCGGCGAGCCCGCGCCCGGCCACTCCGGCGAGCCCCCGCCCCGTCCCGCGCTCGGCCGCGCCCCTCGGCCCCGCTCCCGGCTTGGCCGCCCTCGGCCGCCTCGCCTCCGGCGAGCCCCGCGCCCGCTCCGCCCCGCGCCCCGGCTCGACCGCCCGCCCCCGCGCCCGGCCTCGCCCAGCCGTGTCCTCGCCCCGTCCGTGCTTGCCTGCTCGCCACGCCGTGCCTTGCTCGCGTCGTGACGGCCCCGACGTGGCCTTGAGCTCGGCCCAGGGTGCCTATGGCGCGCGGCTTTGAGCTCGGCTAGCGTACGGCCCCGACGTGCGCACAGCTAGTTCGTGGCGTGTGCGTGCGGCCTCGCGCGCGTGCCCGCATAGTGCGCGTGCCTTGGCACAACCCGTCGCGCCCCGTCTACCCCCCCTCGTGTCCTATGCGCGCTAATCACGTGTTTATATTAATAAGATAGGAGTCTCAATTTGGAAATTGGTTACGTTAGTTAATTTGTATAGCTAATCATCTATCTTATTCAACGTTAATCTACTAAAAATGGTCACGTTTACATTAGTGCATGTAGCTAATTCTTTTGTTAGAACCAATTGGAACTAGAGCACGTAGCGTTTAGTTATTCGTTTACCCGTAGTGCGTCTCGAGTATAAGCCTTAACCCTCGCGAGACCTTTCCCCGCCTCTTTCTAACTAAGGTAAATTCATTATCGTATGTGATATTCTATGCATATTTACTTTATTTGTTCTTTGTACTGTTTGTTCCCTAATTTGAATGGATGGATGTATGTATGCTTGCAATCGCATAGAGAACGATCCGGTTGAAGAGCCCGAGGAACTCGCAGGAGAAGCCCCTGAGCAGCAGTCGGTTGGTGGAGGCAAGTGTCCCTTGACCTATCTCTGTCCTATACATTCTTTAATTCACCTCCCGCATTACACTTTTATGCCTAAGGATTGAATAGCTTTTGTTATCCATATCCTTGTTTACCTATTTGGGTTGGATTATTATTGTTTAGCTTTATGCTATTGCTCAAACTCTAATCAATGAACATGATGAGATTATCTATGATACGCTGTTTTCCCTTCTCTTATTATGATGTTGTACTTGTGGCCTTTAAGGGGGCTCGAGCGGTTTCTCGAGTGCCTCTCCGTAAGGACCTGTTCTTTGGATGACCGCCCGGGAAAACAGTGCAACCATGAGGGTGGAATGGGATGCCCTTAGCTGAATAATTAGAAGATCCGGGGTGTAGTTCGCTTAGCCGTTGTGCCGTCAATGGGGCTCGGTGTATGCGGCTCGCTCTGCCAAGTTTGGGTTCGCCCCTTGGGGAGGAGTGCGGTGCATTTAGGAAACCTAACGGGTGGCTACAGCCCCGGGGAATCTTTGTAAAGGCTACGTAGTGATGCCCTGCTAGGCCACCTAGGTAGTGGTCAATGGGGAGTAGCTCTCTCCGGGCAGAAAGAGAATCACGGCTTGTGGGTAAAGTGCACAACCTCTGCAGAGTGTTTGAAAACTGATATAACAGCCGTGCTCGCGGTTATGAGCGGCCAAGGGAGCTCCAGTGATTAGTGGTACTTGATTAGAGACATTATGGTTTCCAGGTGGCTATGAGATCGATGGTTTTGGTTATGGCTATGGTGCTGGTAAGTGGTATTCTTTCCGTTTGGAAAGGGTACATCGGGCTAATAACTTGGGTTAATGCTAAAACTTGGCTTTCTATTAGTAAATAATAATCTGACCAACTAAAAGCAATTGCTTGACTTATCCCCACATAAAGCTAGTCCACTACAGCCAAACAGGATACTTGCTGAGTATGTTGATGTGTACTCACCCTTGCTCTACACACCAAACCCCCCATCCCCAGGTTGTCAGCATTGCAACCACTGCTCAGGCGAAGATGAAGCTGTGGAAGGAGACTTCCAGGAGTTCCAAGACTACGACGAGTTCTAGGCGTGGGTTAGCGGCAACCCCCAGTCGGCTGCCTGTGAAGGCTGCGTTTATCTACGTTTCTTTCCGCACTTTGATTTATTGTAAGGACTATATGGACGTCTCAGACGTATGATGTAATCGACTATTATTTCCCTTTTAATACTATTTTGAGCACTGTGTGATGATGTCCATGTTATGTAACTGCTGTGTACGTGAATAACTGATCCTGGCACGTACATGGTTCGCATTCGGTTTGCCTTCTAAAACCGGGTGTGACATAACTGGTATCAAAGTCGTGCTGACTGTAGGACCGCTAACCTAGAATAGAATGGTCGTTCTAAGGACTATAGACCTCTGTCCCTGCCTTGACTTTGATATCCCTTCAAAAGTTGGTCATATCGACCGAAACCTATGTTCTACTATATACTATACCTTGTTGAAAATCATGTTTTATTCTAATCCTTCATTTATTTATGGTTCATTACTTGCTGGTCATATTAATTCTGTTCTCACTCTTTTGCTTGCGGTGTCTTTTGTAGATGGCTCGTCTTAGACACACTGCACGAAAGTCCGTCATCCCCTTCTTACCCTCCCGCCTTGCTGAGCGTCCGCTTCGCCGTCCCGTGGCCAGACAGTCCAGCCACTTGGAGAGACTGCACCACCACCTGCATGAGGAGCAGGAACGTCGACGACAGGAGCAGGAGCAGCAGGGCTCTTCTTTCTCGCTCCACCAGGAGATAGAGTCTGTGAGGAGCTGCTCCCCTGTGCTTCCCCTGGAGGCGCCCCCTGCACCACCATTGGACGCTCCAGCCTCTGGAGTAGCTGCTGGAGGAGACCCAGATGACGGAGGTGGCGACGACAGCTCGAGCCACGACACCGACTTCTCTGCTGACCAGGAGCCAAAAGGATGGGTTGCTCGACCCATCACTCGCAACGCTGCTCGCGGGTGTCACTTCCATGATGCGCTCGACACCCTGCTACGTCGGGCACTTAACCGACGTACTTGGTCTATCGAGTATCGCTGTGTGGTCTACCAGCATAGTCGCGGGGTCTACCCAGACTGCTGGGAGGCGACCTGCTTGGTGCGCCGTCCGGAGAACAGTCTCCAGGGTGCAGAGGCCTACTCAGAGCACTATTCTATCTCTGAGCAGGACTCAGCTGAGGTAGCCATGCAAGATGCTGCACGGCGTGCGCTTTCGCACTACTGCTCGGTTCTCGGTGGGGTAGCGACGGTCTTGACCTGAAGTATTACCCCCACCGTCCATCTGGCAGCACAGGAGGCGTGATTGTCTCACCTGTCGGTGAGGGCAATCCTAGGTTGAGCAGCACAGTCAACCTAGCCGCCGTGCTAAACACGGAGCTGGACCATGCATTAGACGAGCTGAGTAGGGCTCGTGCAGAGGTCGCCCTGCTGCGGGCTGAGCGCACGGAACGTCGTCACCTAGATGATGGTTCCCCCGCTCCCGTCGGAACTCAGCACCCGTACCGCTCACCTCGGCGTGGACGCCAGTCTTATGGCAATCCCGACTGCAAGACCAAGATAAATCTAGAACCATAGATCGTTAGAGTTGGATCTTGTAATTAATACAAAATATATACGTAAAAGCTTCAGTCTTAGCGTTAGTCTCGCTCTTAGTTAGTCTTAGTTAGACAGGGTAGTTTGCTATATCCTGTGCATTTATGTTTGTCATGATGAACTATGTTTGGTTTGGATCTTTGTAATGACTGTCACCAGAGTGTGGGTATCTCCTGCATTTTGGTTTACCTGTTATATGTTAATGGAGTTAGCTATATAGTTGGGAAACCTTTTATTCCACTTTCCTCTTTATCTGAGAAGCTGTGTTGGTCTGTGTTGGAGATCAGTGAAGATGCTCATCTGTTCAGTGCTGTTGAAGGATTCTATACTCTTTTCTTATGCTGCAAGATTTGCTAGATCAGTTCTGATGTGTGGTTGCATTCTGCAGATGTCAGAGAACAGGCGCAGAGGAGGAAGGCGTGCTCAGCAGGAGCGAGCCGCTCAACAGGAGGAGGTGCCCCAGCAACAGCACCTGCCACCCCCGCCCCCGATGTCAATCGAGCAGATGTTTCTGATGCAGACTCAGGCAGTTCAAGCCATCGGTCAGACTTTGGCCGCCATTCAGCAGCAGCAGCAGCAGCAACAGCAGCAGACACCACCTCAGCCTTAGATGCCTCAGATGCCCAGGGACAAGCGTGCTGAATTCATGAGAGGTCATCCACCAACGTTCGCTCATTCTTCTGACCCCATGGATGCTGAAGACTGGCTGCGCACTGTGGAGCGGGAGTTGCACACCGCTTTGTGCGATGATAGGGAGAAAGTCCTGTATGGTCCTCGTCTGTTGAGAGGAGCAGCCCAATCATGGTGGGAGTCTTACCTCGCCACCCATGCCCACCCCGACACCATCACTTGGGAAGAGTTCAGAGGAAGCTTTCGTTAGTACCATGTTCCTGCAGGTCTGATGACGGTGAAGAAGGAGGAGTTCCTGGCCCTCAAGCAAGGGCCATTGTCTGTCAGTGAGTACCAGGACAGGTTTTTGCAGTTGTCTCGCTATGCTCCTGAAGATGTCAACACTGACGCCAAGCGGAAGTACCGTTTCCTGAGAGGCTTGGTTGACCCTCTGCAGTACTAACTGATGAATCATACCTTCCCGACGTTCCAGCACCTGATTGACAGAGCAATCATGACGGAGAGGAAGCTAAGGAGATGGAGGATCATAAGCGCAAGATCAGTGGACCCCAGCCTGGAAGCAGCAACCGTCCTCGTTTCTTAGGCAATCAACCTCAGCAGTTCAGGCAGAACCAGCGTCCACCTCAGCAACATCAGCAGTTCCAAAGGCAGTATCCTCAGCACCAGTACCAGAATCGTCAGAGCAATCAGTCAGGAGGTCAGTTTCAGAGGCAGAATCAGCAGGCACCCCGTCTTCCTGCCCCAGCAACCCAGCAGAACAGTCAGGCAGCACCAGCTCAGGTTGGAAACAGAGCATGTTTCCACTGTGGAGAGCAAGGCCATTGGGTGATGCAATGTTCGAAGAAGGCAACCCAGCAGCAGTCAGGCCCCAATGTCCCAGCAAAGCAGAACGTGCCTCAGCCTGGAGCAGGCAATCGCTCTCAGCCGCGCTATAATCATGGAAGGTTGAACCACCTGGAGGCTGAAGCAGTTCAGGAGACCCCGACATGATAGTAGGTATGTTCCCAGTCGACTCCCATATTGCAGAAGTGTTATTTGATACTGGAGCAACACATTCTTTCATTACTGCATCATGGGTAGAAACACATAATCTTCCAATTACTACCATGTCAACCCCCATTCAAATTGACTCAGCCGGTGGTAGAGTTCGAGCTGATAGCATTTGTTTGAATGTATGTGTGGAAATAAGGGGGATAGCGTTTCCCGCCAACCTTATAGTAATGGGTACTCAGGGAATAGATGTCATCCTAGGGATGAATTGGCTAGATAAGTATCAGGCAGTTATCAGTTGTGATAAGAGGACAATCAAGTTGGTGTCTCCACTAGGAGAGGAAGTGGTGACCGAGTTAGTCCCGCCTGAGCCAAAGAAAGGAAGTTGTTATCAGATAGCTGTTGATAGCAGTGAAGCAGACCCAATCGAGAGTATCAAGGTTGTGTCCGAATTCCCAGATGTGTTTCCAAAGGACTTACCGGATATGCCACCAGAGCGGAAAGTTGAGTTTGCCATAGAGCTTCTTCCTGGAACCGCCCCTATCTTTAAGAGAGCTTACAGAATATCCGGACCAGAGTTGGTTGAACTTAAGGAGCAGATTGATGAGCTGTCAGAGAAAGGTTACATCCGGCCAAGCACCTCGCCTTGGGCCGCTCCTGTCTTGTTTGTGGAGAAGAAAGATGGCACCAAAAGGATGTGTATCGATTATCGAGCTTTGAATGAAGTCACTGAAAGTCGCCTAGAGGGGGGGTGAATAGGGCGAAACTGAAATTTACAAATATAAACACAACTACAAGCCGGGTTAGCGTTAGTAATAAAGAAATGAGTCCGCGAGAGAGGGTGCAAAACAAATCCCAAGCGAATGAACTAGTGAGACACGGAGATTTGTTTTACCGAGGTTCGGTTCTTGCAAACCTACTCCCCGTTGAGGAGGCCACAAAGGCCGGGTCTCTTTCAACCCTTCCCTCTCTCAAACGATCCACGGATCGAGTGAGCTTTCTCTTCTCAATCACTTGGAACACAAAATTCCCACAAGGACCACCACAAGTTTGGTGTCTCTTGCCTCAAATTACAAGTGAGTTTGTTTGCAAAGAAAGAATCAAGAAGGAAGAAAGCAATCCAAGCGCAAGAGCTCAAAAGAACACAAGCAAATCACTCTCTCTAATCACTATGGCGTTGTGTGGAATTTGGAGAGGATTTGATCTCTTTGGTGTGTCTAGAATTGAATGCTAGAGCTCTTGTAGTAGTTGGGAAGTGGAAAACTTGGATGCAATGAATGGTGGGGTGGTTGGGGTATTTATAGCCCCAACCACCAAACTTGACCGTTGGCTGGGTTGTCTGTTCGATGGCGCACCGGACAGTCCGGTGCACACCGGACAGTCCGGTGCCCCCTGCCACGTCATCACTGCCGTTGGATTCGACCGTTGAAGCTTCTGACTTGTGGGCCCGCCTGGGTGTCCGGTGTACACCGGACAGTTACTGTTTGTTGTCCGGTGTGCCAGTACGGGCGCGCCTGACATCTGCGCGCGCTGCGCGCGCATTTAATGCACCGCAGAGAGCCGTTGGCGCGGAGATAGCCGTTGCTCCGGAGTCGCACCGGACAGTCCGGTGCACACCGGACAGTCCGGTGAATTATAGCGGACTAACCGTTGGAGTTTCCCGAAGCTGGCGAGTTCCTGAGGCCGACCTCCCTTGGCGCACCGGACACTGTCCGGTGTACACCGGACAGTCCGGTGAATTATAGCGGAGTCGCCTCTGGAAATTCCCGAAGGTGGCGAGTTGAAGCTGGAGTCCTCTGGTGCACCGGACACTGTCCGGTGTACACCGGACAGTCCGGTGCTCTCAGACCAGAGGGCCTTCGGTTCCCACAATGCTCTTTTGATGAATCCAAAACATGGTCTTTTTATTGGCTGAGTGTGAACCTTTTACACCTGTGTAATCTATAAACTTGGGCAAACTTAGTTAGTCCAATTGTTTGTGTTGGGCAATTCAACCACCAAAATTAATTAGGGACTAGGTGTAAGCCTAATTCCCTTTCAATCTCCCCCTTTTTGGTGATTGATGCCAACACAAACCAAAGCAAATATAGAAGTGCATAATTGAACTAGTTTGCATAATGTAAGTGTAAAGGTTGCTTGGAATTGAGCCAATATAAATACTTACAAGATATGCATGGATTGTTTCTTTCTAACATTTTGGACCACGCTTGCACCACGAGTTATGTTTTTGCAAATTCTTTTGTAAATCCTTTTCAAGTTTCTTTTTGCAAATAGTCAAAGGTAGTGAATAGGAATTTTGCAAAGCATTTTCAAGATTTGAAAGTTTCTCCCCCTTTTTCAAATGCTTTTCCTTTGACTAAACAAAACTCCCCCTAAATGAGATTCTCCTCTTAGTGTTCAAGAGGGTTTTGATATATCATTTTGAAATACTACTTTCTCCCCCTTTTGAACACAATAGGAAAACCAAATGAAAAATATTTAACACTAAGTTTTTGAATTTGGTGGTGGTGCGGTCCTTTTGCTTTGGGCTCATTTCTCCCCCTTTTTGGCATGAATCGCCAAAAACGGAATCATTAGAGCCTTAGAGATGCTTTTCTTCCCCTTTGGTCATAAATAAACGAGTTAAGATTTTACCAAAGACGAAGTCCGGTCCTTTTGCTTTGGGCTCATTTCTCCCCCAAAGACAAAGTCCTTTTGCTTTTGAATTCTCCCCCTAAAGATGGAGAGACGCTTGGAGTGATGGCGAAGTATGAGTTACGGAGTGGAAGCCTTTGTCTTCGCCGAAGACTCCAATGCCCTTTCAATATACCTATGACTTGGTTTGAAATAGACTTGAAAACACATTAGTCATAGCATATGAAGGAGACATGATCAAAGGTATATAAATAAGCTATGTGTGCAATCTAGCAAAAGAAATTGTGTGAATCAAGAATATTGAGCTCATGCCTAAGTTTGGTAAAAGTTTGTTCATCAAGAGGCTTGGTAAAGATATCGGCTAATTGATCTTTAGTGTTAATATAAGAAATCTCGATATCCCCCTTTTGTTGGTGATCTCTTAAAAAATGATACCGAATGGCTATGTGTTTAGTGCGGCTGTGCTCGACGGGATTGTCGGCCATTTTGATTGCACTCTCATTATCACATAGCAAAGGGACTTTAGTTAATTTGTAACCGTAGTCCCGCAGGGTTTGCCTCATCCAAAGCAGTTGCGCGCAACAATGACCTGCGGCAATGTACTCGGCTTCGGCGGTGGAAAGAGCGACCGAATTTTGCTTCTTTGAAGCCCAAGACACCAAGGATCTTCCCAAGAACTGGCAAGTCCCCGATGTGCTCTTCCTATTGATTTTACACCCCGCCCAATCGGCATCCGAATAACCAATTAAATCAAAAGTGGATCCCCTAGGATACCAAAGCCCAAACTTAGGAGTATAAGCCAAATATCTCAAGATTCGTTTTACGGCCGTAAGGTGAGCTTCCTTAGGGTCGGCTTGGAATCTTGCACACATGCATACGGAAAGCATAATATCCGGTCGAGATGCACATAAATAGAGTAAAGAACCTATCAACGACCGGTATACCTTTTGATCCACGGACTTACCTCCCGTGTCGAGGTCGAGATGCCCATTTGTTCCCATGGGTGTCTTGATGGGCTTGGCATCCTTCATTCCAAACTTGTTTAAGATGTCTTGAGTGTATTTCGTTTGGCTAATGAAGGTGCCCTCTTGGAGTTGCTTTACTTGGAATCCTAAGAAATACTTCAACTCCCCCATCATAGACATCTCGAATTTCTGTGTCATAATCCTACTAAACTCTTCACAAGTAGACTCGTTAGTAGACCCAAATATAATATCGTCAACATAAATTTGGCATACAAACAAGTCATTTTCAAGAGTTTTAGTAAAGAGCGTAGGATCGGCCTTTCCGACTTTGAAGCCATTTGTAATAAGAAAATCTCTAAGGCATTCATACCATGCTCTTGGGGCTTGCTTGAGCCCATAAAGCGCCTTAGAGAGCTTATAGACATGGTTAGGATACTCACTGTCTTCAAAGCCAGGAGGTTGCTCAACATAGACCTCTTCCTTGATTGGTCCATTGAGGAAGGCACTTTTCACGTCCATTTGATAAAGCTTAAAGCCATGGTAAGTAGCATAGGCCAATAATATGCGAATTGACTCAAGCCTAGCTACGGGTGCATAGGTTTCACCGAAATCCAAACCTTCGACTTGGGAGTATCCTTTGGCCACAAGTCGAGCTTTGTTCCTTGTCACCACACCATGCTCGTCTTGCTTGTTGCGGAAGACCCATTTTGTTCCTACAACATTTTGATTAGGACGTGGAACTAAATGCCATACCTCATTTCTCGTGAAGTTGTTGAGCTCCTCTTGCATCGCCACCACCCAATCCGAATCTTGGAGTGCTTCCTCTACCCTGTGTGGCTCAATAGAGGAAACAAACGAGTAATGTTCACAAAAATGTGCAACACGAGATCGAGTAGTTACCCCTTTATGAATATCGCCGAGGATGGTGTCGACGGGGTGATCTCGTTGGATTGCTTGGTGGACTCTTGGGTGTGGCGGCCTTTGTTCCTCTTCCTCCTTGTCTTCCTCATTTGCACCTCCCCCTTGATCATTGCCATTATCTTGAGGTGGTTCATTTGCTTGATCTTCTACTTCATCAACTTGAGCTTCATCCTCATTTTGAGTTGGTGGAGATGCTTGCATGGAGGAGGATGGTTGATCTTGTGCATTTGGAGGCTCTTCGGATTCCTTAGGACACACGTCCCCAATGGACATGTTCCTTAGCGCGATGCATGGAGCCTCTCCTTCACCTATCTCATCAAGATCAACTTGCTCTACTTGAGAGCCGTTAGTTTCATCAAACACAACGTCACATGAGACTTCAACTAGTCCAGTGGACTTGTTAAAGACCCTATATGCCCTTGTGTTTGAGTCATAACCAAGTAAAAAACCTTCTACAGTCTTAGGAGCAAATTTAGATTTTCTACCTCTTTTAACAAGAATAAAGCATTTGCTACCAAAGACTCTAAAATATGAAATGTTGGGCTTTTTACCGATTAGGAGTTCGTATGATGTCTTCTTGAGGATTCGGTGTAGATATAACCGGTTGATGGCGTAGCAAGCGGTGTTGACCGCCTCGGCCCAAAACCGATCCGAAGTTTTGTACTCATCAAGCATGGTCCTTGCCATGTCCAATAGAGTTCGATTCTTCCTCTCCACTACACCATTTTGCTGTGGCGTGTAGGGAGAAGAGAACTCATGCTTGATGCCCTCCTCCTCAAGGAAGCCTTCGATTTGAGAGTTCTTGAACTCCGTTCCGTTGTCGCTTCTTATTTTCTTGATCCTTAAGCCGAACTCATTTTGAGCCCGTCTCAAGAATCCCTTTAAGGTCTCTTGGGTTTGAGATTTTTCCTGTAGAAAGAATACCCAAGTGAAGCGAGAATAATCATCCACAATAACTAGACAGTACTTACTCCCGCCGATGCTTATGTAAGCGATCGGACCGAATAGATCCATGTGTAGGAGCTCCAGTGGCCTGTCGGTCGTCATTATGTTCTTATGCGGATGATGAGTGCCAACTTGCTTCCCTGCTTGGCATGCGCTACAAATCCTGTCTTTCTCAAAATGAACATTTGTTAGTCCTAAAATGTGTTCTCCCTTTAAAAGCTTATGAAGATTCTTCATCCCAACATGAGCTAGTCGGCGGTGCCAGAGCCAACCCATGTTAGTCTTAGCTATTAAGCAAGTGTCGAGTTCAGCTCTATCAAAATCTACCAAGTATAGCTGACCCTCTAACACTCCCTTAAATGCTATTGAATCATCACTTCTTCTAAAGACAGTGACACCTACATCAGTGAATAGACAATTGTAGCCCATTTGACATAATTGAGATACAGAAAGCAAGTTGTAATCTAAAGAATCAACAAGAAAAACTTTGGAAATAGAGTGGTCAGGAGATATAGCAATTTTACCCAAACCTTTGACCAAACCTTGATTTCCATCCCCGAATGTAATCGCTCTTTGGGGATCTTGGTTTTTCTCATATGAGGAGAACATCCGTTTCTCTCCTGTCATGTGGTTTGTGCACCCGCTGTCGAGTATCCAACTTGAGCCCCCGGATGCATAAACCTACAAAACAGGTTTAGTTCTTGACTTTAGGTACCCAAATGGTTTTGGGTCCTTTGGCATTAGACACAAGAACTTTGGGTACCCAAACACAAGTCTTTGACCCCTTGTGCTTGCCCCCAACATATTTGGCAACTACTTTGCCGGATTTGTTAGTCAAAACATAAGATGCATCAAAAGTCTTAAATGAAATGTTATGATCATTTGATGCAGTAGGAGTTTTCTTTCTAGGCAACTTAGCATGGGTTGGTTGCCTAGAGCTAGATGTCTCACCCTTATACATAAATGCATGATTAGGGCCAGAGTGAGACTTCCTAGAATGAATTCTCCTAATTTTGCTCTCAGGATAACCGGCAGGGTACAAAATGTAACCCTCGTTATCCTGAGGCATGGGAGCCTTGCCCTTTACAAAATTAGACAATCTTTTAGGAGGGGCACTAAGTTTGACATTGTATCCCCTTTGGAAGCCAATGCCATCCTTGATGCTCGGGCGTCTCCCATTATAAAGCATGCTACGAGCAAATTTAAATTTCTCATTTTCTAAGTTGTGCTCGGCAATTTTAGCATCTAGTTTTGCTATATGATCATTTTGTTGTTTAATTAAAGTCATATGATCATGAATAGCATCAATATCAACATCTCTACATCTAGTACAAATAGATACATGCTCAACAATAGATGTAGAGGGTTTGCAAGAATTAAGTTCAACAACCTTAGCATGAAGAATATCATTTTTATCCTTAAGATTGGAAATTGTAGTTTTGCAAACATCAAAATCTTTAGCCTTAGTAATTAAATTTTCGTTTTCTATTCTAAGGCTAGCAAGAGAAATGTTTAATTCTTCAATCCTAGCAAGCAAATCATCATTATTATCTCTAGGATTGGGAATTGAAACATTACAAACATGTGAATCAACCTTAGCATTTAAACTAGCATTTTCATGTCTAAGGTTGTCAATCATCTCATGGCAAGTGCTTAGCTCACTAGACAGTTTTTGACATTTTTCTACTTCTAGAGCGTAAGCATTTTTAACCTTAACATGTTTCTTGTTTTCCTTAATTAGACAATCCTCTTGGGAATCCAAAAGGTCATCCTTTTCATGAATAGCACTAATTAATTCATTTAATTTTTCTTTTTGTTCCATGTTAAGACTGGCAAAAAGGGTACGCAAGTTATCCTCCTCATCACTAGCATTTTCATCACTAGAGGTTTCATATTTAGTGGAGGATCTTGATTTTACCTTCTTCCTTTTGCCGTCCTTTGCCATGAGGCACTTGTGGCCGACGTTGGGGAAGAGAAGCCCTTTGGTGACGGCGATGTTGGCGGCGTCCTCGTCGTCGGAGGAGTCGCTTGAGCTTTCGTCGGAATCCCACTCCCGACAAACATGGGCATCGCCGCCCTTCTTCTTGTAGTATCTCTTCTTCTCCTTTCTTTTCCCCTTCTTGTCGTCGCCTCGGTCACTGTCACTTGATATAGGACATTTAGCAATAAAATGACCGGGCTTACCACATTTGTAGCAAACCTTCTTGGAGCGGGACTTGTAGTCCTTCCCCCTCCTTTGCTTGAGGATTTGGCGGAAGCTTTTGATGACGAGCGCCATTTCCTCATTGTCGAGCTTGGAGGCGTCTATTGGTTGTCGACTTTGTGTAGCCTCCTCCTTCTTTTCCTCCGTCGCCTTGAATGCGACGGGTTGAGCTTCGGATGTGGTGGGTTCGTCAAGCTCGTTGATCTTTCTCGAGCCTTCGATCATGCACTCAAAACTTACAAAATGCCCGATAACTTCCTCGGGGGTCATTTTAGTATATCTAGGATTACCACGAATTAATTGAACTTGAGTAGGGTTAAGGAAAATGAGTGATCTTAGAATAACCTTAACCACCTCGTGGTCGTCCCACTTTATGCTCCCGAGGTTGCGCACTTGGTTCACCAAGGTTTTGAGCCGGTTATACATGTGTTGTGGCTCCTCTCCTTTGCGAAGCCGGAACCGACCGAGCTCCCCCTCGATCGTTTCCCGCTTGGTGATCTTGGTGAGCTCGTCTCCCTCGTGCGCGGTTTTGAGCACATCCCAAACCTCCTTGGCGCTCTTCAACCCTTGCACTTTGTTATACTCCTCTCTACTTAAGGAGGCGAGGAGTATCGTTGTTGCTTGAGAGTTGAAGTGCTCGATTTGGGCCACCTCATCCTCATCATAATCTTTATCCCCTACGGACGGTACCTGTGCACCAAACTCAACAACATCCCATATACTTTTGTGGAGTGAGGTTAGATGAAATCGCATTAAATCACTCCACCTAGCATAGTCTTCACCATCAAAAGTTGGTGGTTTGCCTAATGGGACGGAAAGTAAAGGTGCATGTTTAGAAATGCGAGGGTAGTGTAGGGGGATCTTACTAAACTTCTTACGCTCTTGGCGTTTAGAAGTTACGGAGGGCGCGTCGGAGCCGGAGGTAGATGTTGATGAAGTGTCGGTCTCGTAGTAGACCACTTTCCTCATCCTCTTTTGCTTGTCCCCACTCCGATGCGGCTTGTGGGAAGAAGATTTTTCCTTCTTCTCTTTGTGGTGAGAAGAAGATTTCTTCTCCTTCCCTTTGTTGGAGGAGATCTTCTTCTTCTCCCTCCTCTTGGTGCGGGACTCTTCCGATGAAGTGCTCCCTTGGCTTGTAGTGGGCTTTTCGCCGGTCTCCATCTCCTTCTTGGCGTGATCTCCCGACATCACTTCGAGCGGTTAGGCTCTAATGAAGCACCGGGCTCTGATACCAATTGAAAGTCGCCTAGCGAATGAACTAGTGAATAGGGCGAAACTGAAATTTACAAATATAAACACAACTACAAGCCGGGTTAGCGTTAGTAATAAAGAAATGAGTCCGCGAGAGAGGGTGCAAAACAAATCCCAAGCGAATGAACTAGTGAGACACGAAGATTTGTTTTACCGAGGTTCAGTTCTTGCAAACCTACTCCCCGTTGAGGAGGCCACAAAGGCCGGGTCTCTTTCAACCCTTCCCTCTCTCAAACGATCCACGGATCGAGTGAGCTTTCTCTTCTCAATCACTTGGAACACAAAATTCCCACAAGGACCACCACAAGTTTGGTGTCTCTTGCCTCAAATTACAAGTGAGTTTGTTTGCAAAGAAAGAATCAAGAAGGAAGAAAGCAATCCAAGCGCAAGAGCTCGAAAGAACACAAGCAAATCACTCTCTCTAATCACTATGGCGTTGTGTGGAATTTGGAGAGGATTTGATCTCTTTGGTGTGTCTAGAATTGAATGCTAGAGCTCTTGTAGTAGTTGGGAAGTGGAAAACTTGGATGCAATGAATGGTGGGGTGGTTGGGGTATTTATAGCCCCAACCACCAAACTTGACCGTTGGCTGGGTTGTCTGTTCGATGGCGCACCGGACAGTCCGGTGCCCCCTGCCACGTCATCACTGCCGTTGGATTCGACCGTTGAAGCTTCTGACTTGTGGGCCCGCCTGGGTGTCCGGTGTACACTGGACAGTTACTGTTTGTTGTCCGGTGTGCCAGTATGGGCGCGCCTGACATCTGCGCGCGCTGCGCGCGCATTTAATGCACCGCAGAGAGCCGTTGGCGCGGAGATAGCCGTTGCTCCGGAGTCGCACCGGACAGTCCGGTGCACACCGGACAGTCCGGTGAATTATAGCGGACTAACCGTTGGAGTTTCCCGAAGCTGGCGAGTTCCTGAGGCCGACCTCCCTTGGCGCACCGGACACTGTCCGGTGTACACCGGACAGTCCGGTGAATTATAGCGGAGTCGCCTCTGGAAATTCCCGAAGGTGGCGAGTTGAAGCTGGAGTCCTCTGGTGCACCGGACACTGTCCGGTGTACACCGGACAGTCCGGTGCTCTCAGACCAGAGGGCCTTCGGTTCCCACAATGCTCTTTTGATGAATCCAAAACATGGTCTTTTTATTGGCTGAGTGTGAACCTTTTACACCTGTGTAATCTATAAACTTGGGCAAACTTAGTTAGTCCAATTGTTTGTGTTGGGCAATTCAACCACCAAAATTAATTAGGGACTAGGTGTAAGCCTAATTCCCTTTCAGTCACGATCAAGAACAAGTATCCCTTGCCCAGAATAGAAGATCTGTTCGACCAGTTGAGAGGAGCCAGTGTGTTCTCCAAGATTGATCTGAGGTCAGGTTATCATCAGCTCAGGATCCGACCTTCGGACATTCCGAAGACGGCATTCATTACCAAGTATGGTTTGTATGAGTTCACTGTGATGTCTTTTGGTTTGACCAATGCACCAGCGTTCTTCATGAACTTGATGAACAATGTATTCATGGATTACCTTGATAAGTTTGTGGTGGTATTCATTGATGACATTCTGGTTTATTCTCAAAGCGAAGAAGAGCATGCAAGTCATTTGAAGATGGTATTGCAGAGATTGCGAGAGCACCAGTTGTATGCAAAATTGAGCAAATGTGAATTCTGGATCAATGAAGTCCTGTTCTTGGGTCACATAATCAACAAAGAAGGATTGGCTGTGGATCCGAAGAAAGTGGCAGACATTCTGAACTGGAAAGCGCCAACAGATGCTCGAGGAATCAAGAGTTTCATTGGAATGGCCGGATATTATCGGCGGTTCATTGAAGGGTTTTCGAAGATTGCGAAACCAATGACAGCATTGCTAGGCAACAAGGTTGAGTTCAAGTGGACCCAGAAATGCCAGGAGGCCTTTGAAGCGCTGAAAGAGAAGTTGACTACATCGCCTGTCTTAGTCTTACCTGATGTGCACAAGCCCTTTTCGGTGTATTGTGATGCTTGTTACACAGGTTTGGGATGCATGTTGATGCAAGAGGGAAGAGTTGTGGCTTACTCGTCCCGACAACTGAAGGTTCATGAGAAGAATTACCCAATCCATGACCTAGAGTTGGCAGCAGTGGTTCACGCACTGAAGACATGGATGCACTATCTGTATGGACAGAAACGTGATGTTTACACAGACCACAAGAGTCTGAAGTAAATATTCACTCAGTCAGAGTTGAATATGAGGCAGCGAAGATGGTTAGAGTTGATCAAAGACTATGAGTTGGAGATCCATTACCATCCAGGCAAAGCAAACGTAGTGGCAGATGCTTTGAGCAGGAAGAGTCAAGTCAATCTGATGGTCGCTCGTCCGATGCCTTATGAGTTGGCCAAAGAGTTTGACAGGTTGAGTCTCGGGTTTCTGAACAATTCGCGAGGAGTCACAGTTGAGTTGGAACCTACCCTGGAGCGGGAAATCAAAGAAGCACATAAGAATGATGAGAAGATCAGCGAGATCCGGCGACTGATTCTGGAAGGCAAAGGCAAAGATTTTCGGGAAGATGCAGAAGGCGTGATATGGTTCAAAGACCGCTTGTGTGTACCCAATGTCCAATCCATTCGGGAGTTGATTCTCAAGGAAGCTCATGAGACAGCCTATTCGATTCACCCTGGCAGTGAGAAGATGTATCAAGATCTGAAGAAGAAATTCTGGTGGTACGGAATGAAGAGGGAAATCGCAGAGCATGTGGCTATGTGCGATAGTTGCCGAAGAATTAAGGCAGAGCACCAGAGACCAGCTGGATTGTTGCAACCATTGCAGATCCCTCAGTGGAAATGGGATGAAATCGGTATGGACTTCATAGTCGGATTGCCTCGCACTCGAGCCGGCTACGATTCCATTTGGGTAGTAGTGGACCACTTGACCAAGTCAGCCCACTTCATACCTGTCAAGACCAACTACAACAGTGCAGTATTGTCAGAGTTATATATGTCTCAGATCGTTTGTCTTCATGGTGTGCCAAAGAAGATAGTGTCAGATAGAGGAACACAGTTCACCTCTCATTTCTGGCAGCAGTTGCATGAAGCCCTAGGCACACATCTGAATTTCAGTTCAGCGTATCATCCGCAGACAGATGGTCAGACTGAAAGAACCAATCAAATTTTGGAAGACATGTTGAGAGCCTGTGCGTTGCAAGATAAGTCCGGATGGGATAAGAGATTGCCTTATGCAGAGTTTTTCTATAACAACAGTTACCAGGCCAGCTTGAAGATGTCACCATTTCAGGCGCTTTATGGAAGGAGTTGTAGAACTCCATTGCAATGGGATCAGCCTAGAGAAAAGCAAGTGTTCGGGCCAGACATTCTGCTTGAAGCCGAAGAGAACATCAAGATGGTTCGAGAGAATCTGAAGATAGCGCAGTCAAGACAGCGAAGCTATGCAGACACAAGAAGAAGAGAGCTGAGTTTTGAAGTCGGAGACTTTGTCTATCTGAAAGTGTCACCGATCAGAGGAGTCAGAAGGTTCGGAGTCAAAGGCAAGCTAGCACCCTGCTACATTGGTCCGTACCAAATTCTCTCAAGGCGTGGAGAAGTGGCCTATCAGCTCAGTCTGCCAGAGAATCTGTCCACAGTGCATGATGTTTTTCATGTGTCTCATTTGAAGAAGTGCTTGCGTGTGCCAGAAGAGCAGTTGCCAGTGGAAGGTCTTGAAGTCCAGGAGGACTTGACCTACGTCGAGAAGCCAGTGCAGATCCTTGAGGTTGCAGATAGAGTCACCCGAAGGAAGACCATCCGAATGTGCAAGGTCAGATGGAATCACCATTCTGAGGAAGAAGCAACCTGGGAGCGTGAAGATGATCTGATGGCTAAATACCCTGAGCTCTTTGCTAGCCAACCCTGAATCTCGAGGGCGAGATTCTTTTAAGGGGGATAGGTTTGTAACGCCCTGAATTTGGGGGTAGAATTTTTTCTTCTTTTCTCTCACCAAATTCAGGCGTTACTCTTTCCTTTTTCCCTTTTCTTCTCGCTAAGCCTTGATATTTTCTAAAAGTTATAGCGAGAATTAGCTCGACATCTTGTGTAACCAAAACCTAGAACTATTTTTGTTTGTTGCATCATGCCGGATTATGCACTCTTTTGTTTGTGGTTGAGTGAAGTGGAGAATTAGGCATATAAGAAATTGTGGAAATTAGAAAAAGAAAAGCCTTTTCTTTTTCTCTCTCCCCCCTTCTCCCCTTTTGGCCCAACCACCCCTTCCCCTTGGCCCAAGCGGCCCAGCCGCCCCCTCCCATTCCCGCGTGGGCCCCGCGGCGGCCCAGCCGCCCCTCCCCCCTTTTTGGGCCCAGTCGGCCCAACCGCCCCCTCCCCTTTTCTTTTTTTCCAAAAATCCTCCCCATGGGCCCCGCCCGTCATCCCCTCTCTCTCTCCCTCACCCTAACCCTAGCCGCCGCCGCCATCTCCCAACCCCCGCGCCGCCGCCGCCCCTCCCCGGCGCCGCCGCCGCGCCGTCCTCCCCTCCGGTGAGGCTTCTCCCCCCTCCTCCATCCTCTCCTCCCCTCCCTCCTCCTTCCGCCCCGTCGGCTCCCTACCCCGCGCCATGGCGCGCTCAGCCCCGGCCCCGGCGAGCTCGGCCGCCCCGGCGAGCTCGGCCCCGGCCCCGACCTCGCCCGCCCGGCCGCTCGGCTCGGCCGCCCCGGCGCCCCCCGTCCCGCGCCCGGCCGCCCTCGGCCACCCCGGTTCCGGCCCCGGCCTCCCGTGCCCGGCCGCGCCGCTCGTCCCCGACCCCGGCCGCCCCCGGCTCGGCCGCGCCCGCCCAGCCCTTCCCCGCGCCGGTCCCGTGCTCGGCCGCCCCCGGCTCGGCTGCCCCGCGCCCGGCCGCTCCGGCGAGCCCCCGCCCCGTCCCGCGCTCGGCCGCGCCCCTCGGCCCCGCCCCCGGCTTGGCCGCCCTCGGTCGCTTCGCCTCCGGCGAGCCCCGCGCCGCCCCGGCTCGACCGCCCGCCCCCGCGCCCGGCCTCGCCCGTCCGTGTCCTCGCCCCGTCCGTGCTTGCCCGCTCGCCCCTCCGTGCCTTGCTCGCGTCGTGACGGCCCCAGCGTGGCCTTGAGCTCGGCCCAGCGTGCCTATGGCACGCGACTTTTTGAGCTCGGCTAGCGTACGGCCCCGACGTGCGCACGGCTAGTTCGGGCGTGTGCGTGCGGCCTCGCGCGCGTGCCCGCATAGTGCGCGTGCCTTGGCACGACCCGTCTACCCCCCCGTGTCCTATGCGCGCTAATCACGTGTTTATATTAATAAGATAGGAGTCTCAATTTGGAAACTGGTTACGTTAGTTAATTTGTATAGCTAATCATCTATCTTATTCAACGTTAATCTACTAAAAGTGGTCACGTTTACATTAGTGCATGTAGCTAATTCTTTTGTTAGAACCAATTGGAACTAGAGCACGTAGCGTTTAGTTATTCGTTTACCCGTAGTGCGTCTCGAGTATAAGCCTTAACCCTCGCGAGACCTTTCCCCGCCTCTTTCTAACTAAGGTAAATTCATTATCGTATGTGATATTCTATGCATATTTACTTTATTTGTTCTCTGTACTGTTTGTTCCCTAATTTGAATGGATGGATGGATGTATGCTTGCAATCGCATAGAGAACGATCCGGTTGAAGAGCCCGAGGAACTCGCAGGAGAAGCCCTGAGCAGCAGTCGGTTGGTGGAGGCAAGTGTCCCTTGACCTATCTCTGTCCTATACATTCTTTAATTCACCTCCCGCATTACACTTTTATGCCTAAGGATTGACTAGCTTTTGTTATCCATGTCCTTGTTTACCTATTTGGGTTGGATTATTATTGTTTAGCTTTATGCTATTGCTCAAACTCTAATCAATGAACATGAGGAGATTATCTATGATACGCTGTTTTCCCGTCTCTTATTATGATGTTGTACTTGTGGCCTTTAAGGGGGCTTGAGCGGTTTCTCGAGTGCCTCTCCGTAAGGACCTGTTCTTTGGATGACCGCCCGGGAAAACAGTGCAACCATGAGGGTGGAATGGGATGCCCTTAGCTGAATAATTAGAAGATCCGGGGTGTAGTTCGCTTAGCCGTTGTGCCGTCAATGGGGCTCGGTGTATGCGGCTCGCTCTGCCAAGTTTGGGTTCGCCCCTTGGGGAGGAGTGCGGTGCATTTAGGAAACCTAACGGGTGGCTACAGCCCCGGGGAATCTTTGTAAAGGCTACGTAGTGATGCCCTGCTAGGCCACCTAGGTAGTGGTCAATGGGGAGTAGCTCTCTCCGGGCAGAAAGGGAATCACGGCTTGTGGGTAAAGTGCACAACCTCTGCAGAGTGTTTGAAAACTGATATATCAGCCGTGCTCGCGGTTATGAGCGGCCAAGGGAGCTCCAGTGATTAGTGGTACTTGATCAGAGACATTATGGTTTCCAGGTGGCTATGAGATCGGTGGTTTTGGTTATGGCTATGGTGCTGGTAAGTGGTATTCTTTCCGTTTGGAAAGGGTACATCGGGCTAATAACTTGGGTTAATGCTAAAACTTGGCTTTCTATTAGTAAATAATAATCTGACCAACTAAAAGCAATTGCTTGACTTATCCTCACATAAAGCTAGTCCACTATAGCCAAACAGGATACTTGCTGAGTATGTTGATGTGTACTCACCCTTGCTCTACACACCAAACCCCCCATCCCCAGGTTGTCAGCATTGCAACCACTGCTCAGGCGAAGATGAAGCTGTGGAAGGAGACTTCCAGGAGTTCCAAGACTACGACGAGTTCTAGGCGTGGGTTAGCGGCAACCCCAGTCGGCTGCCTGTGAAGGCCGCGTTTATCTACGTTTCTTTCCGCACTTTGATTTATTGTAAGGACTATATGGACGTCTCAGACGTATGATGTAATCGACTATTATTTCCCTTTTAATACTATTTTGAGCACTGTGTGATGATGTCCATGTTATGTAACTGTTGTGTACGTGAATAACTGATGCTGGCACGTACATGGTTCACATTCGGTTTGCCTTCTAAAACCGGGTGTGACAGACACCAATTGTGTGGTGGTCCTTGCGGGGAAGTTTTGTTCCCGGTTGATTTGAGAAGAGAAAGCTCACTCGGTCCGAGGGACCGTTTGAGAGAGGAAAGGGGTTGAAAAAGACCCGGCCTTTGTGGCCTCCTCAACGGGGAGTAGGTTTGCGAGAACCGAACCTCGATAAAACAAATCCTTGTGCCTCACTCCCTTATTCGCTTGCGATTTGTTTTTACGCCCTCTCTCGGACTCGATTACATTTCTAACACTAACCCGGCTTGTAGTTGTGATTAACTTTGTAAATTTCAGTTTCGCCCTATCCACCCCCCCTCTAGGCGACTTTCAATATCCTAAGGGAAATAATGCTTCGAAGGACGAAGGGCATTAACCATTAACTTCTTTTTGTGTTGCCTTGTTCTTAATTCATAATATTTAAGAACAAGTCCCCAACAAACCCATTGGGACACATCTACATGTCCGTCACCTTCGGGACCCCCGAGAACTACCGAATTGAGTTCTTGTGGTTCGAGGTGGCGCGCTTCGACTATGGATACAATGCCATCATTGGGAGACCAGGATTGGCAAAATTCATGGCCATCCCACACTACCCATACATGATACTCAAGATGTTGGGTCCTCAGGGGATCATCACTGTACGTGCTGATTTCTAAGGCACCGTCGAGTGCTTCCGGGGTGCCATTCAGACGGCTCTCACTGCCGAACCATCGGTAGCTCTTCCCGCACAGAACGATGACAAACTGGCAAAGAAGGGTTTTACGATCCCCTCGAATGAAGCACCAACCGCAACCTCTATGCGGCCGACTGAAGAAACTAAAAGAATCAACCTCGAATTCTCTGATGAACGAAGACCTCAGTCATCAGTTCCAGCCTCGATGACAAATAGGAAAGCACGCTCGTCCAGTTCCTGCAAGACAACCGAGACGTGTTCGCATGGCAACCCACGGACATACCGGGAGTTCCGAGAGAGATGGCCGAGCACAAACTCAAAGTGTACCCTCAAGCGAAGCCGATCCGACAGAAGCTACATCATTTCACGCCCAACAAAAGAGAGGCTATACGGGCAGAATTAGCTCGCCTGGTGTCTGCAGGTTTCATTAGGAAAGTACTACACCCTAAGTGGCTAGCGAATCCTGTTCTTGTACTCAAATAGAATAAAGTTGATTGGCGCATGTGCGTCGACTATATCGATCTCAACAAACATTGCCTGAAGGATCCATTCAGACTCCCTAGAATAAATCAGGTAGTCGACTCAACCGTTGGCTGCTCTATGCTCTCATTCCTAGATTGCTACTCTAGATATCACCAAATCAGTTTGGCAAAGGAAGACAAGGAAAAGACTGCATTCATCACACCTTTTGAGGCCTTCTAGTATACCTCCATGTCGTTCGGCCTCAAAAACGCTAGAGCGACTTATCAAAGGGTTATCCAAACATGCTTAGCTGACCACTGGGCAAGCGCGTAGAAGCTTATGTCGATGATGTGGTAATCAAATAGAAAACTTAGAGAACTTCATCGAAGATTTACAGTAGATCTTCAACAGCTTGAGGCGCTACCACTGGAAGCTGAATCCAGAGAAATGTGTGTTCGGGGTACCAGCCAGAAAGCTACTTGGGTTCATCGTCAGCCATCGAGGAATTGAGGCTAACCCAGAAAAAATTGAAGCCATAATCAGGATGGAACCACTGCGATCACAGAAAAAGGTACAAAGGCTTACTAGGTGCATGGCAGTGCTAAGCCATTTCATCTCAAGGCTCAGTGAAAAGGGAATGCCATTCTATAAGCTACTCAAGAAGGTATACAAATTCTAGTGGACCGCTGAAGCTCAAGAAGCCCTGGAAGCACTCAAGAAATTCCTGACCATACCACCAGTACTCAAGCCACCGCGCCGGGCTACAACCGACCAGCCAGTTGAAGACCTGTTGTTGTATATCTCCTACACGACTCACGTAGTAAGCACAACATTGGTAGTCGAGCAGGCAGAGGAAGGGCGTGCGTACTCGGTGCAACATTCTGTCTACTTCATCAGTGAAGTACTCGGGCCATCGAAGATAAGGTATCCTCAAGTTCAGAAACTACTATACAAAGTACTTCTAACTGCTCGTAAACTCCGACACTACTTTGACGACCATAAAGTCATAGTAGTCACATGAATCTCAATAGGAGATATACTCCACAACAAAGAAGCAGTTGGAATAACAACCAAGTGGGCATGTGAGCTTGGAGCTCACGACATAGTGTTCGACCTCGCACCGCAATCAAAACTCAAGGCCTGGTAGATTTCGTATCAGAGTGGACCGAGCACCAGGTTTCGGAAAACCCTAAAGTAGCTGAAGTGTGGAGGATGTACTTTGATGGCTCGTTAAGGCTACAGGGGCAGGGGCAGAGGCAGGGGCAGGAATTCTTTTCATTGCCCCTGGAGGAGATCAACTCAAATATGCACTTCAGCTCCTGTTCCCAGCCTCTAACAATGCCACAGAGTATGAAGCCTTAATTCATGGGCTAAGCATTGCCATATCACTGGGCATGAAGCGACTGATGGTATACGGCAACTCACTAATGTGCCGCGATGCGGAAACTAGAAGACAAATTTGAGGGTTTGGAATTCCATCACGTAGAAAGGGGTCACAATGCAGCAGCAGATGCACTGTCGAAGCTAGGATCCAGTCGGGCCCAGGTTCTGCCCAAAGTTTTTTGTTCAGGAGGTACAACAGCCAAGCATCACAACAGGACATGCTGAAGAATGCAACGCGGTAGACCAGGCAAAGACAGATCCCAATGATTGGAGGTAGCCAATTATCAGATATAAAAAAATGAGGAGGAGCCGGATGATAATGCCGCAGTAGAGCACATTGCAAGGCAGTCAGCTCACTATACCATCATAGGGGGCTGCTATACAGGAGGGTGCAGGAGGAGTCCTCATGAAATGCATTCACTTCGCTACAGGGAAGCAACTGCTGGATGAGATCTATGCAGGGCAGTGCGGAATACACGCAACATCAAAGACCTTGGTAGGGAAGGCTTTCAGGTCGGGCTTCTATTGGCCAACAACAAATAAGGATGCATCAGACTTAGTCTAGAAGTGTGAAGCTTGGAAGTTCCTATCAAAGCAACAACACTTACCCACCCAACATCTGCAAACTATCCCTGTAACCTAGCCTTTTGCATGCTGGGGGCTGGATATGATCGGGCCATTCAAGAAAGCTTAGGGAGGATACACTCATGTGCTCGTCGCCATCGATATGTTTACAAAGTGGATAGAGTACAAACCAATCACCTCTTTGACTTCAGCAAAAGCAGTGTAGTTCATTCAAGAAATAATGTTTAGATTTGGGATACCTAACAACATCATCACAGACCTAGAATCTAACTTCACTAGCTTAGAGTTCTTTGATTTCTGTGAGTAGAGGAGCATCCAGATCAAGTATGCGTCAGTGGCACACCTTGTGGCGGAACTGCCCGAATTATTCCAACTTAAGTGCCTAAGCCCCGCCTTAGAGGCTGGACCACACTTAAAGGGGAATAACCCGTCAATCCCTCGGATCTAGTCCGACACGGCCACTGACAGGATCAAGTACCACAATCTCACTCGAAGGTGAGTCACAGAGCAAATACAATAAAGCATAAAACCATGCAGGTAAGAGTATTAGAATTATTACATCACCATCGGAGTTTTGCAAAAGTAGCCATCAGTATTCGAAGTGCAGCGGAATAAAACTAACGGTAATTAAACAGAGAGATGGGGAAGCCTGTCCCATCACTCCTCATGCCCCTCCTCAGCCGAGGCAGGGTCCCACTCGACAGTCCAACCCGGTGGCAAGATGGACGGCCAAGTCACTCCAGCAACCATTTCCTCCAGAGAACCTGTAAAAATTATGCCACAAGCAAGGCTGAGTATACTAATACTCAGCTAGACTTACCCGGTGTGAGGAGTCTACTCCTCTATCTCTAGACATGCAACTGTTTGGCTGTGGGGTTTGGTTGCCAAAAGCACTAGCTGAGTTTCTAAGTCAAGTTTTAACTTTGTCAATTTAAGTGTGACTCTCTTAAGGCTAAAAGTGGACTATCTATTCATACATGGTAGCAAGCATTATTAGCAATCAATAGCTTATATCAACTCATCACATTTCCACTTGTTACTCAATGCAGTACAATGGATCAAGCAGTCTTATTAGCTGCGAGAAGCAGACGATTCGAATCGAGTTTTTATCCTTGCAAGGTAAACCTAAACACACGATGTGGCGAGGCACTCCGTCCCCACACACATCAACCGTCCCCATCGATTCCCCGTCAGCAGAGAGGGGCTCACCGCCTTGGCGTACAATGCCTCACTGACCCCGACTGCCGTCGTGCAGTGACCGCACTTGTACCCACCATAACCGGAATGGGAGACCTCGTCTCAGGTCGCGTGAGGAGGGCAATATGCTGCCAGGTTCAATCAGGTACTAGGCTTACCGATTTACCATATTTCTCGGCATGTGTTTAGTACGTTCAATCGCTTGACACAGGTATCCGCACGTTAATCCTTATTCCAATTTCACCTCGTAGACCACGCATCCCCATGGATTCGTGTCCACCAACCAACTATCAATATGATATGAAAAGTGGGTACAACCAATTCCTGATCTCGTGCGAGTGCTAGAAAAGTCACTCGTCTTCTACCGAGATCCTAATTAAATAAAGCAACTACTCGACCTAGCATACTAGTATCCATCTCAAAAGGAATCCTGAGTTCATGCAACTAGGGTTTCAGTCAACTCCTACACTTAAGTGCATAGTACAAGCCTACAAACAATAAGTGTAGTAAAATAGCATATATAAACGGTTATGCATAAACCGGGGCTTGCCTTCCAAATCAGTGGCAGGCAGGTCCTCTAGTGCAGGCTCTGGTGCTGGCTCCGGGGCTACCTCCTGAGCAGCTCCTTGCTCCGGCACGAGGACGTACTATCCGTCAGCAAGGTTACAGTCTATCGAAATGCAATGAACATGTATGTCATGATTATGCAGGATTTAATAACATTATGCTAAAAAGAAACTAAGTCAAGAAGTAACTTAGGGTTTCTTAGTCATGCGGGGCTTCCAGTGGGTTAGGCTTATTACTTTTTAGGCTTAGGTTTTCATTGAGGATAACATAGTGGATTTGTATTGTATTGATACTTTTCAGTGGACAAATTACAAGGGTTTCTAGAATGACACTAATTACCATTATTCATTTTTCCTTTCTTTTAATTTCTACTTATAGTTTCTAGTGTAGGTTTGAACTACGACAGTGGTTTAATATTTTTCAAAAATTCTGTAAAAATTACAGTGGGTTGCCATTTGCTATTCTAGCATGTTTTAAGAATTTGAGGCTTAGAATATAAAGGCTATGCTTTAGACAAAAATAGCAAGAGTGGTGTAAAATGGGCCAATTACACTACATCTCCTAATTAAGGGTGGGTTCTGCCCTAAAGGTTATTTTTGCTAGCATCTAACAGTAATAATAGGCTTCTGTGCTAAAAATCACAGAAAGCTAAGGGGTGGTTATTTAGTTATGATTTTCTAAAGTTTAATGCCTAAAAGGCACTTTCTACTACATGGTTATTTGAAAAATGTCAAACACCAGATTTCATATTTTTCTTAAGTTCTTAATAACACAACATTTACTATCCCAAGGGTGGGGGTGTTTTCACTTTGGGGTTATTTTTGTAGGGTTTTTCTAAGTTTTCCTTGTTTTATTTAAGTAAAAGGTATCCCACTTATTTTATACTAAACCAGGGTATGATAGATTTTTCCAGTGAACTACATTGAATAAGTACCTTAACAAAAATAGGGGTGCCCTCTGGTTCATTATTTACATCACCTTTTCTATTTTTCTTAACCTTAAGCATATTATAGAATAAGGGGTAAAAACTAACTTAATGGAGTGGACAGAGAGGTTTAACATTTTTAAACAGGTCAGTAGGTAGATATACACTTCTCCAAATTTTTCTAACCCTAGTCAAATAGCACAACTATTTTTCTTTCTATTATTGAGCTTTTGGCTAAAACTATAAGTAAATCAAAACTTTAAAGTTTTCTATAGTTCATAGGGGGTTTTATATTTTTCTTAAGTGAGTTACATTAATTAGAGTCTGACAAAATTGGTTTGACCAAATTTGGATGAACTAAACAGAAGTTATGAATTTTTTAAAGTCTCTGTTCAAATTAAAAACAGATTTAACAAGAGTTTCCTGGAAAAACAGTTTACACTGAGGTCCCTGGGTTTAAACTAAATCAATCCTCGCAGTTCTACCCTTGCGTCACTATTCCCCTGGGTCGCTGACAGTTCAAAAAGCCCCCTGACCTTTTCTTCCTCTCACCCGCAGTCCTTCCCCCAATGTAAACAGTACCCGCGGGAAAGAAAAGGGTGGCGCGGCTTACCGGCGGCGAGATAGGTCCGGCGAAGGGCAGGGTTGGCTCGGGGAGGCTCTGGCGGTCACAGCGAGGTGCGGCTTGACGGTGGGGATGGCCGGAATCGCCCGGTCCACGAACGCAGGCGGGTGTTCTCGTCGGCTGCGAGTGTACCGGCCAAAACACGGCGATCTGGTTTAATCCAAGGGCACAGTGAGCTTCCTGGGGTGACGTATAGGCTATCTGTGTAGTGAATCGAGAAATGGCTCAGTGATTTACCCGGTCCACGCACTCTGGCGGGGTTGAGAGCTCCGGCGACCGTGGACTGGCCTCTCCGGCGAAGCAGGCTTCGATTCCTCGCTCGGGGAGCCTCACTGGGCTGTGCACACTCGTCTCCGAGGGTTGGATGAGGCTGGGGAAAGCTGGACTGGCCGGTCTACGGCGGTAGTGGCTCGGGTGGCCGCGGACACGCCGCGCACGGGCAAACGGCGGTGAACTGAGCTCCGGTGAAGTTTAAGCGTGCGCGGAAGAGTGTAGCCGACGCCTGGGTGGGCTTTATAGGCGCGGGCGCGGGACAGGGCGCCGGCTGGCCGTTGGCACGACGCGGGGCACGCGCGGGCGTGCTCTGGCGCACATAGAGCGCGTCGAACACGTGGAGCTTTCAATCTGCCTGTGTTCCACAGCTCACCCAAGTCGCAAACGTGCGAATCTTGGCAAAAATCCGGCGCGAGTCTTTTCCTGGCACCTAGGGCTGTCTCTCATCCGTGAGCTGCCATGGCAGATATGGCCTAGGTAGGGAGATCTCTGGTCGCCAAATCGGGTGTGTCACACTGCCCACTTCGCGACAAAAACCATGCCAAGGCATGTCAAACGTCCAAGTCTCGGGCTCAGCTTTTTCCAGTGGGTGCCTTGGGTGGTATGCCACATTTTTGGTATAGGACATAGGTGGATTTGGTGCCAACTTCGAGGTGAACACGACTGATCTTTAGTGTAGGTGTAGTTTTTAACTTAGAGAGGAATAGAGAGCTCTAGCTCTCTCTCCACTTGGAGATTTGATTTGGGGTTTCTCCAGTGGTCTTTTTGCAATATTTCTTCCCCCTAATTGTTGATTATAAGGTTACTTAAGGTTTGGGTAAAGATTACTCATGTTTTGCACCTTTGCTCACTCTCCTTTCCCTCTTACCTAGGGTTTTGGGAGATAGGGTTTAAGAGAGGTCTAGGGTTCTTCTCCCCTCTTATCCAAGGTAGTAAGTGTGCAAGGATTAGAGTAATGCTTCTTAGGTCATTGACAACTTTGATTAACACATGATTTCCAAAGTTCTTATGTGTTGCCTTAAGCCTCTACCACATATGATCATAGTCCTTAGTGCCAAGGTGTGCTCTAGCCATGGTAACACCTGGGGTGTTACAGCCCTCCCCCCTTAAAGGAATCTCGTCCCGAGATTTTAGGTAGAGTCCCTTGGGGGTGCTTGAAGGTGTGTTGGTGCTATTCTTTCTTTATACTCGAGTTTCTCTTGTTAACTGCTCTTCGAATGTCATTCTCTTTGCAACTTCAGAAGGAAGCCCTTCTTAAGTTAAATCCACAACTTAGACTATCCTTGTTATCTAAGTTTTTCTTATAATTGAATTCAAAGGGCAGGTGGGGGTGGGGTTTTGGGGTTACGTACCGACTCCTTTGGGTAGAAAGTCGGGGAAGCGAGAGCGTAGAAAATCCTCAGTCTCCCATGTAGCTTCTTCTGCGGAATGGTGACTCCACTGAACCTTATACATTCTGACCGACCTTGCCCGAGTTGATCTCTCCTTTTGATCTAATACCTTGATGGGGTACTCTTGGTAGGACAAGTCTGGTTCTATCTCAATGTCTGGTTCTGGCAGTACTTCAGTGGGTAGGCGAACACATTTCCGCAGCTGAGATACATGGAACACATTGTGAACTGCTGACATGTGAGGTGGCAATTCCAATTGATAGGCTACAGGTCCACAACTTGCTTTGATCGCATAGGGCCCAATGTACCGAGGAGCTAACTTGCCCTTGATCCCGAATCTCTGGACACCCTTGGTTGGTGATACCTTAAGATAAACATGATCTCCCACCTCAAACTGTAGAGGCTTCCGCCTCTTGTCATGATAGCTCTTTTGCCTGGCCTGAGCAGCTTCTAAGTTCTTGGTAATAACCCTGACCTTTGCCTCTACCTCAAGTACCAAGTCTGGCCCAAAAATTTCCCTCTCTCCTGCTTGAGACCAATTCAGTGGGGTCCTACACCTTCTCCCATATAAGGCTTCAAAAGGTGCCATCTTCAGACTGGACTGATAGCTGTTATTGTAAGAAAACTCTGCCAAAGACAGACACTTGTCCCAATCCTTCCCGTAGTGTAGTGCACATGCTCGCAACATGTCTTCCAAAATCTGATTCACCCTTTCTGTCTGGCCATCTGTTTGGGGATGGTATGCTGAGCTTCGGATTACTTGGGTCCCAAGTGATTCTTGCAGCTTCTCCCAAAAGCGTGCCACAAACAGTGCTCCTCTGTCAGATATAATGGTCTTTGGAATACCGTGCAATCGCACTATTTGATCAACGTAAATTTCTGCGTACTTCTCTGTCTTGTGGGTGGTGTGCACTGGCAAGAAATGAGCGGTCTTGGTCAACCTGTCCATGATAACCCAAACGGAATCATGGTGCCTGGAGGTATTGGGCAATCCTACGATAAAATCCATGCAAATGTCCTCCCATTTCCAAGATGGTATGGGAAGGGGTTGCAAAGGGCCTGCTGCCTTTAAGTGACTGGCCTTGATTCTCTGGCAGGTGTCACACTCGGATATGTACTTGGCAATTTCCCTCTTCATTCTGGTCCACCAATATAAAGTTTTGAGATCATGGTACATCTTGTTGCTACCAGGGTGCATGGAGAATTTGGAAAGGTGAGCTTCATCTAGTATCTTCTTTCTGAGCTCAGGGTCCTTGGGAACAACTAATCGGTCTCCAAACCATAGAATTTCCTTGCTGTCTTGACGGAAGCATTTGTATTTCTCTGCCTTTTGCTTGACCATTTCCTTAATCATTTGAACACCCTTATCCTCAATCTGTGCCCTCACTATTTGCTCTTGCAATGTGGGTTCCACCGAGATATAACTTAATTCACCGGATGGAACAACTTCCAGGTTCAGCTTGCACAACTCATCGCACAGGGTGGTAACTCTTGTATCTATGCTTATACAATTGCATTGGGCCTTTCTGCTCAAGGCATCTGCCACAACATTAGCTTTGCCAGGATGGTAATGCACTTCCAAATCATAGTCCTTGATTAATTCCAACCATCTCCTCTGCCTCATGTTCAGATCTGCCTGAGTGAAAATGTATTTGAGACTCTTGTGATCAGTGTAGATGTTACAGTGAGCTCCCATCAAGTAATGTCTCCATATCTTAAGAGCATGAACCACAGCTGCCAACTCCAGGTCATGTGTAGGGTAGTTCTGCTCATGGGGCCTGAGTGCTCGGGAAGCATAAGCAATGACTCTGTTCTCTTGCATCAAGACACATCCCAATCCTGTACCAGAAGCATCACAATAAACTTCAAATGGCTTAGTGTTGTCAGGTTGAGCTAGCACTGGGGCTGTTGTCAAATGCTGCCTCAAAGTATGAAAGGCATCTTCACACTTTTGGCTCCAAACATACTTGACTCCTTTCTTCAACAGTTCAGTCATTGGTTTGGCAATCCTGGAGAAGTCCGGAATAAATCGTCGGTACCTTGCCAATCCCAGAAAACTCCGAATCTGCCTCACTGTAGTCGGGGGTTTCCAATCCATTACCTCTTGTACCTTCTCAGGATCAACTGATATCCCATCCTGAGAAATTGTGTGACCCAAGAATTTAATCTCCTTCAGCCAGAACTCACATTTAGACAACTTAGCATAAAGATGATGATCGCGCAGCCGCTGAAGCACGATGTGCAGGTGCTCAGTATGTTCGTCTTCATTCTTGGAGTAGACCAGAATATCATCAATGAAAACGACCACGAACTTGTCCAATTCTAGCATAAACACTGAGTTCATCAGGTACATAAAATAAGCCGGGGCATTGGTCAGCCCAAAAGACATTACCAAAAATTCATACAACCCATATCTGGTAGAGAAAGCTGTCTTGGGAACGTCACTGGCACGGATCTTGATCTGATGGTAACCTGAGCGAAGGTCTATCTTGGAGAATACCTTGGCTCCCACTAACTGATCAAACAGAACATCAATACGGGGCAGCGGGTACTTGTTCTTGATAGTCACCGCATTGAGAGGGCGGTAGTCAACACACATCCTCAAACTCTCATCCTTTTTCTTCACAAATAAAGCTGGACATCCCCATGGTGAAGTACTTGGGCGAATAAACCCCTTGTCTAACAACTCTTGCAATTGCTTTTTCAGTTCTGCCAATTCCGCGGGAGGCATCCTATAGGGTCTCTTGGAGATAGGAGCAGTCCCGGGCTACAATTCGATGGCGAACTCAATATCTCGGTCAGGTGGCATTCCTGGCAATTCATCTGGAAAAACATCCGGGTAGTCACGGACCACTGGGATCTTTCCCACTGGGGATTCTATCATAACGAAGGCACAGGAACGGGTACATCCCTGGCCGGGTAAATATAAAACAGTCTCGCCATAAGCAGGGGAATGAATTTCAATGGCCCTGGCTGCAATATCCAATACTGCCTGATGCCTGGTCAACCAGTCAGCTCCCAATATAATATCCACGCTATCCAATCCTAAGATGAGAAGGGTGGTTCTAATCACAAGGCTACCAAATTTTATAGGCACTTGCCTGTTGATTTGATAAGTAGCCACCCTGCCTCCTGGTGTTGAAATTGTAATGCCCCCATCGGTGTGGTGAAAGGGCAACTGGCACTTGGCACTATATTTGGCACTGATAAAACTATGCGATGCACCAGAATCATAAAGGATAATAGCAGGATAATTCAAAACTGTAAAGATACCAGTCATGACGGGTGCTCCCTCGGGAATGTCAGCCATGGTGGTGAAGTTCAGCCGGCCTTGCCTTACTTGCACCTTTTGCCTCTTGCCTTGGTTCTGATTAACATTCTGCCCCTGCCTCTGCTGGTTCCTAGGGAAATTCTTGGCGTAGTGTCTGGTGTTGCCACATGTGAAGCACCTGTTGTCATTTGCCTGGCGGTACTGCTGCTGCTGCTGCTGATTGTTCCTCTGAGCTGGAAACTGGGCGCGGTTGGGTGCCTGCTGCTGCTGCTGTGGTCGGATCACCCATCGCCCTTGCTGCTGCTGTGGTCCCCTGTTCTGAGTGTCGGACACAATCCTGAAGCGCTGTGGCTGAGCTGAGGGTCCTGCCACAGGGGTCTTCCTCTTCTTCTCTACCTGTCGAGCTGTAATGCAGTCCTCCTGGGAGATAGCCATGTTGACCAACTCATTGTAGTTGTTGGCCCTGACGGTGTTGAGACGGTCACGGAGCTTAGTGCTGAGCCCCCTCCTGAACCTGTCTCTCTTCTTCTCATCCGTGTCTGCGTGATATCCAGCATACTGGCACAAGTCATTAAAAACCTGAGCATACTGCAACACTGTCCTGTTGCCCTGAGTGAGTGCCAAAAACTCATTGAGCTTCCGGTCCATAATCCCGGCTGGTATATGGTGTCCCCTGAAAGCTGCCTTGAACTCCCTCCATTCCACCTCTCGATCCTCTGGCTGCATGGCAAGAAAATGGTCCCACCAAGTCCTTGCGGGTCCGCGAAGCTGCTGGGTGGCGAACCTGACTTTAGTGACCTCAGAACAAGCTCCATGGAGTAGTGGGAATTTTGATTCCACCACTCGCAACCACACATCTGCATCAAGTGGATCCTCTGCCCTTGTGAACAATGGTGGCTGGGTGCTGAGGAACTCCTGGTAGGTAGCTGCCGCGGGGTGACGCTGATGGTCTCCACCACCATAGTGCTGAGGTGGTGGCTGACGCTGAGCTAGCTGCCTCAAGATCTCGTTCTGCTGAGCCATGAGCTCCTGCAGAGTGGGAGGTGGTGGCGGCGGTGGAGGAACGCGCTCGTTCTGGCCACGACGCTGCCTCCCGGCCATCTGAAAAACCACATATATACTTAACACCATATTCCCAAGTTCAAGATTTTCTCGTGGCGAAAAGAGTCAAAAACAAAATGATAGACCCCAACTTCAACAAAAGGATTTTAAAAGGCATAAATTTTTCCTTCCAAATTTAAACTGGTAATAGCATCCATCAAACATGCTTCCAAGAGAGTTTATCACGGTTACATCAATTGTCCCAAAAAAACTCAACTCTATCTAGCCTAGTACCCCAACGGTGCAAAAGCTAAGCTAGTTGCGAGGAGTCCTACCATCACCAACGTCTAACTCTACCCTGGACATCTAGTGAGCGAATGAGGCAACACTCGACTCGGGGGAAGGTGGTCTCCCCGAGCCAGCAGTGTCCACACTGGAGGCAGGCTCATCTCCTCCCTCGATGTCGACGTCCTCGTTGGCCTCCATGTCCTGGATCTCCTGGTGATGCATATCCAGGTGCTCATTAGCCTCGGCAAGCTGCTGCTGGGTGTTAATGAGCTGATCCTCGACAACCTCGATGGTGTTCTCCCTGGTGCCCACCAATTCCTCCAACTCTTGGATATCAGTGGATAGCTGCTCCACCTGCAAGTCCTTCTCCACCATTTCAGTGGACAAATCCACCACCAGCTCCTCCCTGTTGTCCAAGGTAATCTTTGTTGCCTCCAATAGCGCCATCAGATGGGACATCGCCTCACCGCGCATCACTTGCAGATGGTACAGAGCATTCATGCACCGTACGGTCAAGTGCGCAGTCTGTCCTGGGTAGATGGCCCAGATATCCTTGGCATGCTCCACCCTATCCTTCCACATTGGGTCATCCTCCCTTTCGGCGGGGAACAAGCCAATGGGGTGGGTAGCCAGCTCTAAAGGATGGAATCCACAGAAAGTGGTCAATCCATGCAGAGCGATCGCCTCGATCGTGTCCTCAGCTCGGTATCCAAAAGACTCGGAGTCCAAAGAGCGCCAGCCTAGCTGCAGGGGATGAGGCTCCAAGGTCATCCTCACCCTACAATGGGGCACTCGGTGCTTCTCGAACTGCTGCACCGCGTACTGAGGGGATGTCGTATATCCGGCCCCCTGAAGTACCTCCCACAAAATGCGGGGAAAGCCCTCTCGTGCAAGCCCGTCAGTGTGGGATAGTGCATTTCCGTCCTCTGAGGATCCGTGGGAAGTCATCTGTGTACGGTTAAGCGTAAGTAAAAGAAAAAGAATTATAAAAAGAACAAGAAAAATAAAACTCAGCCTTCCTCTAGAAAAAAAATTAAAAAGGTACTGGGGACTTAGTTGGTTGTTATCTTGCTTTGAAGTCTTTACTCAATTATCCATTTGTTTAATTTAGAAATGCATGCATGCTCGTCCTGAACGACCTCACCAGTATAAGGGGATAGGGAAAAACTCCCATCCCTTAAGGTGGCCTATAGGGCCTAATCACTTAGCCACCTAGCTACCCTTCTATCACCCTAAGGCTTCACGTCCTAGCTCTATCCTGCTCGTCCTACTATCTATCCAACATTGTTTCTATCAAGTTTTATTTTGGAAAAATGATGGTATTCACATTTTATTGATTCCTCTGTGGTGGTACAAGCTCTGATACCAGCTGTGGCGAAACTGCCCGAATTATTCCAACTTAAGTGCCTAAGCCCCGCCTTAGAGGCTGGACCACACTTAAAGGGGAATAACCCGTCAATCCCTCGGATCTAGTCCGACACGGCCACTGACAGGATCAAGTACCACAATCTCACTCGAAGGTGAGTCACAGAGCAAATACAATAAAGCATAAAACCATGCAGGTAAGAGTATTAGAATTATTACATCACCATCGGAGTTTTGCAAAAGTAGCCATCAGTGTTCGAAGTGCAGCGGAATAAAACTAACGGTAATTAAACAGAGAGATGGGGAAGCCTGTCCCATCACTCCTCATGCTCCTCCTCAGCCGAGGCAGGGTCCCACTCGACAGTCCAACCCGGTGGCAAGATGGACGGCCAAGTCACTCCAGCAACCATTTCCTCCAGAGAACCTGTAAAAATTATGCCACAAGCAAGGCTGAGTATACTAATACTCAGCTAGACTTACCCGGTGTGAGGAGTCTACTCCTCTACCTCTAGACATGCAGCTGTTTGGCTGTGGGGTTTGGTTGCCAAAAGCACTAGCTGAGTTTCTAAGTCAAGTTTTAACTTTGTCAATTTAAGTGTGACTCTCTTAAGGCTAAAAGTGGACTATCTATTCATACATGGTAGCAAGCATTATTAGCAATCAACAGCTTATATCAACTCATCACATTTCCACTTGTTACTCAATGCAGTACAATGGATCAAGCAGTCTCATTAGCTGCGAGAAGCAGACGATTCGAATCGAATTTTTATCCTTTCAAGGTAAACCTAAACACACGACGTGGCGAGGCACTCCGTCCCCACACACATCAACCATCCCCATCGATTCCCCGTTAGCAGAGAGGGGCTCACCGCCTTGGCGTACAATGCCTCACTGACCCCGACTGCCGTCGTGCAGTGACCACACTTGTACCCACCATAACCGGAATGGGAGACCTCGTCTCAGGTCGCGTGAGGAGGGGAATCTGCTGCCAGGTTCAATCAAGTACTAGGCTTACCGATTTACCATATTTCTCGGCATGTGTTTAGTACGTTCAATCGCTTGACACAGGTATCCGCACGTTAATCCTTATTCCAATTTCACCTCGTAGACCACGCATCCCCATGGATCCGTGTCCACCAACCAACTATCAATATGATATGAAAAGTGGGTACAACCAATTCCTGATCTCGCGCGAGTGCTAGAAAAATCACTCGTCTTCTACCGAGATCCTAATTAAATAAAGCAACTACTCGACCTAGCATACTAGTATCCATCTCAAAAGGAATCCTGAGTTCATGCAACTAGGGTTTCAGTCAACTCCTACACTTAAGTGCACAGTACAAGCCTACAAACAATAAGTGTAGTAAAATAGCATATATAAACGGTTATGCATAAACCGAGGCTTGCCTTCCAAAGCAGTGGCAGGCAGGTCCTCTGGTGCAGGCTCTGGTGCTGGCTCCGGGGCTACCTCCTGAGCAGCTCCTTGCTCCGGCACGAGGACTGTAACGCCCCGAATTTTGCAGTTGAATTTTTTCTTTTCTTTACTCGCCAAAATTCGGGCGTTACCTTTTCCTTTTCTTTTTCCCCTCGCTAAACCTTGACCTTTTCCAAAGTTCTAGCGGGATCCGGTTTGGAATTCCCGTACGTATAAAAACCCTAAATGCTTTATGTTGCTTGATGCACCATGCCGAACCTTGCATTTCTTTTGATTGCTTTGAAAGCGCAATTGCATTCATGTAGAAAGATCGGATTTCGAAAATGTGGAGAAGATCTTTTCTTTCTTTTTTCTCCCTCTCTTTTTCTCTCCTCTTTTTCTCTCTCTCCCGCGCCCTGGGCCGACCCCGGCCGGCCCAGCCGCCCCCTTGCGCCCCCCTCTTGGGCCCAAAGCAGGCCCAGCCGCCCCCCACCCCCCCCCTCTTTTTCCCCAAATCCCCTCTCCCTCTCCCTCATTCTCTCCCTCTCTCCCTCCCCACCCAAGCCGCCGCCCCCACCCACCTCCCTGCCCTAGCCGCCGCCGCTGCCCCGACCCCGGCTGCGCGCCCTCGCCGTCGGCCACCCCCCCCTCGCCGGTGAGCCCCCTCCCCTCCCCCTTCTCCCTCCTCTCTCCTTCCCCCTCCCCTCCTTCTCCCCTTGGCCGCTGGCCCTTGGCCGCGCCGCCCGGCCGCCCGGCCGCCCCCAGCCCCGCGCCGCTCGGCCCCCTGGCCGCGCCCGCGCCGCTCGGCCCCCTGGCCGCGCCCGCCGCCCGCCCTGGCCCCTGGTCGCGCCCCCCTGTCCCGGGCCGGTTCAGCCGGCCTCGGCCCCGGCTCAGCCGCCCCGCCCCCCCCCCCCCCCCCCCCCCAGCTCGGCCGCCCCCCCCCGCGCTCGGCCGCCCCAGCTCGGCCGCCTGCCCCCGGGCCGGTTCAACCGCCCTAGGGCCGGTTCAACCGCCCCCCCCCTTTCTGTTTTTTTTTTATTTTTTTATTTTATTTTATTTACTTTCTGTGATCATAATTACTGTATTTTAAGTAGTCTAATCACTGTTTATGCTATGGGAAATAGGAAGTTTAATTTAAAATTCCGTTATGCTATTGATTCACGTAGTTAATTGTTTACCCTGTGCAATGTTGATCAACTAAAAGTGATTAGGTTTCCATTAGTATATATAAATATATATAACAGAATTATTTTGTTAAAAACCAATTGTGTCATTAGTGCATAAGATTTAACCCCCTGCGAGACCTTTCCCGTTTCTTTCTAACCATAACAAATGCGTTATCGAATGTCATACTTGATGCATATTCGCTTTATTTGTTATCTTGTATGGTGTACTGTTCTTTTGTATTAAATATGTGGATGTATGTATGTATGTTTGCGCTCGCATAGAGAACGATCCGGTCGAAGAGCCCGAGGAATTCGCAGGAGAAGCCCCTGAGCAGCAGTCGTTTGGTGGAGGCAAGTGTCCTTTGACCTATCTATGTCCTATTCATTCTTTAATTCACCTCCCGCATTACACATTTATACCTAAGGATTGACTAGCTTTTGTTATCCATGTCCTTGTTTACCTATTTGGGTCGGATTATTACTACTTAGTCTGATGCTATTGCTCAACTCTAATCAATGAACATGATGTGATTATCTATGATACGCTGTTTTCCCGTTCTCCTTTATGATTATACTTGTGGTTTTCAAGGGGACTCGAGCGGTTTCTCGAGTGCCTCTCCGTAAGGACCTGTTCTATGGATGACCGCCCGGGAAAACAGTGCAACCATGAGGGTGGAATGGGGTGCCCTTAGCTGAATAATTAGAGGATCCGGGGTGTAGTTCACTTAGCCGTCGTGCCGTCAATGGGGCTCGGTGTATGCGGCTCGCTCTGCCAAGTTTGGGTTCGCCCCTTGGGGAGGAGTGCGGTGCATTTAGGAAACCTAACGGGTGGCTACAGCCCCGGGGAATCTTTGTAAAGGCTTCGTAGTGAATCCCTGGCCATTCACCTCGGGAGTGAATAAGGGTCTTGCAAGCCCGGGGTAGAGAGGGAATCACGGCTTGTGGGTAAAGTGCACAACCTCTGCAGAGTGTTATGAAACTGATATATCAGCCGTGCTCACGGTTATGAGCGGCCAAGGGAGCTCCAGAGATTAGTGGTACTTGATCAGAGACATTGTGGTACAGGTGGCAATGAGATTGATGGTTCCGGTTATGATTATGGTGCTGGTAAGTGGTATTCTTTCCGTTTGGAAAGGATACATTGGGTTAATAACTTGGGTTAATGCTAAAACTTGGCTTTCTACTAGTGAATAATAATCTGACCAACTAAAAGCAACTGCTTGACTTATCCCCACATAAAGCTAGTCCACTACAGCCAAACAGGATACTTGCTGAGTATGTTGATGTGTACTCACCCTTGCTCTACACACCAAACCCCCCCCCAGGTTGTCAGCATTGCAACCACTGCTCAGGCGAAGATGAAGCTGTGGAAGGAGACTTCCAGGAGTTCCAAGATTACGACGAGTTCTAGGTGTGGGTTAGCGGCAACCCCCAGTCGGCTGCCTGTGAAGGCCGTGTTATCTACGTTTCTTTTCCGCACTTTGATTTATTGTAAGAACTATATGGACGTCTCAGACGTATGATGTAATCGACTATTTCCCTTATTAATGCTATTTTGAGCACTGTGTGATGATGTCCATATTATGTAACTGCTGTGTACGTGAATAACTGATCCTGGCACGTACATGGTTCGCATTCGGTTTGCCTTCTAAAACCGGGTGTGACATAAGTGGTATCAAAGCCGTGCTGACTGTAGGACCGCTAACCTAGAGTAGAATGGCCGTTCTAAGGACTATAGACCTCTGTCTCTTCCTTGACTTTGATATCCCTTCAAAAGTTGGTCCTACCGACCAAACCTATGTTCTACTACATATTATACCTTGCTGAAAATTATGTTTTATTCTGATCCTTCATTTATTTATGATTCATTACTTGCTGGTCATATTAATTCTGTTCTCACCCTTTTGCTTGCGATGTCTTTTGTAGATGGCTCGACTTAGACACACTGCACGAAAGTCAGTCATCCCCTTCTTACCTTCCCGCCTTGCTGAGCGTCCGCTTCGCCGTCCCGTGGCCGGACAGTCCAGCCACTTGGAGAGACTACACCACCGCCTGCGTGAGGAGCAGGAGCGTCGACGACAGGAGCAGCAGAGCTCTTCCTTCTCGCTCCACCAGGAGATAGAGTCTGTGAGGAGCTGCTCCCCTGTGCTTCCTCTGGAGCCGCCCCCTGCACCACCACTGGGCGTCCCAGCCTCTGGAGTAGCTGCTGGAGGAGACCCAGACGACGGAGGTGGCGACGACAGCTCGAGCCACGACACCGACTTCTCTGCTAACCCTGAGCCGGAAGGATGGGTTGCTCGACCCATCACTCGCGACGCTGCTCGCGGGTGCCACTTCCATGATGCGCTCGACACCCTGCTACGTCGGGCATTTGACCGGCATACTTGGTCCGTCGAGTATCGCTGTGTGGTCTACCAGCATAGTCGCGGGGTCTACCCGGACCGCTGGGAGGCGACTTGCTTGGTGCGCCGCCCGGAGGACAGTCTCCAGGGTGCAGAGGCCTGTTCAGAGCACTATTCTATCTCTGAGCGGGACTCAGCTGAGGCAGCCATGCAAGATGCTGCACGGCGTGCGCTTTCGCACTACTGCTCGGTTTTCGGTGGGGCAGCTGACGGTCTCGACCTGAAGTATTACCCCCGCCGTTCATCTGGCAGCACAGGAGGCGTGATTGTCTCACCTGTCGGTGAGGGCAATCCTAGGTTGAGCAGCACAGTCAACCTAGCCGCCGTGCTAAACACGGAGCTGGACCATGCACTAGACGAGCTGAGTAGGGCTCGTGCTGAGATCGCCCTGCTGCGGGCTGAGCGCGCGGAACGTCGTTTTCTGGACGGTGGTTCCCCCGCTCCCGTTGGGACTCAGCACCCGTACCGCTCACCTCAGCGTGGACACCAGTCTTATGGCAATCCCGCCTGCAAGACCAAGATAAATCTAGAACCATAGATCGTTAGAGTTGGATCTTGTAATTAATACGAAATAAATATATACATAGAAGCTTCAGTCTTAGCGTTAGTCTCGGTCTTAGTTAGTTTTAGTTAGACAGGGTAGTTTGCTATATCCTGTGCATTTATGCTTGTCATGATGAACTATGTTTGGTTTGGATCTTTGTAATGATTGTCACCAGAGTGTGGGTATCCCCTGCATTTTGGTTTACATACTATGTCAATAAAGTTAGTTATATAGTTGGGAAACCCATTATTCTCCTTTCCTCTTTATCTGAGAAGCTGTGTGGTCTGTGTTGGAGATCAGTGAAGATGCTCATCTGTTCAGTGCTGTTGGAGAATTCTATACTCTTTTCTTATGCTGCAAGCTTTGCCAGATCAGTTCTGATGTGTGGTTGCGTTCTGCAGATGTCAGAGAACAGGCGTAGAGGAGGAAGGCGTGCTCAGCAGGAGCGAGCCGCTCCGCAGGATGAGGTGCCCCAGCAGCAGCACCTGCCGCCCCCGCCCCCGATGTCGATTGAGCAGATGTTTCTGATGCAGACTCAGGCAGTCCAAGCCATCGGTCAGACTCTGGCCGCCATTCAGCAGCAGCAGCAGCAGCAACAGCAGCAAGCACCACCTCAGCCTCAGATGCCTCAGATGCCTAGAGACAAGCGTGCTGAATTCATGAGAGGTCATCCACCAACGTTCGCTCACTCTTCTGACCCCATGGATGCTGAAGATTGGCTGCGCACTGTGGAGCGGGAGTTGCATACCGCTCAGTGCGATGACAGGGAGAAAGTTCTGTATGGTCCCCGTCTGTTGAGAGGAGCAGCCCAGTCATGGTGGGAGTCTTACCTCGCCACCCATGCCAACCCCGACACCATCACCTGGGAAGAATTCCGAGGTAGCTTTCGTCAGTACCATGTTCCTGCAGGTCTGATGACAGTGAAGAAGGAGGAGTTCCTGGCCCTTAAGCAAGGGTCATCGTCTGTCAGTGAGTATCGAGACAGGTTTCTGCAATTGTCTCGCTATGCTCCTGAAGATGTCAACACCGACGCCAAGCGACAATACCGTTTCCTGAGAGGCTTGGTTGACCCTCTGCAGTATCAGCTGATGAACCACACCTTCCCGACATTCCAGCACCTGATTGACAGAGCAATCATGACAGAAAGGAAGCGCAAGGAGATGGAAGATCGTAAGCGCAAGATCAGTGGACCCCAGCCTGGAAGCAGCAGCCGTCCCCATTTCTCAGGCAATCAACCTCAGCAGTTCAGGCAGAACCAGCGTCCACCTCAGCAGCGTCAGCAGCATCAGCAGTTCCAAAGGCAGTATCCTCAGCATCAGTACCAGAACCGTCAGAGCAATCAGTCAGGAGGTCAGTTTCAAAGGCAGAATCAGCAAGCACCTCGTCTTCCTGCCCCAGCAAATCAGCAGAACAGTCAGGCAGCACCAGCTCAGGTTGGAAACAGGGCATGTTTCCACTGTGGAGAGCAAGGCCACTGGGTGATGCAATGTCCGAAGAAGGCAGCCCAGCAGCAGTCAGGCCCCAATGCCCCAGCAAAGCAGAATGTGTCTCAGCCTGGAGCAGGCAATCGCCCTCAGCCGCGCTATAATCATGGAAGATTGAATCACTTGGAGGCTGAAGCAGTTCAGGAGACCCCCGACATGACAGTAGGTATGTTCCCAGTCGACTCCCATATTGCAGAAGTGTTATTTGATACTGGAGCAACACATTCTTTCATTACTGCATCATGGGTAGAAGCACATAATCTTCCAACTACTACCATGTTAACCCCCATTCAAATTGACTCAGCCGGTGGTAGAATTCGAGCTGATAGCATTTGTTTAAATGTAAGTGTGGAAATAAGGGGGATAGCATTTCCCGCCAACCTTATAGTAATGGGTACTCAGGGAATAGATGTCATCCTAGGGATGAATTGGCTAGATAAGTATCAGGCAGTTATCAGTTGTGATAAAAGGACAATCAAGTTGGTGTCCCCACTAGGAGAGGAAGTGGTGACCGAGTTAGTCCCGCCCGAGCCAAAGAAAGGAAGTTGTTATCAGATGGCCGTCGATAGCAGTGAAGCAGACCCAATTGAAAGTATCAAGGTTGTGTCCGAGTTCCCAGATGTGTTTCCTAAGGACTTACCGGGTATGCCACCAGAGCGGAAAGTTGAGTTTGCTATAGAGCTTCTTCCTGGAACCGCCCCCATCTCTAAGAGAGCTTACAGAATATCTGGACCAGAGTTGGTTGAGCTTAAGAAGCAGATTGATGAGCTGTCAGAGAAAGGTTACATCCGGCCAAGCACCTCGCCTTGGGCCGCCCCTGTCCTATTTGTGGAAAAGAAAGATGGCACCAAGAGGATGTGTATCGATTATCGAGCTTTGAATGAGGTCACGATCAAGAACAAGTATCCTTTGCCCAGAATAGAAGATCTGTTCGACCAGTTGAGAGGAGCCAGTGTGTTCTCCAAGATCGATCTGAGGTCAGGTTATCATCAGCTCAGGATCCGACCTTCGGACATTCCGAAGACGGCATTCATTACCAAGTATGGTTTATATGAGTTCACAGTGATGTCTTTTGGTTTGACCAATGCGCCAGCATTCTTTATGAACTTGATGAACAGTGTATTCATGGATTACCTTGATAAGTTCGTGGTGGTATTCATTGATGACATTCTGGTTTATTCTCAAAGCGAAGAAGAGCATGCAGATCATTTGAGGATGGTATTGCAGAGATTGCGAGAGCACCAGTTGTATGCAAAGTTGAGCAAGTGTGAGTTCTGGATCAGTGAAGTCCTGTTCTTGGGTCACATAATCAACAAAGAAGGATTGGCTGTGGATCCGAAGAAAGTGGCAGACATTTTGAACTGGAAAGCGCCAACAGATGCTAGAGGAATCAAGAGCTTCATTGGAATGGCCGGATATTATCGGCGATTCATTGAAGGGTTTTCGAAGATTGCGAAACCAATGACAGCGTTGCTAGGCAACAAAGTTGAGTTCAAGTGGACCCAGAAATGCCAAGAGGCCTTTGAAGCGCTGAAAGAGAAGTTGACTACAGCGCCTGTCCTAGTCTTGCCTGATGTGCACAAGCCCTTCTCGGTGTATTGTGATGCTTGTTACACAGGTTTGGGATGTGTGTTGATGCAAGAGGGAAGAGTTGTGGCTTACTCGTCCCGACAGTTGAAGGTTCATGAGAAGAACTACCCAATCCATGATCTAGAGTTGGCAGCAGTGGTTCACGCACTGAAGACATGGAGGCACTACCTGTATGGACAGAAATGCGATGTTTACACAGACCACAAGAGTCTGAAGTACATATTCACTCAGTCAGAGTTGAACATGAGGCAACGAAGATGGTTAGAGTTGATTAAAGACTATGAGTTGGAGATTCATTACCATCCAGGCAAAGCAAACGTAGTGGCAGATGCTCTGAGCAGAAAGAGTCAAGTCAATCTGATGGTCGCTCGCCCGATGCCTTATGAGTTGGCCAAGGAGTTTGACAGGTTGAGTCTCGGATTTCTGAACAATTCGCGAGGAGTTACAGTTGAGTTGGAACCTACCTTGGAGCGCGAAATCAAAGAAGCGCAGAAGAATGATGAGAAGATCAGTGAGATCCGGCGATTGATTCTAGATGGCAGAGGCAAAGACTTTCGAGAAGATGCAGAAGGTGTGGTATGGTTCAAAGACCGCTTGTGTGTTCCCAATGTCCAGTCCATTCGGGAGTTGATTCTCAAGGAAGCTCATGAGACAGCTTATTCGATTCACCCTGGCAGTGAGAAGATGTATCAGGATCTGAAGAAGAAATTCTGGTGGTACGGAATGAAAAGAGAAATCGCAGAGCATGTGGCTATGTGCGATAGTTGTCGAAGAATTAAGGCAGAACACCAGAGACCAGCTGGATTGTTGCAACCGTTGCAGATCCCTCAGTGGAAATGGGATGAAATTGGTATGGATTTCATAGTCGGATTGCCTCGCACTCGAGCCGGCTACGATTCCATTTGGGTAGTAGTGGACCGCTTGACCAAGTCAGCCCACTTCATACCTGTCAAGACCAACTACAACAGTGCAGTATTGGCAGAATTGTATATGTCTCGGATCGTTTGTCTTCATGGTGTGCCAAAGAAGATAGTGTCAGACAGAGGAACGCAGTTCACCTCTCATTTCTGGCAGCAGTTGCATGAAGCCTTGGGCACGCATCTGAATTTCAGTTCAGCTTATCACCCGCAGACAGATGGTCAGACTGAAAGAACCAATCAAATTCTCGAAGATATGTTGAGAGCCTGTGCGTTGCAAGATCAGTCCGGATGGGACAAGCGATTGCCTTATGCGGAGTTTTCCTATAACAACAGTTATCAGGCCAGTTTGAAGATGTCACCATTTCAAGCGCTGTATGGAAGGAGTTGCAGAACTCCGTTGCAATGGGATCAGCCTGGAGAGAAGCAGGTGTTTGGGCCAGATATTTTGCTTGAAGCCGAAGAGAACATCAAGATGGTCCGAGAGAATCTGAAGATAGCGCAATCAAGGCAGCGAAGCTATGCAGACACAAGAAGAAGAGAGCTGAGTTTCGAAGTCGGAGACTTTGTTTATCTGAAGGTGTCACCGATCAGAGGAGTCAGAAGATTCGGAGTGAAAGGCAAGCTAGCACCCCGCTACATTGGTCCGTATCAGATTCTTGCAAGACGAGGAGAAGTGGCTTATCAGCTCAGTTTGCCAGAGAATTTGTCTGCTGTGCATGATGTCTTTCATGTGTCTCAGTTAAAGAAGTGCTTGCGTGTGCCAGAAGAGCAGTTGCCAGTGGAAGGTCTGGAAGTCCAGGAGGACTTGACCTATGTTGAGAAGCCAGCTCAGATCCTTGAGGTTGCAGATAGAGTCACCCGAAGGAAGACCATCAGAATGTGCAAAGTCAGATGGAATCACCACTCTGAGGAAGAAGCAACCTGGGAGCGTGAAGATGATCTGATGGCCAAGTACCCGGAGCTCTTTGCTAGCCAGCCCTGAATCTCGAGGGCGAGATTCTTTTAAGGGGGATAGGTTTGTAACGCCCCGAATTTTGCAGTTGAATTTTTTCTTTTCTTTACTCGCCAAAATTCGGGCGTTACCTTTTCCTTTTCTTTTTCCCCTCGCTAAACCTTGACCTTTTCCAAAGTTCTAGCGGGATCCGGTTTGGAATTCCCGTACGTATAAAAACCCTAAATGCTTTATGTTGCTTGATGCACCATGCCGAACCTTGCATTTCTTTTGATTGCTTTGAAAGCGCAATTGCATTCATGTAGAAAGATCGGATTTCGAAAATGTGGAGAAGATCTTTTCTTTCTTTTTTCTCCCTCTCTTTTTCTCTCCTCTTTTTCTCTCTCTCCCGCGCCCTGGGCCGACCCCGGCCGGCCCAGCCGCCCCCTTGCGCCCCCCTCTTGGGCCCAAAGCAGGCCCAGCCGCCCCCCACCCCCCCCCTCTTTTTCCCCAAATCCCCTCTCCCTCTCCCTCATTCTCTCCCTCTCTCCCTCCCCACCCAAGCCGCCGCCCCCACCCACCTCCCTGCCCTAGCCGCCGCCGCTGCCCCGACCCCGGCTGCGCGCCCTCGCCGTCGGCCACCCCCCCCTCGCCGGTGAGCCCCCTCCCCTCCCCCTTCTCCCTCCTCTCTCCTTCCCCCTCCCCTCCTTCTCCCCTTGGCCGCTGGCCCTTGGCCGCGCCGCCCGGCCGCCCGGCCGCCCCCAGCCCCGCGCCGCTCGGCCCCCTGGCCGCGCCCGCGCCGCTCGGCCCCCTGGCCGCGCCCGCCGCCCGCCCTGGCCCCTGGTCGCGCCCCCCTGTCCCGGGCCGGTTCAGCCGGCCTCGGCCCCGGCTCAGCCGCCCCGCCCCCCCCCCCCCAGCTCGGCCGCCCCCCCCCGCGCTCGGCCGCCCCAGCTCGGCCGCCTGCCCCCGGGCCGGTTCAACCGCCCTAGGGCCGGTTCAACCGCCCCCCCCCCCTTTCTGTTTTTTTTTATTTTTTTATTTTATTTTATTTACTTTCTGTGATCATAATTACTGTATTTTAAGTAGTCTAATCACTGTTTATGCTATGGGAAATAGGAAGTTTAATTTAAAATTCCGTTATGCTATTGATTCACGTAGTTAATTGTTTACCCTGTGCAATGTTGATCAACTAAAAGTGATTAGGTTTCCATTAGTATATATAAATATATATAACAGAATTATTTTGTTAAAAACCAATTGTGTCATTAGTGCATAAGATTTAACCCCCTGCGAGACCTTTCCCGTTTCTTTCTAACCATAACAAATGCGTTATCGAATGTCATACTTGATGCATATTCGCTTTATTTGTTATCTTGTATGGTGTACTGTTCTTTTGTATTAAATATGTGGATGTATGTATGTATGTTTGCGCTCGCATAGAGAACGATCCGGTCGAAGAGCCCGAGGAATTCGCAGGAGAAGCCCCTGAGCAGCAGTCGTTTGGTGGAGGCAAGTGTCCTTTGACCTATCTATGTCCTATTCATTCTTTAATTCACCTCCCGCATTACACATTTATACCTAAGGATTGACTAGCTTTTGTTATCCATGTCCTTGTTTACCTATTTGGGTCGGATTATTACTACTTAGTCTGATGCTATTGCTCAACTCTAATCAATGAACATGATGTGATTATCTATGATACGCTGTTTTCCCGTTCTCCTTTATGATTATACTTGTGGTTTTCAAGGGGACTCGAGCGGTTTCTCGAGTGCCTCTCCGTAAGGACCTGTTCTATGGATGACCGCCCGGGAAAACAGTGCAACCATGAGGGTGGAATGGGGTGCCCTTAGCTGAATAATTAGAGGATCCGGGGTGTAGTTCACTTAGCCGTCGTGCCGTCAATGGGGCTCGGTGTATGCGGCTCGCTCTGCCAAGTTTGGGTTCGCCCCTTGGGGAGGAGTGCGGTGCATTTAGGAAACCTAACGGGTGGCTACAGCCCCGGGGAATCTTTGTAAAGGCTTCGTAGTGAATCCCTGGCCATTCACCTCGGGAGTGAATAAGGGTCTTGCAAGCCCGGGCTAGAGAGGGAATCACGGCTTGTGGGTAAAGTGCACAACCTCTGCAGAGTGTTATGAAACTGATATATCAGCCGTGCTCACGGTTATGAGCGGCCAAGGGAGCTCCAGAGATTAGTGGTACTTGATCAGAGACATTGTGGTACAGGTGGCAATGAGATTGATGGTTCCGGTTATGATTATGGTGCTGGTAAGTGGTATTCTTTCCGTTTGGAAAGGATACATTGGGTTAATAACTTGGGTTAATGCTAAAACTTGGCTTTCTACTAGTGAATAATAATCTGACCAACTAAAAGCAACTGCTTGACTTATCCCCACATAAAGCTAGTCCACTACAGCCAAACAGGATACTTGCTGAGTATGTTGATGTGTACTCACCCTTGCTCTACACACCAAACCCCCCCCAGGTTGTCAGCATTGCAACCACTGCTCAGGCGAAGATGAAGCTGTGGAAGGAGACTTCCAGGAGTTCCAAGATTACGACGAGTTCTAGGTGTGGGTTAGCGGCAACCCCCAGTCGGCTGCCTGTGAAGGCCGTGTTATCTACGTTTCTTTTCCGCACTTTGATTTATTGTAAGAACTATATGGACGTCTCAGACGTATGATGTAATCGACTATTTCCCTTATTAATGCTATTTTGAGCACTGTGTGATGATGTCCATATTATGTAACTGCTGTGTACGTGAATAACTGATCCTGGCACGTACATGGTTCGCATTCGGTTTGCCTTCTAAAACCATCCCCATCGATTCCCCGTTAGCAGAGAGGGGCTCACCGCCTTGGCGTACAATGCCTCACTGACCCCGACTGCCGTCGTGCAGTGACCACACTTGTACCCACCATAACCGGAATGGGAGACCTCGTCTCAGGTCGCGTGAGGAGGGGAATCTGCTGCCAGGTTCAATCAAGTACTAGGCTTACCGATTTACCATATTTCTCGGCATGTGTTTAGTACGTTCAATCGCTTGACACAGGTATCCGCACGTTAATCCTTATTCCAATTTCACCTCGTAGACCACGCATCCCCATGGATCCGTGTCCACCAACCAACTATCAATATGATATGAAAAGTGGGTACAACCAATTCCTGATCTCGCGCGAGTGCTAGAAAAATCACTCGTCTTCTACCGAGATCCTAATTAAATAAAGCAACTACTCGACCTAGCATACTAGTATCCATCTCAAAAGGAATCCTGAGTTCATGCAACTAGGGTTTCAGTCAACTCCTACACTTAAGTGCACAGTACAAGCCTACAAACAATAAGTGTAGTAAAATAGCATATATAAACGGTTATGCATAAACCGAGGCTTGCCTTCCAAAGCAGTGGCAGGCAGGTCCTCTGGTGCAGGCTCTGGTGCTGGCTCCGGGGCTACCTCCTGAGCAGCTCCTTGCTCCGGCACGAGGACATACTCTCCGTCAGCAAGGTTACAGTCTATCGAAATGCAATGAACATGTATGTCATGATTATGCAGGATTTAATAACATTATGCTAAAAAGAAACTAAGTCAAGAAGTAACTTAGGGTTTCTTAGTCATGCGGGGCTTCCAGTGGGTTAGGCTTATTACTTTTTAGGCTTAGGTTTTCATTGAGGATAACATAGTGGATTTGTATTGTCTTGATACTTTTCAGTGGACAAATTACAAGGGTTTCTAGAATGACACTAATTACCATTATTCATTTTTCCTTTCTTTTAATTTCTACTTATAGTTTCTAGTGTAGGTTTGAACTACGACAGTGGTTTAATATTTTTCAAAAATTCTGTAAAAATTACAGTGGGTTGCCATTTGCTATTCTAGCATGTTTTAAGAATTTCAGGCTTAGAATATAAAGGCTATGCTTTAGACAAAAATAGCAAGAGTGGTGTAAAATGGGCCACTTACACTACATCTCCTAATTAAGGGTGGGTTCTGCCCTAAAGGTTATTTTTGCTAGCATCTAACAGTAATAATAGGCTTCTGTGCTAAAAATCACAGAAAGCTAAGGGGTGGTTATTTAGTTATGATTTTCTAAAGTTTAATGCCTAAAAGGCACTTTCTACTACATGGTTATTTGTAAAATGTCAAACAGCAAATTTCATATTTTTCTTAAGTTCTTAATAACACAACATTTACTATCCCAAGGGTGGGGGTGTTTTCACTTTGGGGTTATTTTTGTAGGGTTTTTCTAAGTTTTCCTTGTTTTATTTAAGTAAAAGGTATCCCACTTATTTTATACTAAACCAGGGTATGATAGATTTTTCCAGTGAACTACATTGAATAAGTACCTTAACAAAAATAGGGGTGCCCTCTAGTTCATTATTTACATCACCTTTTCTATTTTTTCTTAACCTTAAGCATATTATAGAATAAGGGGTAAAAACTAACTTAATGGAGTGGACAGAGAGGTTTAACATTTTTAAACAGGTCAGTAGGTAGATATACACTTCTCCAAATTTTTCTAACCCTAGTCAAATAGCACAACTATTTTTCTTTCTATTATTGAGCTTTTGGCTAAAAATATAAGTAAATCAAAACTTTAAAGTTTTCTATAGTTCATAGGGGGTTTTATATTTTTCTTAAGTGGGCTACATTAATTAGAGTCTGCAAAATTGGTTTGACCAAATTTGGATGAACTAAACAGAAGTTATGAATTTTTTAAAGTCTCTGTTCAAATTAAAAACAGATTTAACAAGAGTTTCCTGGAAAAACAGTTTACACCGAGGTCTCTGGGTTTAAACTAAATCAATCCTCGCAGTTCTACCCTTGCGCCACTATTCCCCTGGGTCGCTGACAGTTCAAAAAGCCCCCTGACCTTTTCTTCCTCTCACCCGCAGTCCTTCCCCCAATGTAAACAGTACCCGCGGGAAAGAAAAGGGTGGCGCGGCTTACCGGCGGCGAGATAGGTCCGGCGAAGGGCAGGGTTGGCTCGGGGAGGCTCTGGCGGTCACAGCGAGGTGCGGCTTGACGGCGGGGATGGCCGGAATCGCCCGGTCCACGAACGCAGGCGGGTGTTCTCGTCGGCGGCGAGTGTACCGGCCAAAACACGGCGATCTGGTTCAATCCAAGGGCACGGTGAGCTTCCTGGGGTGACGTATAGGCTATCTGTGCAGTGAATCGAGAAATGGCTCAGTGATTTACCCGGTCCACGCACTCCGGCGGGGTTGAGAGCTCCGGCGACCGTGGACTGGCCTCTCCGGCGAAGCAGGCTTCGATTCCTCGCTCGGGGAGCCTCACTGAGCTGTGCACACTCGTCTCCGAGGGTTGGATGAGGCTGGGGAAAGCTGGACTGGCCGGTCTACGGCGGTAGTGGCTCGGGTGGCCGCGGACACGCCGCGCACGGGCAAACGGCGGTGAACTGAGCTCCGGTGAAGTTTAAGCGTGCACAGAAGAGTGTAGCCGACGCCTGGGTGGGCTTTATAGGCGCGGGCGCAGGACAGGGCGCCGGCTGGCTGTTGGCGCGACGCGGGGCGCGCGCGGGCGTGCTCTGGCGCACACAGAGCGCGTCGAACACGTGGAGCTTTCAATCTGCCCGTGTTCCACAGCTCACCCAAGTCGCAAACGTGCGAATCTTGGCAAAAATCCGGCGCGAGTCTTTTCCTGGCACCTAGGGCTGTCTCTCATCCGTGAGCTGCCATGGCAGATATGGCCTAGGTAGGGAGATCTCCGGTCGCCAAATCGGGTGTGTCACACTGCCCACTTCGCGACAAAAACCATGCCAAGGCATGTCAAACGTCCAAGTCTCGGGCTCAACTTTTTCCAGTGGGTGCCTTGGGTGGTATGCCACATTTTTGGTATAGGACATAGGTGGATTTGGTGCCAGCTTCGAGGTGAACACGACTGATCTTTAGTATAGGTGTAGTTTTTAACTTAGAGAGGAATAGAGAGCTCTAGCTCTCTCTCCACTTGGAGATTTGATTTGGGGTTTCTCCAGGGGTCTTTTTGAAATATTTCTTCCCCCTAATTGTTGATTATAAGGTTACTTAAGGTTTGGGTAAAGATTACTCATGTTTTGCACCTTTGCTCACTCTCCTTTCCCTCTTACCTAGGGTTTTGGGAGATAGGGTTTAAGAGAGGTCTAGGGTTCTTCTCCCCTCTTATCCAAGGTAGTAAGTGTGCAAGGATTAGAGTAATGCTTCTTAGGTCATTGACAACTTTGATTAACACATGATTTCCAAAGTTCTTATGTGTTGCCTTAAGCCTCTACCACATATGATCACAGTCCTTAGTGCCAAGGTGTGCTCTAGCCATGGTAACACCTGGGGTGTTACACACCTGTTGGGCACTTGTTCTCAAATGCTGTGGATCAAGAACAAGGTAACACAATTGTTAAAGATTAAGTACCTTCTTCCTCCAAAGCATTATCTCCTCTTGGATGTAGTGATCTTCAAATGAAGGTCATGAAGGACATGCCTTCATCATTCATGAGAATAAGAGTGCATAAAGATAATGAATGTAATTCATTGACTCATTCACATATGTATTTCATAATGTACACATGAATATTAACAAAATTTTATATTATATTGATACCTTTGGCTTGTTCGAAGATGCAGACGCGAGAGCGATTACAATCTAGCGTGAACAGTATGGTGCTACTGTTTATCTATTTATAGGCATGGGACGCAGCCCGAGTAAAAGTACATTTGTGTCCTCAACATTTATTCATAACTATAACATAAATCATTATGGACCGGCTAGTCTTTTTCTCTTCGGGCTAGCATCATGTTTGAACTTCATCATCGTCTTAAGCCAAAGATGTTACTCTTCAGCTATAGCTTCAGCATTCATTCTTATCATCTTCGGGCTATATCTTCGTCTTGTACACCTTTGCCCTAGGAGAAAACTTCCATCCAGAAGCCGAAGCTCCCTGTAATAATCCATGTTCCGCTGAAAGCATATGGTTAGTCATGTTTTTAGGACCTTCGGAAGAGGAAGGCCCCCAACAGTAGCCCCTAGCAGTATTAATTTGTTTCTTTGTAACAAATTTAGACTGCGATGTGAACGAAGGCCTTTAGCCGAAGGTCCAAAAAATATCTTCGCTTCGCTAGAATAGCAAATCATTCTGAACTGCGGGACCCACCGAGCGGTGGAGCTCAGAGTATATATATAGAAGCCTGTGCCGTGAATATTTGTCGTGCCATTTAGCTGTTTGCGTTGTGATTGCTATTTTAGCCTTATTCTCTTTGCGAGCTTGACTAATTTCTAAGCTTCGGCATTTGCCATAACATGGAAAATACCAATGCAAAAAAGATTACCAATGAGATGCTAGCTGGGTTGTCTGGGGATTCCAGCGATAGTGATAGTGGAGAGTGGAAATGAAGATGATGAAGATCGGTCGTGGAGGCTGAGCCATGTTGTTTTTGGGAAGTCAACTATCAAGCAATGGTAGATCGAAGCGATGAAGAGCAAATATTTTCATGATATTTCTATAGTGAGGGACGGGGGAAAGCATCGTTCCCCTTCCCAAAGCTGATGAGGTGGTGGTCTTTAAAAGCTTCATGAAAGCTGGGCTTTGCTTCCCACTACACAAGATGTTGGTTGAAGTTCTGAAAACATTCGAAATATACCTTCATCAACTTACCCCCGAAGCATTTATCAAAGTGGGGGTTTTTATATGGGCTATGAGGAGTCAAGGGATAGAGCCAGATGCTAGGTGTTTCTGCAATATTCACAAGTTATCCTACCAGACAAAGGCAACCGGAAAGGAACAATACCATAACAACTTCAGATGTTATAGCTTCGTGCCCCGCTCTGAGGCGACCTATCTCGTGCCAACATTTCAGAAGAAGTGGTCGGGCTCTTGGATGAAGCAATGGTTCTACATAAAGAATGATCTAAATCAGAGGGAGGATGTGAGGGGCATCATTCAACGTCCCATATGGTCGCGCTTCAGCATTAGAAGACCATCAATTGCAATTGGGAATGAGGTGCAAGCGTGCTTAATGGCTTTCAACACCGTATGTACTTACATCGGTACCAGGGATTTGGTACAAGAACATATTGCTTTCAAAGTATAGCCTCTTGTGAATGAATGGGAAATACCGAAGGAAACTGCCGCTGACTCCAGCCAAGGTGGTTTGGTTTATCTTAAGTACACCTTCTGGTACAGAAGCCAATTTGACGAGCAAAATGATGATTGGCTAGATGATATATAGGCGACTAGTTATGAGCTGCTCGGAGCCTACTCGAAGGCAGAGGACGGGGCCATGACTATTGCCTTCGATGCTCAAGGGAAAAGAAGACTGAACAAAGTTTTTGATGTAATTGGGTTTGTTTATCCTGATTACTGTTTTCCTGCTCGGAAGCAAGGAGGAAAAAGGAAAATTGCTACTTCGACCTCTTCCAACGCGCCAAAACCGAAGAGAGTTAAGATCCTAACCCGCAGACCGAAGCCTATTGGGACGGCTGAGGTGCCGAAGCTTATTGAAAGTGTCGAGGCTGCCCCCTTAGCCACAGAAACAGCTCTTGCCATGTCAATCGAAGCTAGTGCGGATCCGGTAAAAGACCAGGAATCAGAAAAGACAACAGAACAACCAAAGGTGCTAAGCCCTCCAGCTGTAACAGGGCTGTCGAAGCTATCGACTACTACAACAGCGACTCCAAGGAAGAGAAGAATGGCTAGCATTTTAGATGTTGTTTTAGAATCCATGAAAGTGCCAACTCTCGCTTCCGCCAAAACATCTGGCGAAAAAAATCTGAAGATACAAGAGAAGTGATTACTGCAAACGCGACTACTACTCTCGTCGAAGCCGGACCTTCGAAAGTTGCGCCGGTAAGACTGATGGAAGAGAGTCTTCCTGAAAAATCTACATCTCCTGCTCCCGAAGCACCTCCCCGTGGTGATTTGGAATACATTGTTCGACACGCTTCGGAAAAACAGTTATCGTTAGATCAAATTGCTGAAGTGCAACACTATGCCAAGGACTTGAAATACCCCCGAGAGTCCTTGGTATACAAAGGAAATGATGAAGACGACTTCCTCTAATGTCTGACCGACAATAAGGAGGTTAATGTTTGCCGCGAGATGATGAACAACATGGGGTTTCTAAAGCTTGATCTTGGTTTGTCCGTATGACGAAGGATCAGCCTTGCGGACATCCTCGCTTACAACAGATTGAAGATTTGTATATTTTGGCTTCGTATTTTGTACTTTTTGTTATAGTGGACCATTTTTGTGGTAATTCTTAGTGTTATTGTTTGTTCATTCTTCTGTTTTGCAGGGCCTTATCCTTAGTAAGGCTCTGAAAGCTCAAAAAGATGCAGAGGACGAAAGCTGCCAGATAGCACTTAGAAACCTCCAGTCGGAGGTTATAACTTTGAGAAACGAAGCTCTTGCAAAGGATAAGATTTTACTATCTTTGGTCGAAAGGCTGAAATCCAGTGAAGCTAAACTGTCCGCTCAAGTAGAAATGCACAAAGCTAAAGTGCAAGAATTACAAAAGAAACTTGCCGAAGCGATTGAAAATTTTAATGCGGAGCTGACAAAAAGTGAAATATCTGATATGGAACGATCAAGGGTAGAGAAAAATGTTGAAGATCTTCTGAAGCTAAAGAAAAATGCTACAATGTAGCTATAGAATGCGCAAAAAAATTGAAGAATAGATTTTTTGAAGTTGGTGCATTTTCCTTAGAGCAGAATTTCATCCGCAGTGACCCCGATGGAGTTATCTAGTGGATTAACGGTGAAGCCGAAGCCTTTGAAGAGATCCTTGGTGACATAGGGGATTTTTGTACCTTCGTCGGTACCCGTGGGGCCGTATCAGTCCTGGAAAAGATTGGTTGCGAACATGCTAAGGCTGTGGTTAAGCCAGGATTCACGCTTTCAGATGATGACACTAAAAACCCTTAGACCGACGCTACTGCATTAAGCGGAAAGTTATATTCTAAAGTATGGCTGAAGGGTGGCCAAGAGATAGCTGACAAAGCTATTAGAAGCAATGAGGAAGAGTCTCATGATGCCTTAGAAGAGGCTAAGAGAGCTTAAGAGACTGCTGAACGCGCCAGACTTATAGGTATATCCATTGCAGCTTAGCTTCATAAATTATTGTAGCTTCGGTACTAACAGATACTTGGATTTTGATGCAGCTGAGCTTTCTCCCCCTCCAGAGCCATATGATCCTGAAGCTGATCCATCTCTGAAGGGGGCGCTCGACGTAATTAGAATTGCTAACGAGGCCATTGATGAAGCTATCAACATACTGTTGAGCGAAGCTGCCGATAAAGTCTTAAAAGAAGACTAAAGTTTGTATATTTGAGAGCTTTGAGTCCTTGTATGTAGTTTTAGTTTTTTGTCAGAAACAATTATCAAATATTTGCATATGTATTGATGTAATATATTTCTTTGTGATGTGTGAAACCTTCTCTTACGTACCGGTTTTGAGCCGCTGGCGAAAAAACACCTTCCCTTCTTTTCATGCTTCACGAAGAAAGAAATCCCTCTTCTTTTTGCCGAAGTAACTCTGAAGGTTTTGCCCTGAACGTTGCATAAGAATATCGTTGTCGAAGATATAAGCTTCATATGACAACACCTGTCAAAAGCATGTATCTTGTATTTTCAATATGGCTCTTTTGCCGAAATAAGCTTAACCTCATGGGTTAAGCAGTATGTCTGAAGGAGCAAATTTCCTTCTTTTTGCACTATTTCTGTTGATGCAGGATGATGTATGATGAGATGCTATGCAATATGATGTGATGATATGATGCAAATGACATTGATGCACAAATAAGACTCTGCATCCCCTTAGGAACGACTTTGGAGTCTCTTCTTCTTTTATTTAGGTGGTATTTCAGCTCTGCATTCCCTTCGGAACGACTTTGGAGCTAAGCTCTGCATCCCCTTAGGAACGACTTTGGAGCTTCCTCACCTTTTACTTAGGTGGTATTTCAGCTCTGCATCCCCTTAGGAACGACTTTGGAGCTAAGCTCTGCATCCCCTTAGGAATGACTTTGGAGCTTCTTCACCTTTTACATAGGTGGTATTTTAACTCTGCATTCCCTTAGGAACGACTTTGGAGCTTCATCACCCTTCTTGTTACACTCGATGGTGTAACCACAAATTTATATAATAGGCCGAAGGTTGAACCTTCTTATATTGTCTTTGGAGGGGAAATATAAGGACAGAAAAGTAAAAAATACATTGAACTTGAAAACTTTCTGGTCGAGCCCCTCTATTGCTTTAGTAAATATGTCTCGAATCGGGCACAATGTTATTGACAGTACGAGCTTCGGACTCCTCTCGTGTATCGCGTTGTTGCTGCGCTTGACAATGCCCTTCTGGCTGCTGATTGTGAATCAAGGTTGGTGCCATAGGTGGTAGTGGTGGTAGCTAAGCCCATGCAGCTTGAGAATGACTTGCCGAAGCAACCGATGTTGTGGGTTGCTGGTTGCCCACATACTCAAGGATATATGGCGAACAACATGAAGTAGTGTGCAGGACCTGCTTCGGCTGATTCTGCCGTGCTTCAGCTTCATCTATCTCCTTTTGCTTTTGGATTGTGACTAGGCACATCCTTGTTGTATGTCCCTTATCCTCCCCATAGATAAACAGAACAACCTCCTGGGTTGGGAGCAGAACCTTCCTCCGAAGCTTCTTCCTCCTATGCCCCTTGGAGCTAGTGGCCTGTAAGAGGTTTGTTGCATTCCTGAAGATCGGGAGCTTTGTTGGTTGCCTTGAGTGTGGTTTTCCCTGTAATCACTTGAGCTAGGGTTGTGGATTGTTCTAACATGCCTAGGATGGAGCCTTCCTCTGAAGCCCCTAGTCATCTCAAAATATTTGTAGGCGTCCTCCCTTCTCTGTTCAAAGTCATTATCAACCCTGTTGTACTCATCCATCTTCTGGAGGAGCTTTTCCAGAGTTTGTGGTGGCTTCCTAACAAAATATTGCGTTGTCGGTCCTGGTCGGAGCCCCTTGATCATAGCTTCGATGACAATCTCCTTTGGCACCGTTGGCGCCTGCCGCCTGGGCTCTGAGTCGCAAAAATCTTCGAACATATGCCTACAAGTACTCTACATGGCCTTGTGTACACTGGATCAAGGCTTGGGCAGTTACTGGCTTCGTCTGGAAACCCTGAAAGCTAGTTACCAACATGTCCTTCAGCTTTTGCCATGACGTGATCGTTCCTAGGCGAAGGGAAGAATACCACATCTGAGCTACACTCATGACTGCCATGACGAAGGATTTCGCCGTGACAGCCGTGTTGCCACCATATGATGATATGGTTGCTTCGTAACTCATGAGAAACTGCTTCGAATCTGAATGGCCATCGTACATGGGAAGCTATGGTGGCTTGTAAGATGATGGCCATGGGTAGCCTGCAACTCTACTGCTAGAGGAGAAGCATCATCAAAATCAAAGTTACCATGATGAAAGTCATCATACCATTCATCATCATTGATTGGACTTTCCTAACAAAGCTCTATCTATTGAGGCCTTCATCCTTGGTCATCTTGGGTGATGTGACGCATTTCTTCAGCAGCTTCGTTGATCTTCCTCTGAAGGTCAGCTAGCCGAAGCATCTTCTCTCTCTTCCTCTGCGCTTGTTGGTGTATGGCTTCTAGGTCTGTGATTTCTTGGTCCAACTCCTTCTCCTGTGGTGTTTGGCTGATAGCCTTCCTTTTATGGCTCCGGGCTGCTCTCATGGAGAGAGTCTCTTGGTTGGTGTCCAATGGTTGAAGGGCAGCCCCTGACGCTATTACCTTCTTCAGTAGCATGAAGAAGGTGAATGCTTGCCGAAGGTTGTGGAAGTGAGTTCACCGGAGGTGGGCGCCAATGTTGGTCACTTGATCTCAAATGCTGTGGATCAAGAACAAGGCAACACAATTGTTAAAGATTAAGGACCTTCGTCCTACGAAGCATTATCTCCTCTTGAATATAATGATCTTCAGATGAAGGTCATGAAGGACACGCCTTCATCATTCATGAGAACAAGAGTGCATAGAGATAATGAATGTAATCCATTGACTCATTCACATATGATAATGAATGTAATCCATTGACTCATTCACATATGTATTTCATAATGTACATATGAACATTAACAAAATTTTATATTACATTGATACTTTCGGCTTGTTCGAAGATGTAGACGCGAGAGCGATTACAATCCAGCGTGAACAGTACGGTGCTACTGTTCATCTATTTATAGGCATGGGACGCAACCCAAGTAAAAGTACATTTGTGTCCTCAACATTTATTCATAACTATAACATAAATCATTAGGGATCGGCTAGTCTTTTTCTCTTCGGGCCAGCATCATGTTTGATCTTCATCATCATCTTAAGCTAAAGATGTTACTCTTCGGCTATAACTTCAGCGTTCATTCTTACCATCTTTGGGCTATATCTTCGTCTTATCATCCCCGGCCTGGGTCCTACTGACTCACCCAGATGGATGAAACTCAAGTAGGGAACTCGTGGAATATTGAACATCTCTTAAAATTTTACCCGTAGTGATACCATAAGCTCCAGCTGGCGAGCTACACATTGTAAGCCAGAGATCTCATTATCAATAAAGCTTTTGTGTTGGTTCACTTGCAAACAAATCCTCAAATAACGATTGGCTTAAGTCGGAAACGCCATAAGCCGACGCAACTTGCATACCTGACTTAGGGTGATTACTATACCCTACTAACGGAGCAATCGACTTAAGTCGAAAACGCCTTAAGTCGGTGCGACATGCTCACACATACCTGACTAAGGGTGATTACAATACCCTACTAATGGACCAATCGGCTTAAGTCAGAAATGCCTCAAGTCAGTGCGACATGCTCACGCATACTTGACTTGGTGATTACTATACCATACTAACGGAGCAATCGGCTTAAGTCGGAAACGCCTTCAATTGATGCGACATGCCCACACATACATGACTAAGGTGATTCCACCCTACTAACGGAGCAATCGGCTTATGTCGGAAACGCCTTAAGTCGGTGCGACATGCTCACACATGGCTTAGGGTGATTACTAAACCCTGGTAGCGCAGCAATTAGTTTAAGTCGGGAACGCCTTAAGTCGGGCAACACAATCAAATAGAAAAATGTCATCTCAATGACAATTGTTTTCTGTTTGAACAAATCAATGTTTGCTTTCACTCCACGATTACTGTGCAGGAGCATCATCACGAGGAACCTTATCTACAGGATCACCAGAAGCAGAAGGGTTACTTGAAGTAGCCGACGCAACAAGTACGTCAGCCACAAGGTCATTAGGCACCACAACACCAGGCCTCTTCATCAGGATCTGGCCAGCACAGACAACCTTGTCCATTGCTTTGTCACACCACGCCTTCATGATAGCACGGTCGTCCTCTAAGACCTTGATATCACGACAGACAGCCTTAGAATCACAACGAACAACCTCTAGCTCCCGCGAAACAAGTTTCTTCGAGGCACGCAGCTCTCTGATGACGGAATCTTTTGAAGGCAACAACCTGCCAAGTCGTGATACCTCATTCTGGGAAATTTTCAACTCGTCTCTATGGCGCTCGAGCTCTGACATAGTACAATGGTGGCTCCTCTCCAAGGCGGTGAGAGAGATGCTGGCATCACGGTACAATTTGTCTAAATTGTCCCGAGAATCAAGAAGTTTCTGCATCTCCTCCTATAGATAAGAAAAGCTTCAGATATCAAAGCCTAAACATAGTACAGGATACTACAAGACGTCAAAGAAGTTACCCCATCAGCTCTTTTCTCTGAATCAAGCCTGGCATTCAGTGAAGAGTTCATGGCTCAAGTACTGTCGAGGAACATGGATACTTGATCAAGATCTACCTGACTCTGAGCGCACCTTTCTTCAGCATCAGAACACCGTCGAATCAACATTGAAAAAGCAAGTGAAAATGATCTGCAACGTAAGCAGGGAAGCAACAAACACCAAAAGAGTTGTCAACCCACTAACCGGCATTCGAAGCCTTCAGGTCGTCTATCTGCTTCTGAAGAAGAAGAGGGTTCCATTGTGATAGAGATAAAATCTGATTAGGAACATGGGCACCACACGACTTTAGCTGAGCTGGTACTGAGTCCAGAATACTATGCAAATGTAAAAGTTAACAAGAAAATCATCTATTGATAAAGGTAGAACATAGTAAGGACACACTCACCTGAAGGTTGGAAAGGAACAAAGGAAATCCTAGGACCGGAGACATCGAGACACTATTAGACGGCGAAGCACAGACAAATGCAGTATCAGGAGCAGGTTTGAACACCAAAGGAAGATTGCAATCCATGTTAAGCGTGACGCCCAGCGGGATCTCGGTTCCAACATCACATATTTGATCGTCAACGCCTGGACAATTGACCTCTAAAGTAGTCGGGCCAGCGAGGATAGCAGGAAGACCAAGACTCATCACCACAACCTCCTCATATTGAACCAGCGGTGACCCAACATGAACATCCATGGAGACAACTGAGGAAGAACCAGCCTCGGGACCCTCGGGGGCTAGATTATCTTCAGCAGCACCCTCGGGGGCTGGGTTATCTTTAGTCACACCCTCGAGGGCTGGACAACCCTTAGCTGCTGTAAAGCCCAGAATTGGTAAAAGGGACAAATAATAAAAATAAATAAATAAATAGACTCAAGATAGTGTTTTGGGAATTGATGAAACCTTTGAAAGATAATTGAGACCCTTCATGTTCATAATCAATCATTGGTATTAAATTAATTAAGTAACCAATAAATAAAGAAAGAAAGGTACATCTTGCTAATGATGTTGTTGTGATACATTCTATTGAAAACATAGATTTAACCCCAAACTATAAATGGGAATGTAAAATAGAAAATGAGAAAAGAAAGTATAAAGTCATTTAAGTCTAGAATTAAATAATGGAATGGGAATAAATAATAATCTTCAAATTAGTAGGATTTATATTCACATTAGGATTATGTTTGGGAATGGGAATCTGAAATTCAAACATAAAGTTGAATCAGGTTTAAATTTGAAATAGGAATTTGAAAATTTGAAAGAATATAAAATAGAAAAGAAAAAGAAAAGGACAGACCTGCGCTTGGGTTGAATACCCTTCATCGAGCCCCACTTACTCGCCTCCAGCTTGGCCCAACCCACACGCGCAACCCAAAAACTGCTGCAGTGGTTGGGTGTCCCTGCCTCGTGGAGCCCATTGCCTAGTTCGGTGTGCCCACATACTTCTGCCACTGTCACGTGGGGCCAGGTTGTCAGATCATCCGTGCGCGGCTCATCGCTGTCACGTGGGCCCATGAGGCCGGCCTGGCTATACCGAGCACACTCTTGGTTACACTAGCGCCTGGGGCCCATCTTCGAGATGAGTCTTCCTCCCTAGTATCAGACTCGGATCCAGGGCCATAACAGCCTTGTGCGGATCTACCGTCGCCACGGAATCCGGGATTCGATCCCAACAACCTCGCAAAACCTTCGTTCTTGGCCTCGGGTTTATAAAATTGGGTCCCCACACCTATCCGTGGACTCCTCGGGTCAAGTCATCGACTGGTGCGCCACCAAATCCACACTGGAGTTGGCTCTCTGCCGTGGGTACTGCTTGCACCGTGGGCATGCTACTCCACAACGCTATTGCAGGTGAGAAGCCATTCAAGCTATTTGTCGTGTCTTTCTCTATGTTTAGCTCTTTTGCATCGAGGTTTCGGGCACCTGGGCACTTGGCGCATTGCACCAGTGATGGCGCCGCCTGTTGCCGTCGTAGGGCGCCATCGGCCGGGGGGGGGGGGGTAGACGAAGGGAGTGTGTCGTCTGATCTTATCGGATGTCCAAGATTAAGTCGTAATGTACCTCCTCACAAGATTGAATCTGGGCGGTTAGTCCGATCGAACGATCAGGATTGGGAGTGGGGCATGGGATTGAGCGATCGTTGGATCTTCGGCCAACGCGCGGGATTAGACGAACGCATAGCGATTCACGAGTGTTGATCCAAGTCGTAGATCGTAGATCGGTCGGATGAATACAATCCAGACCTCATAAAATCCGGAATGTCAGATATCGATCGGTGGCCATTGTTCCTTACCGGTTCACACGAATCGCGTTATAATATGAGCCGTGTGTTGCCGATCGGGCAGCTAGGAATCAAAGATACCCCTTCGCCGAGCCAGATTCACAAAAGAGCCCCTAGTGTTTTAAGTAATCAACCCGCCATCCATATACATTGAAGACTTATTACGGATCAGTCTGGTTTTATGCAAAACTAACCCTTGACTTCCTGGTAATTATGTCCACAGTCCAGAATTATTAGGAATACTCGAAATTAAATAAGAAAATGGGTTTTTAGTATAAAAATAAATCTAGAAACATGTTTAATTCATATTTAATTCATTTTAACTCCAAATTGATCTACTCTAGTTGTAGTAAATCTATAATAATATTGTTTATCCACTGGTAACTTTATTTTGTTATGAAACCTAAATTAAAATTATGTACTTAATTTCTTTTGTAGCCGACTCCTAAATCTTTAGAAAACCATATATTTTCAACCGTAACTCTGAATTTAGTGATTCTCGAACCCACGATCTCGTAGCATCACGCATAATATTATTATGCAGTTTGTGTTTATGTTTGGTGTGATGTTAATTTTTCCTATACCATGTTTGTTTGTATTGCTACGAGTAGTAGTGAGGTCCCGAGAATCTGAAGATCATCCTGGTACCAGGAATCTCGAGTCAGGCAAGTTGTGCCCTTGATCACTTCTATTTACCCAATAATGTTTCTGTTAATCATTATGATCTGCATATATTAATTTTGATGGGACCCAATAGGTCACCCCAGTTTGGCTATCTTTATACCTTATTTACCACCAAACTTTTGGGTAGTACCTGCTATTGCTTTATGTGGTTTTGGGTGTTAAGATACATATTATTCATGATCATGCTTTTATTACAAATGTGTTATTTACTGTTCATGACAAGATCATTATGTTAATTAGAACATGGAGCGGCCACCCGGGAAAACAGTGCTACCACAAGGGTGGTATGGGACGCCCTTGACTGACTAATTAGGAAAGCTTGTAGAGGACTACCTTACCCGAAAGGGGCAAGGGAAGTAGGGGAGTGGTCGGTATAGGGAGGTTCTCGGGCTGATTTTGCTGCGATGGCTTTTCAGTCGGGGGATTCCTATGCTGCGCTCCCTAGAAACTATAGCGGGTTTTCTGAAGCTAGTGGAAATTTGTAAAGGCCTCTGTCGGAGAGGGAATTCTAAGATGAGGAAGGGGCTTAAGCGTTTTACCTGTCTGGCTAAGCGATCACCGAGCACATGAACACACGAGAGTTTAGAGTGGTTCGGGCCGCCGGAGCATAATACCCTACTCCACTGTGTGTTGGATTGTTGTTGAAGCTCGAGAGCTGAGAGTCTAAGTTGGGCCCTCCGTTCGTCTCTCTGAGCCTGTCTTGTAACGTTGCATGCTGAAGCGTCCCGATCCTTTGGGACTCAAATGTGATACAATTACTAGTCCCAGGAGGCTAGTAAACACATTTATACATCAGATGATTCCAGATCTGCTTAAACAAGACAAACCTATAAAGGTGGCGATCAACTTTAAGAGTTGGTCCACAACTCAGGACATATCATCAGAGTGGGGCTGAAGCAGCCCGATATATGCAGAGAAGCAAATCAGCGGTCCAACAGCCACAGGCAAGGTTGGGAACAATCGTAACTCTTACCCGATCTCCTTTTTCTGAAAAACAACAAATAAGCAAGGGTGAGTACAAACGTACTCAGTAGCCCACCTTCACTCGCGGAATGGGGAAATCATATATAATGAATGGAATATGTGGAGCTTAGGATATTTTGCAGAAACAACAATATTTTATGGAGGGTTGTTTTGTAAAACATTTTGTATTTTTCAAAGGGCATCCTCTCCTAAAGGAGTAGGAAGTTTTTCAATATAGAATAAAATCCCCTGGACTAAACCATCCAGGTATCTCAGCAGTTTCCCACTGGTTTTCATTTTCAAAAACAGCTACTGTACTTCCCGTCCACCATAGCTCACGGCTCAACCGCCGGACCTTTTAAAAGCCACTTCTCTCAAACACACCCTTTTTTTGAAAACAAAACACTAATTGCCATACCACACTAGACTCGTCCATTCCTGTGGACACAGACTATTCGAATAGGTTTGAACTCTACGCAGAGGGGTACACTTTACCCACTAGTCCGGTTTATGCGATCTCACCGTTGTGAGACCCGAATGCCGAATCTCTTTCTTTCCTCGCACGTCCTTACCTTAACGGTTATACCGGAAGGAGTCAGGCCACTGCCATGTCCAAACCGGACAAAATATTCCCCCTCCTTATCCTCCCGGTGCTCCCCAGCCTTCATAACCCTGGGGTTTGGACCGTACGAGTTCAGATTGAGTGACTGCCCATACAGTCTCGAGTGGTTGTACTTATCATGAGTACAGGTAGTGAAGGATGACAAACTGGTCCTTATGTGAGGGGACAATCCTTCTGCTCACACCTAAACCAGCTAAGCCATCACCTTAGGCCCTCCCCTAAACCAGGGAGTCTCTGATCATCCCTACTCAAAGGTGATAAGGGTGAAAACCCTTCATCATACACATTTTGAAAAGCATTTTCTTTTGAAAACTCACACCTTTTCTCAAATCATTGTAACAAATATATCAAGGATTGATTGCGGCAAGCAGCTGGGTGGCCATAATAACTTGTCTCAAAATCATATCATGCATAAAATAACAAGGTGAGGGTTGTGGTTGAAAAAGCATAGGTAATTTATGCATCAAAGGGATCCAGTGAGCTTGTCATGCTTATCTGTCCAAGGGGGAAGGGGAGCTCGCGGAACTGGCTTCTAGCCCCACTGCCTAGCGTAGACTTGCAGATCTGGCCTCCACGAGACGGCACGAACGCTCTGATAACTATGCAACATGAATAAGCAAACATACAAACCAGCAAGTATACCAACAAATATTTAGTATAGTGGTCAGAATAGCGATACATGGATGGTAGAGTCTTGAGTAGAATCTGTGGCATGTGGTGTTGAGATACTACTAGTGGTGGAGCGGAGGTGCTTACCAGGAGGGTGGACTGGAGGCGAAGCGACACTATGCGTGTAGCCGGCAGAGCGGAGTAACTGAGTGGGTGGGGTGTTTTCCTTGGCTGAGGGTGTTGAGTGTGTGTGGAGAGGGAGAGGGTAGTTGGGTGTATTTATAGCTGGGTGTATGTGGTGTAGCGTAGTGAAGTTCACTGTTGGTGAGAATAGTGACGAATGAATCGTCTAACTTAGTATGAACAGGAGAGTTATAGGTAGAATATGGGACAAGAGTATTTGGGGAGTTTTCTGGAACATGGACCATGCTTAAGGGATGACATGGTTGGATAGGGAATAGTTTGATAAGAATTTAGAAACAAGAATTATTGGAATCAAAGTTTGGAAGCCTAGTTCGAAGGAATCTCAAAGTTAAGCGTGCTCAACTTGGAGAAACCTGGGATGGGTGACCAGATGGGAAGTTCCCTACTGGAAGGAAAATCACGGTCACCGGAGTTTGTATGACCGGAATATGGGTCTGGCTGGTCTTAGGTGGACTGGACAGCATGACGGATGAGTAGTCGAAATTTGGGGTGATCGGATGATCGATGAATAGTAACGACGAAAAAGTACCATAGATATCGGCGATGAATAGCAACGATGATAAATAGTGTCGGTGAATAGTAACAATGAATAGTAACAATAATGAATAGTGTCGATGAATAGTAATGATGATAAATAGTAACGATGGTGAATATTAACGATAAATAGTAATGGTGAATAGTGATGGTGAATAGTCATATGAACGAACGATGAATAGTGACGATGAACGATGAATAGGAACTATGAACGAACGGACGAACGAACGATCGGAATTTCGGCAGCATAATGGCAGGACAAAGATTATCTGGAAGAACGATGAATAGGGACTATGAGCGAACGATGAACGATGAATAGGAACTATGAACGAATGATGAACGATGAATAGAGACTATGAACGAACGATGAACGATCGAATGATCGATCGAACGAACGATCGGAATTTCGGCAACATAACAGCATGACAAAGATTATCTGGAAGAACGATGAATAGGGACTATGAACGAACGATGAACGATCGAATGATCGAACGAACGAACGATCGGAATTTCGACAGCATAACGACAGGAAAAAGATTATTTGGACGAACGAACGGACGAACCATCGGACGAACGGACGAACGAACCATGAACAATCGGACGAACGATCGAACGATCGGACGAACGAACAAACAAACTAAGAACAGGGGGACGAACGATCGAAGAACGACTAAACGATCCTTGTGCTAGTGCGTGCTTGTGTGGGAGGTGGAGTGGGCGTGTGGGGGGAGTGGAGAGAGTTGCCATGAAATGGCTTGGGTGAGATGAGAGGAGGCCCTTGCCCCTCTATTTATAGCCATGGTGGGGGGATTAGGGGGAGGGATGAGAGGATTAGTGGGAGGATGAAAGGATTAGTGAGAGATTAGCATGGATTTGTCTTATGAGTGTAATAGCTTGTAGAGCTCACCGTATGACACCAGAGGCATACATATACGTATGAGCATGAGGAAAGTTATGAAGAAAATATTTGTAGGGACTTGAAAAATGATTCTGAAGGTATTTCTCAGGAGGAAAATACTTGGAAATATATCGGTGGAATATCTGGGGAATATTTCTAGAAAGAACTTGAAGGGGATCACTAGGTAAATATCTGGCCAGTATTTCTAGAAACAATTTGAGGGTGATCACTTGGGAAATATTTGTAGGATATTTTGAGGAGGATTTTGGAGAGAATATAGACCACTATATTTTATTTGCTGATATCAACTCGGAGACAAACATTTTGAAACGAAATTTAAAATTCATTTTGAATTTAGAGCGAGTTTGAGAAAATTTCAATATTTGAATTTTTGGGATGCTACAAATCTATCCCACTTAAAAGGAATCTCGTCCTCGAGATTTGGCTTAGAAGGGTTATGGGTATAGCTTTACTTCAGCTACATATCTTCACTTTGCAACTCTTCGAGGCGATGGAACTTCAACAAGATCTGGCCTTGAGGAGCATCTGGTTGCCGATTGCAAACGCTGATTCTAGCTACTCAAGATCATCTTCAGGCTTCTAGGTTTCGCTTGACAGCTAGCTTATTGAAGAAGCATCGATGCCAACACACAAACCTTTCTCTTGCAAACTCCCACATGGATTCCTTCCTTGATTAGTCTTCTAGTGCTTCATCAATGGAACTTGGGTGACCACTTCTCATCCAGAAACTTATATGCTTTGATGATCTTGTCCTCCACTTGCTTGCTACAGACCTTCTTCTTTTTCTCCATAGCAGGAACCTTACTAGAACACTACCCCACTTAAAATGAATGAGGGTAGAACTCTTGAATCTTGGGGATTTTAACTCCTTGAAGTACCTCATAACAAGGGTGTTATGTGGCCTTCTTCTGCTGTTGCTGCTTGAGCAGGCTGCGGAGAGATGACTGACATAGGGTTGATTTTGGAAGAACCTTCTTCTCATCTTCTCTTTGCTCTTCCCACTGGAGGATTCTATCAAAGAGTATTACCATCATACAGAGGAGGAAACCAAAGACTATGAACCATGTGCAACAGTCTTCAACCTAAGAATCACCAAGCATTGTGATCTTAGGGGCGATGGAGTGGAAAATGGAGTTACTTGCGATATGGCAGAGGGGATTTTATCTGGTGTGTACTTTGCTTGGGATGGGAATTAAGGGAGCTGGTGGGGGAGTTTTATAGGCGAGTGGGGGTGCTCGGTTGTGGAGTGGTGATGATGGAGCAGGTGACACGAGGCAGCAGATGCGACAGAGGGGAAGGAGGGCTGGTGTTGCCGGCGATAATGGTGGTGGGCATGGGGTGGTGATAGTGCGTATGGGGGTGGAGCACGCATGCAGGGGGCACGTGTGAGTGGTGGGGTCAATGACCCTGATGTTTGTGGTCTCTGGTTCCAAGAATCTTTGCCTCTCTGTATGGTAATAACTTCTTCTGTCCTCTTTTCCTGTTGACTTTGACTCAGGGGCAGTGCTTTGATTCTCACGGTCGGTCCTTTTGACTGAGCGGCTGGACTGGTTTCTCCTGTAGCTTATTCCATGCTTCAAGGGTAAGCTTCCAGGTATCTTCTTGGGTAAGGTGCTTTTCTCTTGGGATGGGTTAAGATGAGAATGGAAGCATAAGGTGAGGATTAGCTCTAATTTGTGATCTATGTTTTTAGAGAAAACCTTTCTTAAAAGAAAGAAAACACACAAGCTCAGCAATGATAAGCACAAACAAATCAAATGTTTTGAATAAGGGAAGAATAGAGTTTTTCCAAAGCATGGACTACTCAGATTCAAGGGCTAAGCATAACTACTATTGCTCGGCTCCTGAATTGAGAACTATGCTAAATGCAACTTATGAGCACTAACGTTAAAGCATCACATATGCACTCAAAAGGGGAGAAAACATCAAGCGAAATTCATTTTGAAATGCCCTAGGGGGCCACACAAATAGAGTTTTTCAAAACACGAGGCTACACGGTTACCTCTCAAACATGTAGGGCTCTAGCCAAAGTGATGAAAAACTTCACTACCCAATGCATGCAGAGGGCTGGGCATAACTAACTTCCGATCGGACAGCTTCTCTTCTGGCAAGGCTGGCTCAAAACTTCAATCTGAGACATCTCCTAGATGGGTTAAGAGGGAGCTGATGTTGATGACTTCTTCTGGCGGCAACTGAGCTGACAGGATAGGGTCGAACTCTTCTTCAAGCGAGACTGGCCCTTGTTGCTCCTCAGAGGGCGGCGGTGCTGGTGGGTGTGGCGGAACCGCACGAATTATTCCAACTTAAGTGCTTAAGTCCCGCCTTAGAGGCTAGACCACACTTAAATAGGAATAACACGTCAGTCCCTCGGATCTAGTCCAACGAGGCCACTAATAGGATCAAGTACCACGTACTCACTCGATGGTGAGGCATAGAGCAAATACAATAAAGCATAAAACCATACATGAAGGAGTATCGAATTTATTACATCATCATTGGAGTTTTAGCAAAAGTAGTGATCATTGTTCGGAATGCAGCGGAATAAAACTAATGATAAATGGAGGGATGGGGAAGCCTGTCCCATCACTCCTCATGCTCCTCCTCAGCCGAGGTAGGGTCTCACTCGACTGTCCAACCCGGTGGCAAGATGGACGGCCAAGTCACTCCAGCAACCATGTCCTCCAGAGAACCTGTAAAATTATGCCACAAGCAAGGCTGAGTATACTAATACTCAGCTAGACTTACCCGGTGTGAGGAGTCTACTCCTCTACCTCTAGACATGCAGCTGTTTGGCTGAGGGGTTTGGTTGCCAAAAGCACTAGCTGAGTCTAAAAATCAAGTTTTAGCTTTTTCAAGTTTTAGTGTGACTCTCTTAAGACTAAATGTGTACTATATAATCATTCATGGTATCAAGCATTTAACAATCAACATCTTTTGCCAAATCATCACATTTCCACTTGTTACTCAATGCAGTACAATGGATCAAGCAGTCTCATTAGCTGTGAGAAGCAGATGATTCGAATCGAGTTTTTATCCTTGCAAGGTAAACCTAAACACACGACGTGGCGAGGCACTCCGTCCCCACACACATCAACCGTCCCCATCGATTCCCTGGCAACAGAAAGGAGCTCACCGCCTTGGCGTACAATGCCTCATTGACCCCGACTGTCGTCGTGCAGTGACCGCACTTGTACCCACCATAACCGGAATGGGAGACCACGTCTCAGTTCGCGTGAGGAGGGCAATCTGCGGGCAGGTTCACTCAGGTACTAGGCTTACCGATTTACCATATTTCTCGGCATGTGCTTAGTACATTCAAACGCTTGACACAGGTATCCACATGTTAATCCTTATTCCAATTTCCATCTCGTAGACAACCAATCCCCATGGATTGATGTCCACAACCCAACATCATTATGATAAGAAAGTGGAGACAACCAATTCCTGACCTCGCGTGAGTGCTAGAAAAATCACTCGGCTTCTACCGAGATCCCTAATTAGTAAAGCAGCTACTCGACCTAGCATACTAGTATTCATCTCAAAAGGAACTCCTAAGGTAATGCAACTAGGGTTTCAGGCAACTCCTACACTTAAGTGCACAATACAAGCCTACAATCATTAAGTGTAGTAAAATAATATATAGAACTGGTTATGCATAAAACTGGGGCTTGCCTTCCAAAGCTGGGGCAGGCAGATCCTCGATGGCAGGCTCTGGTGCTGGATCCGGGGCTACCTCCTGAGCAACTCCTTGCTCCGGCACGAGGATGTACTCTCCGTCAGCGAGGTTGCAATCTATCAAATGCAATGAATAAGAAACATGTATGCTATGATATGCAGGATTCAATAACCATTATGCATAGTGAAGAAAAACTAAGTTAGTTGATAACTTAGGGTTTCCTTGTTATAAGAAGTTCTTAGTGGTTTATGCTTAGCAATTTAAGTTTGAGGTTTGGCTTAGAGGCAAACACAGTGGATTAAGACTTGGATTGCCCTTAAAGGTTTTAGTAGGTACTCCAGGGGTTTGCTGGGTTGGTTAGGGAAACATTAATTTCCACTTCTAATTTCCTCTTTTCATTTTCTATTTATGCTTTTAAGGTGGGTTTGAACTACAACAGTGGTTTTAAATTTTCCAAACAATTTTGTAAAAATTATAGTGGGTCAACATTGGTCACCCTAGTCTATCCTATAAATTTGAGGTCAAAAATAAATAAAATATGCCCTGGACAAAAATAACAAAAGTTGGGGCAGAAGGGTTACTTTGCACTACAACTCTTATCTAGGTGTGGGTTCTGTACCAAGAGTTATTTTTGCTGGTATCTATGGGTAATAACATGCTTCTGTGCCAAAAATCACAGAGGGTTACTTAGTGGTGATATAGTTATGATTTTCTAAAGTTTAATGCCAAAAGACCCTTATAACTAACTTGCTATTTGAAAAATATCAAACAACAGAACTTGTATTTTTCATAGGTTCTTCTTAGCACAAGAATAGTCATTCCTAAGGTAGGGGTGTTTTCTCCTTAGGATTATTTTCTTACGTCCTTTCAAAATTTTCTCTATTTTTCATGAATAATTGTGAGTGAAATTTCCTTTCAATGGACTATGGTTCAACAGTTTTTTCTTGTGAACTACATAACTTAGGCATGCTAGAAAAAATATGGTTGCCCTCTGGTTTCTATTTTCAACCCCTTTTCTTAATTTTCCTAAGTTTGAGCATAAGCAAGCTTTAGTGAATAAATCTCCCTTAACCTTGTATACTGGGGTGTTTATTAATTTTAAACAGTGTAACTACTAGGTTAGGGTCTCCACTATTTTTCTCAACCCTGGTCTAATAATATTTCTATTTTTCCCTTTATTAATGAGTTTTGGGCAGTTTTCTTACTTAATTCAAAAATCTATAAAACATTACAGGAATTATGGGGTTTATTATTTTTGCCTGAAAGTTTATATTTCACAAAGTCTAGCAAAATTGGTTTGACTAACTTTGGATGATTATTCTTCAAGTTATGCATTTATTAAGTTCTCTGCAATATTTAAAGGAAAACTAAATTCAAAATGGAAAAGGAATACAGATTTGCGCTAAAGTCCCTAGGTTTTCTCCCCCTTTTCTCTCACAAAACAGCCCTTGGTCTACTATTTGCATGAGTCACTGACCTTGCACAAAACCCCCTAGACTTAACCTAAATCTAACCCACGATCCCTGGCTGGCTGAAACAGTAACCGTGGCAAAGATCACGGCGGCGAGGCTTACCGGCGGCAGTAGAGCTCCGATGGGGTGGTCAGTGACGTCAGGGAGGTCACGGTGGTCACGTCGGTGTGCGGGTCGACGTTTGAGGTGATCGGAGCTACCCTGGCCACGAGCACACGCGGCGGAGGTCATCAGCGGCTCCTGTTCTAGCCAAACCACGACGGTGGGGTTCAATTAATGTGCACGAGGAGCTCCACTGGGTGATGTAGAGGCCATGTGCACTAGGAATTGAGAAATGGTGCAGGGGGTTACCCGGTCCACGTGCTCCGGCGGGTTCACGAACTCCGGCGAGCGCGATTGCACTATTTCGGTGAGGCTGGTCCTCGGCTCAAGCTCGGGCAAGCTTCACGGCCTCCTGGGGAAGCTATCCGAGGGCTCGGATTGAGCAGAGGTGGGCGGGAAAGGGTTTGGCCACGATGGTTGCCCTTGGGCGGCTCTAGCGGGTCGCGGGGAGGTCGCCGGAGCTGCGGGCGAGCTCTGGAAAGTTAGGTGGGGTGCGGAGGAGGCAACGGGGAAGATGGCTATGCATGAGGGTGGGCTTTATAGCCGCTCGTGGGCACGACATGGGCGTGGGCACGGGGGCGGCCGAGGGCGCGCGCGGGCGTGCTCTGTCGCGTTCCCGAGTGTCTGCCCACGTCGAACACGTGGTGGTTTACTTCTGCCAGTGTTCAACGGCCTGTTTGGTCGCCTTAGCGTGCAGATCTCAGCAAAAATCCCATGTACGGTCTCTTCTCTGCACCAAATCCTATCTTTTCCATGTGAGTTCCAAGCAAAGATATGGTCGGGGTAGAGAGATATGGGGGTGAGAAGTTGGCTCTGTCCGAGCTGTCCACACCGAGACAAAAGTCGTGTCAAGTCGTGTCCAATGACTTAGGGTTGGGTTCAAACTTTTTCAGGGTGTTCTAGAGGTCTTTAGGCGCCATTTTGTCAATTGGGCCATAAGGTTTTGAGGTTGGGAAAAAGGTGAACATGTTTGATCTTTGAAAGAGGGTTGGTTTTGAAAGTGAGAAGAATCTGATTTTTCTTTTATGTTCTTCTCTTTGGTGACCTTTTTGGGGTTTTTCTGAAATCTTGTGGTCACTCTCTTACTATTTTTTTGTAGGGTATTAGGTGTACTATAACTTTTATAATTAGCCCAAGTCATGACAATGTGGTTTACATAGCCTTTTTGCTAAACTCCCCTCTAGGGCTCCATTTTCCTAAGGGAGTTGAATTAGGGTTTGAGCCATTCTTTCCTCTTTAGGTGCATGTTAAGGCCAAAGCATGACTTCTAAGATGGTTTACACCTATTTAGGATCTTGACCCCCAAGTTTGGTGTTTTTGCTCAAACTAAACCACATGTGATGATGGGTTCAATAGTGTAGGCTTGAGTGAAAACCCTAAGTAACACCTGGGGTGTTACAGCCCTCCCCCCTTAAGGAATCTCGTCCCGAGATTTTTTTGGTAGGGTTCTTTAGAGGAGGTACCAAAAAGGTATGTTGGGGTGTTGCATTTTCCTTTATCCAAGTTTCTCTAGTTAACTGCTCTTCGAATGACATTCTCTTTGCAACTTTAGAAGGAAGCCCTTTTAAAACCATTTTCAAAGTTTACAATACCTTTAACATCTAAGTTTTTCTTATATTTAGATTCAAAGGGTAGGTGGGGGTGGGGTTTTGGATTACGTACCGATTCCTTTGGGCAGAAAGTCGGGGAAGCGGGAACGTAGAAAATCCTCAGTCTCCCACGTAGCCTCTCCCACTGAATGGTGACTCCATTGAACTTTATACATCCTGATCGACCTTGCCCGCGTCGATCTCTCCTTTTGGTCCAATACCTTGACGGGGTGCTCTTGATAAGACAAGTCTGGTTCTATCTCCAATTCTGGTTCAGGTAGTACTTCTGTCGGTAAGCGGACACACTTTCGTAGCTGAGATACGTGGAACACATCATGAACTGCTGACATGTGGGGTGGCAACTTCAATTGATATGCTACGGGTCCACAATTTGCTTTGATCTCATAGGGCCCAATGTAGCGAGGAGCTAACTTGCCCTTGATTCCAAATCTCAGAACACCTTTGGTGGGTGACACCTTAAGATAAACAGGATCTCCCACTTCAAACCGTAGAGGCTTCCTCCTCTTGTCATGATAGCTCTTTTGTCTGGCCTGAGCAGCTTCTAGGTTCTTCTTAATGACTCTGACTTTCTCCTCCGCTTCAAGTACCAAGTCAGGCCCAAATATTTCCCTCTCTCCAGTTTGAGACCAATTTAGTGGTGTCCTACACCTTCTCCCACACAAGGCCTCGAAAGTTGCCATCTTTAGGCTGGACTGGTAGCTGTTGTTATATGAAAACTCCGCCAAGGAAAGGCACTTGTCCCAATTTTTACCATAATGTAGCACACAGGCCCGCAACATGTCTTCGAGGATTTGATTCACTCTTTTTGTCTGACCATCTGTCTGCGGATGGTATGCTGAGCTTCTTATTGCATGGGTCCCAAGTGACTCTTGGAGCTGCTCCCAAAAACATGCCACAAACAATGCTCCTCTGTCAGACACAATTGTTTTCGGAATTCCATGCAAACACACTATTTGATCAACATAGATTTCTGCATATTTCTCTGTCTTGTGGGTGGTATGCACTGGCAAGAAATGAGCGGTCTTGGTCAACCTATCCACAATGACCCAAATGGAATCGTGGTGCCGGGAGGTATTGGGCAATCCCACAATGAAATCCATGCAAATATCCTCCCATTTCCAAGATGGTATGGGAAGGAGCTGTAAGGTGCCTGCTACCTTCAAATGACTGGCCTTGACTCTCTGGCAAGTGTTGCATTCAGATATATACTTAGCAATTTCCCTTTTCATTCTGGTCCACCAGTACAAGGATCTGAGGTCATGATACATCTTTTTGCTGCCGGGGTGCATGGAGAATTTTGAAAGGTGAGCTTCATCCAATATTTTCTTTCTGAGCTCGGGGTCTTTGGGAACAACCAATCGATCTCTAAACCATAGAATCCCTTTGCTGTCCTGACGGAAACATTTGTATTTTTCCACCTTCTGTTCGATCATTTCCTTAATAACTTGAACACCCTTGTCACCAATCTGTGCCATAACTATTTGCTCATGTAAGGTGGGCTCCACTGAAATATAACTTAAAGCACCGAAGGAAACGACTTCTATGTTCAGCTTGCACAACTCATCACATAGGGTGGTGATTTTTGCATCCATATTCATACAGTTGCACTGGGCTTTCCTGCTTAAGGCATATGCCACAACATTGGCTTTGCCAGGATGGTAATGCACCTCCAAATCATAGTCCTTGGTTAATTCTAACCATCTTCTTTGCCTCATATTAAGATCAGCCTGAGTGAAGATATATTTAAGACTCTTATGATCAGTGTAAATATTACAATGAGCTCCCATCAAGTAATGTCTCCAAATCTCGAGAGCATGAACCACAACTGCTAATTCCAGGTCATGTGTGGGGTAGTTTTGCTCATGGGGTCTGAGTGCTCGGGAGGCATAAGCAATGACTCTGTTGTCTTGCATCAAGACACATCCCAATCCAGTACCGGAAGCATCTCAGTAGACCTCAAAGGGTTTGATATTGTCCGGCTGAGCTAGCACGGGTGCTGTGGTCAAATGTTGTCTAAGTGTATGAAAGGCATCTTCACATTTCTGGGTCCATTCATACTTGACTCCTTTCTTCAGCAATTCAGTCATTGGCTTGGCAATCCTAGATAAATCCGGAATAAATCGTTGATAATACCCTACCAATCCCAGAAAACTACGGATCTGCCGTAATGTAGTAGGAGGTTTCCAATCCATCACTTCTTGTACTTTTTCAGGATCAAATGATACCCCATCCTGAGAAATGGTGTGACCCAAAAATTTAATCTCTCTCAGCCAAAATTCACATTTGGATAATTTAGCATACAACTGATGCTCGCGTAGTCTCTGAAGTACGGTATGCAAATGCTTAGTGTGTTCTACTTCATTCTTGGAATAAACCAGAATGTCATCAATGAAGACCACCACAAACTTTTCTAGTTCTGGCATAAATACTGAGTTCATCAAATACATGAAGTAAGTCGGGGCATTGGTCAGCCCATAAGACATCACCAAATACTCATAAAGCCCATATCTGGTAGAGAAAGCCGTCTTTGGAATATCACTGGCCCTGATCTTGATCTGATGGTAGCCCGAGCGAAGGTCTATCTTGGAGAATACTTTGGCTCCCACCAACTGATCAAACAATACATCAATGCGAGGCAATGGGTATTTGTTCTTGATGGTCACCGCATTGAGAGGGCGGTAATCGACACACAATCTCAGACTTTCATCCTTCTTCTTTACAAACAATGCTGGACATCCCCACGGTGAAGTACTTGGATGAATGAACCCCTTGTCCAACAACTCTTGTAGTTGCTTTTTCAATTCCACCAATTCTACTAGAGGCATTCTATAGGGTCTCTTGGATATAGGTGCAGCCCCGGGTTGCAACTCAATCGCAAACTCGATGTCCCGGTCAGGTGGCATTCCTGGTAATTCATCCGGAAAAACATCTGGGTAGTCATAGACCACTCGGATTTTCTCAACAGGCGACTCAACATAGTGAAGGCACAGGATCGGGTACATCCCTGGTTAGGTAAATATAAAGTAGTCTCGCCACAAGTAGGGGAGTGAATCTCAATGGCCCTTGCTGCAATATCAAGTACTGCCCGATGCCTGGATAACCAATCAGTTCCCAATATGACGTCCACACTATCCAACCCTAAGATTAGAAGGGTGGTTCTAATCACAAGACTACCAAATTTTATAGGCACCTGCCTGTTGATTTGATAGGTGGCAACCCTGCCTCCTGGTGTTGAAATGGTAATACCCCCTGTTGCGGACTTGTTCTCAAATGCTATGAGTTAAGAACAAGGCAACACATAGAATGTTAAACGTTAATGCCCTTCGTCCTTCGAGGCATTATTTCCCTTAGGATATAATGATCTTCAAACGAAGCTTATGAAGGACATACCTTCATCAGTACAGCGTATAGTAACGAAAAGAGAATCATGTGAAATGTAAAAGATAACATGAATAATTATGTATTGTTACCGACTCATTTCTATCTTATTATCATAGAAAATAGAAATGATATCAAGTTACAAATGTACCTTCGGCTTGAAAGAAGGTAAGGGTACAAGTGTGACGCAAAAGCAAATGCCCAGTCAGCGTGAACAGTACGGGAGCACTGTTCATCTATTTATAGGCACGGGACGCAGCCCATGTAAAATTACATCCATGCCCTTTACATTTGCTAATGACTCTATAGTGATCCATCGAGGTCTAAATAGCCTTTTCCCTTTTAAGTCGGTTCCCTTTTCTGCTATCATGTCGAAGCTCCCCTGCGCATAGCTTCGGCTCTGCGCCAACCTTCGTATTCTTTGTGCTTCTTCACGCTGTGGTTCTGATCCGAGTCCAAAGGTACCTGTTCATGTATTATACTCCAGAAACATTGTTAAATCATGTTTTTGAGGACCTTCGGAAGACGAAGGCCCCCAACAGTAGCCCCTCGCAAGGTTAATTTGTTAGAATAACGAATTCGGATTGCGATATGGACGAAGGCCCTAAGCCGAAGGTCCGAAAAAACACCTTCCCTTTGCTAGAATAGCAACAGTCAATGACAGGCGGGGCCCTCCAACTTGGAGCGCGCTGGGCGTATAAATAAGAACTCACCCCGAGCGCATTTGGTACGCCTACTTTGTTTTGCTTGATTTCTTAGCTCTTGCTTTCCAATAGTTGTTTAGTTTTTTAAATTTTCTGAGCTTCGGATTTAAGAACATATTTTTGTCAGTTCCGAAGATAAGATGTCTCAAGACAAGAAGACAGTTGCTGAAACGAAGCTAACCGAAGAGGAGAAGCTTCTTGAGGAAAAGACTGCAGGATTCATTGAGTCAATTGCAAAGACAAATACAGAAAAGATTACAAAAGAAATTCTAGAAGGCTTATCTGAAGATACCGATGACAGCGATAGTTATGATTCGGAAAGTGGGGGCGAAGACTCCAAAGATCGGCCCTGGCGGCCAAGTCACTCAGTCTTCGGAAAATCGACTATCAGACAGAGCCATCTCGATAATATGAGAGGAAGATATTTTTGAGATATGTCTATTGTAAGGGCTGACAACGGAGAAAGGACTGTTCCTGTTCCCGAAGAAAATGAAGTCGTAATCTACCGAAGCTTCTTCAAAGCTGGACTTCGGTTCCCCCTAAGCAGATTTGTGGTTGAAGTTTTAAAGATTTATGAGATTTTCATTCACCAGATTACTCCCCAAGCAATTATTAGAATGGGGATCTTCGTCTGGGCCGTGAGAAGTCAAGGTCTAGAGCCAAGTGCAAAATGCTTTTGCAGTATGCATGAATTGTGCTATGAAACGAAACCCTGGGGTAAGGAACAGTACCATAACAATTTTGGTTGCTACAGAATCGTTGCTCGTTCTGGCTAAAGTTACCCAGTACCAACCTTTCGGAAGAGATGGCCCGGAGCCTGGATGGAGGAGTGGTTTTACGTGAAGAATGATTTAAAGGCAAGAGAAGATATTAAAGAAATCATCATGCTTCCCATCTGGTCGCGCTTCGGCCTCCGAAAGCCGAAGGTAGAGATTGATGAGGTAGCCGAAGCATACCAAAGGGCCTTCAGCACAGTCTGCACATTTATTGGGACAAGGGACTTAGTCCAAGAGCACGTGGCCTACAGGATATGGCCATTGGTAGACAGCTGGGAGATGCCAAAAGAGACCATCAGCAACCCCAATGAAGGTGGTTTGGTTCGATTGAAATATACCTTCAGGTTTAGAGACCAATTTATCGAACCAGACGATGACTGGCTGAAGTGTGTTGAAAACACTAGTGATGAACTACTTGGAGCCTACTCCAAGTCTGAAGATAACGCACTATCTGCGGCCTTTGGGAGCCGTAAAAAGAAGAGGCTAAATAGAATTTTTGATGCTATTGGATTTATGTATCCTGACTACCGCTACCCGCCACGGGGGCAGAAGAGAAAGAGTGCAACTTCTGGGAAGGATGTTACTTCAGCTGCTCCAAGCGAGCCGGCGCCGAAGAGGAGAAAGGTGAAGGTTCTTACTCACCGACCGCGCTATATTGAACCGGCCACAGTGCCTAAATTTGGCGGTGAGATCTCTTCGGCTACTGAAGCCAAAGAACCTGCGCTTACGCGGAAGATTGAAGAGCCGGCTGCAATGCCGAAGGCATCCTCCGCCAAATTAGCTGAGCCGAAGGCCGATAATATTGAAGAGATAGGAGTCGAAGGAACAAAAATATTAGAAGTTGTAAGCCCTTCGGCAGAAGTGACAGTGCCGAAGGCACAAAAAGGTCTTACAGCGACCCCCAAGAGGAAAAAGATGGCCAGTGTACTAGATGTGCTGGAGACGATAAAAACTTCACGCTCTACTCCAGGGAAAACTGTCGAGGCTTCAAAAGCGCAGACTGAGACAAAACTGACCGAAGCCGAAGCTACAAAGAGCCAGACTAAGACTGAAGCTGGGCCTTCAGAGCCCGCCAAGGAGAAATCCTTGGAAACCGGAGAAAAGGAAATAGAAAAGGAAGCTGCAGAACAAATTCTGCCTAAAAAACTGCCACTCCTACTCCCGAAGCACCTTCCGAAGCTCTTGATTATATTATACGACATGCTTCGGGAAAAAGATTATCTGAAGAAGAGATTTTTGAAGCTAAATACTATGCCCGAGAACTGAAGTATCCGAAAGGGGCCTTAGTGTTCAATGGCACAGACAAAGATGACTTCTTATATTGCCTCCCAGACAACAAAGAATTATCTGTCTACCGGGAGATGGCTAGAAGTATGGGGTTCCCGAAGCTTGAAGCTGTCCTCTGCGCTATGACGAAGGACGATCTAGCAGATAGCCTCGCATATAACAGTTTGAAGGTACGAAAATTGTATATTTAGAAGCTTATAAATTTTGAATTATTCTTTTGCTCTTATACTAATTCTTTTCATATAGGGTTTAATACTTAGCAATGCCTTGAGGGCGCAAAAGAATGCCGAAGACGAGAGCTACACTATTGCTTTCAACAACCTTCGAACATAGGTTATTAAGCTGAGGAGCGAGGCTTTGGAAAAAGATAAAATTCTACTTACATTGGTAGACAAGGTAAAGGGGGATGAAGCTAACTACAAGACCCAATCTGAAGTCCAAAGGAACGAGATTGAAACCTCCAAAAGCAACTGGCCGAAGCTAAATTGAAATGTGCTATTGCCGAAGCTGACCGGGATGCTAGTGACTACTGGAAAAATTATTGGGAAAAAACAGTTGCAGAACTTCGTTCATCAAAAGAAAGATGTTATGAAAAATATGTGGAATGTGTGAAGAAGATAAAAACTAGCTTCGCCAACGTTGGCGCATATTCAAGTGAAGATAACTTCATACGGGGCGATCCCGAAGGCCCAATTGATTGGATTAGCAGCGAGGCCGAAGCCTTTGAAGAGATTTTGAGCGATCGTGGGGACATTTGTGCCTTCTCTGGTGCGAGGGGAATTGCAGCTATTTTGGAGAAGTCAGGTTGCGATCATGTGAAAACTTTGGCCCAAGCCGAAGCTGCTTTATCGGTTGACGATACGAAGGACCCCTCGGCTGAAGCAACCTTAGTAGGCAGAATTTTTTTTACTGACATCTGGGAAAATAGCGGCCGAGGGATGGCCCATGAAATAATAAAAAAGAGCGAAAAAGATACTCATGACGCTAGGGAAGCAAAGAAGGCAGCTGAAAAAGCTGCGGAACTCAAAAGGCGGATAGGTATTGCTTAATGTGTTTTAACTTTATTGTTTATTTTTGTGACTTCGAACTGATTTACTTTTTCTACCGCAGCTGAACTATCTCCTCTCCCCGAGCCCTTCGAGTCATTGGCCGACCCAGAGACAAAAGAATCAGCAGAAATTATCAGCATGGACGAAACTATTATGGACGAAGTTGTTACCCAACTGCTGACCGAGGCTGCAGATAAAGTTTTGAAAGAAGAAGAATAGCTATTTGTAAAAACATTGCCAAAATATGAATGTAACATTTGTTGGACTATGTTTGTAATATTTGGTGCTCATGGGTTTTGAATGTAATATATAAATGGTTTTGTAATTCATTTCTTTGCGATGCATGAAATTTTTATGCACATACTGTTTTTGAGCCTTCGGCGAAAAACACTTTCCCTTCTTTTCATGCTTCGTAAAGAAGAGCTTTTATGCTTCGTGAAAAATCCTCCAATTGTCGCAAAAACATTAATGCTTCGTCAACAATAGATTTTTTCCTCCACATCAGAGCTGATGAAGTTGTATTTCTTCAAAACTTGTTTTGTGCCTTAGCACAATTTCACTTTTTCGAAGCATTCTCCGAAGATCAACATTGTATCCCTTTCTTGTGTCATTGATGCAACATGATGTATGATGTTATGTTATGAGAAATGATGTGATGATGTCATGCTATGCAAAATGATATTTGTGCCGAAGACACACACACATCCCCATAGTGGAATTCACAACCTCTTTGCTGTTTATTTTTCGGCTTCACCGCTTATTTTTCGATGTAAGTTCTGCATTCCCTTAGGAACGTCTTTTGAACTTATTCGCCTTCTATTTCGGCGGTATTCGCGTTGACTTTTCGCGCTTCGCCTTATATTTCGGCGGTATTTGGCTCTGCATTCCCTTTGGAACGACTTTTGAGCAGAAAACTTACACTGCGCTCCCTTAGGAACGACTTTTTGTAGCTTCGGCAACTTACACTGCGTTCCTTAGAACGACTTTTGGTAGCCTCGGTGATACTTATGCCGCGTTCCTTAGAACGACTTTTGTAGCTTCGGCGAGTCTGTGGAGAAGATATATTCCACTATGGCAAGAACAAAGCTATTACAAGAAGTGGAAAATGACGAGAGAACTAAGTTTTCAATAATTGTTCCTCATTAAAAAAAGAAAATGGCAATAAATGTAAAAACTGTTTCAGGAGTAGGATAACTCTCAGTAGATATGCTTCGATTCTAGCACAGTACTGTTGACTGTACGAGCTTCAGATTCCTCCCTGAAGTCTCGCTGCTGATGGGTTTGTTGGCTCCCTTCTGGCTGCTGGCTTCGTGAATACACAGGTTGTAGTGGTGGCGGAGGTGGAGGCTGTTGCCATGATGCCTGTGGCTGGCTAGCCGAAGCAACAGAAGCTGCAGGATGGTTACCCACATACTCTGGTATGTAGGGTGAGTGATACGAAGCAGTGTGCATGACCTGCTTTGGCTGGTTCTGTTGGGCTGCAGCTTCTGCTATTTCCTTCTGTTTCTGAATGGTGACATGGCACATTCTTGTAGTATGGCCCTTGTCCTCACCATAGAATAGGCAATAATTTTTTCTAGGCTGATCCCCAAACCTTCCTCCGAAGCCCCTTACGCCTTTGCCTCTAGATAGCTTTGTTGCTGCCCCGAAGCTTGCGAGGAACATTGTGGCCTCTGTTGCTGACTTCCTCTGTCGTCATTCTGGGTGGAGTGGATTGATCTGACGTGCCTTGGGTGGATTCTCCCTTCAAAGCCCCTGGTCATCTCAGAGAACCTGTAGGCTTCCTCCCTTCTTTGATGAAAGTCATTGTCAGCGCGAGTGTATTCATCCATCTTTTGAAGCAGCTTCTCCAAAGTCTGTGGAGGCTTTCTAGCAAAATACTGGGCAGTAGGTCCTGGGCGAAGCCCCTTAATCATGGTCTCAATGACAATTTCATTGGGCACTGTAGGCGCTTGTGCTCTCAGACGCAAGAACCTTCAGACGTATGCCTGGAGATACTCCTCATGATCTTGCGTGCATTGAAAAAGAGCCTGAGCTGTGACTAGCTTCGTCTCCCTGGAAGCTTGTCACCCGCATGTCCTTGAGCTTCTGCCATGAAGTGATAGTTCCTGGCCGAAGAGAAGAATACCATATCTGGGCCACATTCTTAACTGCCATGACGAAGGATTTGGCCATGATAGCTGCATTGCCTCCATATGAAGATATGGTTGCTTCATAACTCATTAAAAACTGCTTCGGGTCTGAATGCCCATCATACATTGGAAGCTGAGGTGGCTTGTATGATGGGGGCCAGGGGATACCCTGCAGTTCTGCTGCCAAGGGAGAAGCATCATCAAAAGTAAAGGTATCATGATTAAAATCATCATACCATCCATCGTCGCTGAACAAGCCTTATTGATGAAGATCCCTGTGCTGGGGCCTTCGGTCTTGCTCGTCTTGAGCAAGGTGACATACTTCTTCAGTAGCTTCGTCAATCTGCCTTTGAAGGTCAGCTAGTCGAGCCATCTTCTCCTTCTTCTTTTGCACTTGCTGATGAAGCATCTCCATATTTCTGATTTCTTGGTCCAACTCGTCCTCCTGGGGTGTTGGACTAGTGGCCTTCCTCTTCTGGCTTCGGGCCTCTCGAAGAGAAAGGGTCTCCTGGTTCGGGTCCAATGGCTGCAGAGCAGCAGCCCCTGTTGCTGAAGCTTTCTTCGGTGGCATGACGAAGGCCAGTGCTTGCCGAAGGTGGTCGAAAAGGATTCACCGGAGGTGGGCGCCAATGTTGCGGACTTGTTCTCAAATGCTATGAGTTAAGAACAAGGCAACACATAGAATGTTAAACGTTAATGCCCTTCGTCCTTTGAGGCATTATTTCCCTTAGGATATAATGATCTTCGAACGAAGGTTATGAAGGACATACCTTCATTAGTACAGCGTATAGTAACGAAAAGAGAATCATGTGAAATGTAAAAGATAACATTAATAATTATGTATTGTTACCGACTCATTTCTGTCTTATTATCATAGAAAAATAGAAATGATATCAAGTTACAAATGTACCTTCGGCTTGAAAGAAGGTAAGGGTACAAGTGTGACGCAAAAGCAAATGCCCAGTCAGCGTGAACAGTACGGGAGCACTGTTCATCTATTTATAGGCATGGGACGCAGCCCATGTAAAATTACATCCTTGCCCTTTACATTTGCTAATGACTCTATAGTGATCCATCGAGGTCTAAATAGCCTTTTCCCTTTTAAGTCGGATCCATTTTCTGCTATCATGTCGAAGCTCCCATGCGCATAGCTTCGGCTCTGCACCAACCTTCGTATTCTTTGTGCTTCTTCACGCTGTGGTTCTGATCTGAGTTCGAAGGTACCTGTTCATGTATTATACTCCAGAAACATTGTTAAATCATGTTTTTGAGGACCTTCGGAAGACGAAGGCCCCCAACACTCTCATTGGTGTGATGGAAAGGTAACTGGCATTTGGCACTAAATTTGGCACTAATAAAACTGTGTGATGCACGAGAATCAAAAAGAATGATTGTAGGATTATTCAAAACGGAAAAGATACCAGTCATGACGGGTGCTCCCTCCAGAATGTCAGCCATGGTTGTGAAGTTTAGCCTGCCTTGCCTCACTTGCACCTTCTGCCTCTTGCCTTGGTTCTGGTTGGAATTCTATCCCTGCCTCTGCTGGTTCCTGGGGCAATTCTTGGCATAGTGTCCAGTGTTACCACAAGTGAAACATCTGTTGTCATTGGCCTGACGGTACTGCTGCTACTGTGGCTAATTGTTCCTTTGAACTGGGGGCTGAGAGCGGTTGGGTGCCTGCTGCTGCTGCTGTGGTCGGATCACCCAACGTCCTTGTTGCTGCTAAGGTCCCTGTTCTGAGTGTCAGATACAATCCTGAAGCGCTGTGGCTGAGCTGATGATCCTGCCACAGGGGTCTTCCTCTTCTTTTCTGCTTGACGGGCTGTGATGCAGTCCTCCTGAGAAATGGCCATGTTGACTAACTCATTGTAACTGTTGGCCCTGACGGTGTTGAGACGGTCGCGGAGCTTAGTGCTGAGCCCCCTCCTAAACCTGTCCCTCTTCTTCTCATCAGTGTCTGCGTGGTATCCTACATACTGACACAGGTCATTGAAGGCCTGAGCGTACTGCAACACAGTACGATTTCCCTGAGTAAGTGCCAAAAACTCGTTGAACTTGCGGTCCATAATGTCTGCTGGTATATGATGCCCCCTGAAAGCTGCCTTGAACTCTCTCCATTCCACCTCATGGTCAACTGGCTGCATAGCAAGGAAGTGGTCCCACCATGTCCGCGCGGGTCCGCGAAGCTGCTGGGTGGCGAACCTGACCTTAGTCACATCTGAACAAACTCCGTTGAGTAGTGGGAATTTGGATTCCACTACCCTAAGCCATACATCGGCATCCAGCGGATCCTCTGCCCGAGTGAACAACGACGGCTGCATACTGAGGAACTCCTGATAAGTGGCTGCTGCTGGGTGACGCTGATGATCACCACCACCATAATGCTGAGGTGGCGGCTGACGCTAAGCCAACTGTCGCAGAATCTCATTCTGCTGAGCCATCAGTTCTTGCAGGGTAGGAGGCGGTGGCGAAGGAATGCGTTCATTCTGTCCACAACACGCTCTTCCTGCCATCTGAAAAATCAAGAATGCTCTCAATATCACATTTCTGATGTCAGGGTTCACATGCGGTGAAAGATTTGCAAGGGTAAAACCACTATTTTCTTGCATAATTCATAAAAAGATTCTACATGGCATAAAGCTTTTCTTCATAAAGTAAAGCTGGCATCATTCATCATCCAAACTTCCAAAAGAGTTTGTTACGATTACAATAGTAACCCAAAAGACTCAACTCTGTCTAGCCTAGTACCACAAGGGTGCAAAAGCTAAGCTAGCTTCGAGGAGTTCTACCGCCACACACTTCTAAATCTCTCCCTGCGACCTAGTGAGCAAACGAGGCAACGCTCGACTCGCTGGAAGGTGGTCTCCCTGAGCCAGCAGTGTCCAAGCTGGATGTAGGCTCTGGCTCCTCTCCTCCCTTGATGTTGACATCCTCGTTAGCCTCCATGTCCTAGATCTCCTGGTGGTGCATATCCAAATGTTGGTTAGCTTCCGCAAGTTGTTGCTGAGTGTTGATGAGCTGATCCTCGAGAACCTCAATGGTATTCTCTTTGGTTCCCACTAGTTCCTCAAGCTCCTGGATCTCATTGGACATCTGTTCCACCTATAGGTCCTTTTCCACCATCTTAGTGGACAGGTCTACCACAAGTTTCTCTCTGTTATCCAAGGTAACCTTGGTAGCCTCCAACAATGCCATCAGATGAGACATTACCTCTCCTCGCCTCACCTGCAGACGATACAGAGCATCCATGCATCGCACCGTCAAGTGCGCAGTCTGCCCTGGGTAAAGAGCCCATATATCCTTGGCATGCTCCACTTGGTCTTTCCACATTGGGTCGTCCTCCTTTTCAGCAGGGAATAAGCCAATGGGATGAGTAGACAGCTCCAAGGGGTGAAAACCACAGAAGGTGGTCAGCCCGTGGAGAGCAATCGCCTCGATAGTATCCTCAGCTCGGTATTCGAAAGACTCGGAGTGTACCTAATCTGTCATTATCATGTATTAAAATTCTTACCTAATTATCAATAGTTTAAGTAAGGATGCATGCATGCTCGTCCTAAACGACCTCATTTCAACTTAGAGGGAATAGGGAAGAACTCCCATCCCTTATAGTAGCCTGTAGGGCTTACTCAAATAGCCACCTAGCTACCCTCTATCATCCTAAGGCTTCACGTCCTAGGGCTATCCTGATCGTCCTAACGATCTATCCAACATTTGTTTCTATCAAGTTTTACTTTTGAAAAGGATGGTATTTACAGTTTATTGATTCCTCTATGGTGGTACGAGCTCCGATACCAGCTATGGTGGAACCGCCCGAATTATTCCAACTTAAGTGCTTAAGTCCCGCCTTAGAGGCTAGACCACACTTAAATAGGAATAACACGTCAGTCCCTCGGATCTAGTCCGACGAGGCCACTAACAGGATCAAGTACCACGTACTCACTCGATGGTGAGGCACAGAGCAAATACAATAAAGCATAAAACCATACATGAAGGAGTATCGAATTTATTACATCATCATCGGAGTTTTAGCAAAAGTAGTGATCATTGTTCGGAATGCAGCGGAATAAAACTAACGATAAATGGAGGGATGGGGAAGCCTATCCCATCACTCCTCATGCTCCTCCTCAGCCAAGGTAGGGTCCCACTTGACTGTCCAACCCGGTGGCAAGATGGACGGCCAAGTCACTCCAGCAACCATGTCCTCCAGAGAACCTGTAAAATTATGCCACAAGCAAGGCTGAGTATACTAATACTCAGCTAGACTTACCCGGTGTGAGGAGTCTACTCCTCTACCTCTAGACATGCAGCTGTTTAGCTGAGGGGTTTGGTTGCCAAAAGCACTAGCTGAGTCAAAAAATCAAGTTTTAGCTTTTTCAAGTTTTAGTGTGACTCTCTTAAGACTAAATGTGTACTATCTAATCATTCATGGTATCAAGCATTTAACAATCAACATCTTTTGCCAAATCATCACATTTCCACTTTTCACTCAATGCAGTACAATGGATCAAGCAGTCTCATTAGCTGCGAGAAGCAGACGATTCGAATCGAGTTTTTATGCTTGCAAGGTAAACCTAAACACACGACGTGGCGAGGCACTCCGTCCCCACACACATGAACCGTCCCCATCGATTCCCTGGCAACAGAAAGGGGCTCACCGCCTTGGCATACAATGCCTCACTGACCCCGACTGTCGTCGTGCAGTGACCGCACTTGTACCCACCATAACCGGAATGGGAGACCACGTCTCCAAGACTATGGCTCCTTCCGGTAGTTCCCAAGCCTTCTTCTCTCCTCTGATAGAGACCGGGTGACCTTCTAGAATCTGGGGATCTTCAGCTCTCATGGTTTGAACTGGGTTGGATGGAGTGGTTTCTTGGATCCACAGGGCTCTACGCTGGTTATGGGTTATGTTGGGGACTTGTTCTCAAATGCTATGAGTTAAGAACAAGGCAACACAAAGGATGTTAAACGTTAAAGTCCTTCTTCCTTCGAAGCATTATTCCCCTTGGGATATAATGATTTTCGGACGAAGGTTATGAAGGACATACCTTCATAAGCACCACATATAATAGTGAAGAAGGAACAATACGAAATATAAAAGATAACATGAACAATTATGTATTATCATCAACTCATTTGTATTTTATTATTATGGAAAAATAGAAATGATATCAAATTACAAATGTACCTTCGGCTCGAAAGAAGGTAAGAGTACAAGAGTGACGCAAAAGCAAATGCCAAGTCAGCGTGAACAGTACGGGGACACTGTTCATCTATTTATAGGCACGAGACGCAGCCCATGTAAAATTACACTTATGCCCTTTACATTTGCTAATGACTCTATAGTAATCCATCGATGTCTGAATAGCCTTTTCCCTTTTAAGTCGGTTCCCTTTTTCTGATATCACGCCGAAGGTCCCTGAGCATAGCTTCGGCTCTGCGCCAACCTTCGCATTCTTCGCACTTCTTCATATTGTGGTTCTGATCCAAGTCCGAAGGTACCTGTTCATGTATTATACTCCAGGAACGTTGTTAAATCATGTTTTTGAGAACCTTCGGAAGACGAAGGCCCCCCAACAGTAGCCCCTCGCAAGGTTAATTTGTTAGAATAACGAATTCAGATTGCGATATGGATGAAGGCCCTAAGCTGAAGGTCCGAAAAAACACCTTCCCTTAGCTAGAATAGCAATAGTCAATGACAGTCGGGGCCCTCCAACTTGGAGCGCGTTGGGCGTATAAATAGGAACTCACCCCGAGCACATTTGATACGCTTACTTTGCTTTACTTGATTTCTTAGCTCTTGCTTTCCAACAGTTGCTTTGTTTCTTAAGTTTTCTGAGCTTCTGAGCTTCGGATTTGAAGGACATATTTTCGTCAGTTCCGAAGATAAAATGTCTCAAGACAAGAAAGTTGCTGAAGCGAAGCTAACCGAAGAGGAGAAGCTTCTTAAGGAAAAAACTGCTGGATTCATCAAGTCAATTGCAAAGACCAACACAGAAAAGATTACAAAAGAAATTCTTGAAGGCTTATCTGAAGATACCGATGACAGCGATAGTTATGATGTGGAAAGTGGGGGCGAAGACTCCGAAGATCGGCTCTGGCGACTAAGTCACGCAGTCTTCGAAAAATCGACTATCAAGCAAAATCATCTTGATAACATGAGAGGAAGGTATTTTTGAGACATATCCATCATGAGGGCTGACAACGGAGACAGGACTGTTCCTGTTCCTGAAGAGAATGAAGTCGTAATCTACTGAAGCTTCTTCAAGGCTGGGCTTCGGTTCCCCCTAAGCAGTTTTGTGGTTGAAGTTTTAAAGATATACCAGATTTTTCTTCACCAGATTACTCCCGAAGCCATCATAAGAATGGGAATCTTCGTATGGGCTGTGAGGAGTCAAGGTTTGGAACCAAGTGCAAAAAGTTTCTGCAGTATGCACGAACTTTTATATGAGACGAAGCCCTGGGGTAAGGAGCAGTATCACAACAATTTTGGTTGCTACAGCTTCGTTGCTTATTCAGGCTCAAGCTGCCCAGTGCCAACCTTTCGGAAGAGGTGGCCTAGAGACTGGATGAAAGAATGGTTCTATGTGAAAAATGATTTAAAGGCGAGAGAAGATATTAAAGAGATCATCATGCGCCCCATCTGGTCCCGCTTCGGCCTTCGGAAACCGAAGGTAGAGATTGATGAAGCAGCTGAAGAATGCCCAAGGGCCTTTGGCATAGTTTGTTCTTTCATCGGGACAAGGGACTTAGTCCAAGAGCACGTGGCCTACAGGATATGGCCATTGGTAATCAACTGGGAGATGCCAAAAGAAACAATCAGCAACCCCAATGAAGGTGGTTTGGTTCGACTGAAATATACCTTCAGGTTTGGAGACCAATTTATCGAACCAGACGATGACTGGCTGAAGTGTGTTGAAAACACTAGTGATGAACTACTTGGAGCCTACTCCAAGTCTGAAGATAACGCACTATCTGCGGCCTTCGGGAGCCGAAAAAAGAAGAGGCTAAATAGAGTTTTTGATGCTATCGGGTTCATGTACCCTGACTACCGCTACCCGTCACGGGGTCAGAAAAGAAAGAGTGCAACTTCCGGGAAGGATGATGCTCCAGCTGCTCCAAGCGAACCTGCGCCGAAGAGGAAAAAGGTGAAGGTTCTTACTCACCGACCGCGCTATATTGAACCGGTCATATTGCCTGAATTTAGCAGTGAGACCTCTTCGGCTACTAAAGCCAAAGAACCTGCGCTTACGCAGAGGATTGAAGTGTCGGCTGCAAAGCCGAAGGCATCCTCGGTCAAATTAGCTGAGCCGAAGGCCGATAATATTGAAGAGATAGTGGTCGAAGGAACAAAGACATTAGAAGTTATAAGCCCTTCGGCAGAGTTGACAGTGCCGAAGGCACAAAAAGGTCTTACAGCGACCCCTAAGAGGAAAAGAATGGTCAACATACTAGATGCGCTGAAGACAATTAAGACAAGCTCTACTCCAAGGAAAATTGCCGAAGTTCCAAAGACGCAGTCTGAGACAAGACTAGCCGAAGCCGAAGCTGCAAAGAGCCAGGTCGAGACCGAAGCTGGGCCTTCAGAGCCCACCAAGGAGAAATCCTTGGAAATCTAAGAAAAAGAAACGGAAAAAGAAGCTACAGAACAAATTTTGCCTGAAAAAACTGCCACTCCTACTCCCGAAGCATCTTCCGAAGTACTTGATTATATTGTACGACATGCTTCAGGGAAAAGGTTATCTGAAGAAGAAAAACGAGAAGCTCAATACTATGCCCGGAAACTAAAATATCCAAAGGGGGCATTGATATTCAATGACAGCGGAGAAGAAGATTTCTTGTATTGTCTCCCAGACAGCAAGGAGATTTCTGTCTGCCGGGAGATGAACAGAAGCTTCAGATTCCCGACACTAGAAGACGGGCTTTCGGTGCTATCAAAAGATGAATTGGCCGACAGCTTAGCATATAATAGTTTAAAGGTACGAGAATGAGCTTTTTGTACTTAAAAACAAAAGATTTTTTATTTGCTTATACTTAATACCGCACTCCTTTCGCAGGGCCTCATTCTTAGCAACGCCCTCAGGGCGCCGAAAAGTGCCGAAGACGAAGGATGCACTATAGCTTTGAACAACCTTCGTTCCGAAGTAATTGAACTAAGGAACGAAGGTCTTGAAAAAGATAAAATATTAAACTCATTGGTGAACAAAATAAAAGAAGATGAAGCTACTTCCAACGCCCAAGCTGAAGCCCAGAAATGCGAAATTGAGGAACTTCGGAAACAACTGGCTGAAGCAAAATTAAAATGTGCTATTGCCGAAGCTGACCGAGACGCCAGTGATTACTGGAATTTTTTTGGGAGAAAACAGTTGTAGAACTTCGCTCTTCAAAAGAAAGATGTTATGAAAAATCCATAGAATGTGTGGGAAAAATAAAAACTAGCTTCGCCAATGTTGGCGCATATTCAAGTGAAGACAACTTCGTGGGCGATCCTGAGGGGCCAATTGAGTGGATTAGCAACGAGGCCGAAGCCTTTGAGGAGATTTTAAATGACCATGGGGACGTCTGCGCCTTCTCAGGTGCGAGGGGAATTGCGGCTATTTTGGAGAAGTCAGGTTGCGATCATGTGAAAGCTTTGGCCCAAGCCGAAGCTACTTTATCTATTGATGACACGAAGGACCCCTCGGCCGAAGCGAGCTTAGTTGGTGGAAAATTCTTTACTGACATCTGGGAAAATGGCGGCTGAGGGATGGCCCACGAAATAATAAAAAAAAGCGAAAAAGATACTCACGATGCAAGGGAAGCAACGAAGGCAGCTGAAAAAGCTGCGGAACTCGAAAGGCGGATAGGTATTGCTTAATAGCTTTTAACTTTATTTTTTATTTTTGTGATTTCGAACTTATCTATGTTTTCTACCACAGCTGAACTATCTCCTCCCCCAGAACCCTTCGAGTCATTGATCGAGCCAGAGGCAAAGGAACCAGCAGAAATTATTAACATGGCCGAAAGCATTTTGGACGAAGTCGTTACTCAACTGCTGACCGAAGCTGCGGACAAAGTTTTGAAGGAAGAATAATAAATATTGTAAAAACATTGTTAGAATATTAATGTAACATTTTCTGGACTATGCTTGTAATATTTGGCGCTCATGAGTTTTTAATGTAATGTATAAATGGCTCTGTAATTCATTTCTTTGCGATGCATGAAACTTTTATTGTACATACTGTTTTTGAGCCTTCGGCGAAAAAACACCTTCCCTTTTCATGCTTCGTAAAGAAGAGTTTTTATGCTTCACGAAAAATCCTCCAATCGTCGTAGGGACATTAATGCTTCGTCAATAATAGACTTTCTTCCTCGATATCAGAGTACTTCATAAAAAATGCTTCAAGCGTCGCCATAACACTGATGCTTCGTCAACAATACACTTTTTCCTCCACTTCAGAGCTGATAAATCTATATCTCTTCAAAACTTATTTTGTGCCTTAGCACAATTTCACTTTTTCGAAGCATTCTCCGAAGGTTAACATTGTACCCTCTTCTTGTGCCATTGATGCAACATGATGTATGATGTTATGTTATGCAAATGATGTGATGATGTTATGCTGTGCAAGATGATATTTGTGCCGAAGACACACACACATCCCCACAATGGAATACACAATCTCTTTGCCGTTTATTTTTCGGCTTCACCGCTTATTTTTCGGTGTATCAGCGCTGACATTTCGCTATAAGTTCTGCATTCCCTTAGGAACGTCTTTTGAACTTCTTCGCCTTCTATTTCGGCGGTATTCGCGTTGATTTTTCGCACTTCGCCTTATATTTCGGCGGTATTTGGCTCTGTATTCCCTTTGGAACGACTTTTGAGCAGAAAACTTACACTGCGCTCCTTTAAGAACGACTTTTTGTAGCTTCGGAAAACTTACGCTGCGTTCCGTAGAACAAATTTTTGTAGCTTCGGATATTCTTGTGATGTACTTTTTTAGCCGCGCGCTCTTAGGAACGAGTTTTTGTGTTTCGGCGACTTTTTAGACTCCGTAAGTCTGTGGAGAAAAAATATATTTTCACTATGGCAAAAACGAAGCCATTACAAGGAATTGAAAACGACGAGAAAACTAAGTTTTCAACAATTGGTCCTTAGTAAGAAAGAAAATGACAATGAATGTAAAAACTGTTTTAGGGGTAGGATATCTCTTTAATAGATATGCTTCGATTCTGGCACAGTACTATTGACTGTGCGAGCTTCGGACTCCTCCCTGAAGTCTCTCTGCTGATGGGTCTGTTGACTCCCTTCTGGCTGTTGGCCGCATGAATATGCAGGTTGTAGTGGTGGCGGAGGTGGGGGTTGTGGCCAGGATGCCTGTGGCTGACTAGCCGAAGCAACAGACGTTGCGGGGTGGTTACTTACATACTCTGGTATGTAGGGTGAATGACACGAAGCAGTATGCATGACCTGCTTTGGCTGGTTCTGTTGAGCTGCAGCTTCTGCTATTTCCTTCTGTTTCTGAATGGTGACATGGCACATCCTTGTAGTATGGCCCTTGTCCTCACTGCAGAATAGGCAATAAATTTTCCTGGGCTGATCCCCAAACCTTCCTCCGAAGCCCCTGGCGCCTCTGCCCCTTGGAGCTGGCGGCCGAAGATAGCTTTGTTGCTGCCCCGAAGCTTGCGAGGAATATTGTGGCCTCTGTTGCTGACTTCCTCTATCGTCATTCTGGGTGGAGTGGATTGATCTAACGTGCCTTGGGTAGATTCTCCCTCCGGTGCCCCTGGTAATCTCAGAGAACCTGTAGGCTTCCTCCCTTCTTTGACGAAAGTCATTATCAGCGCGGATGTATTCATCCATCTTTTGAAGCAATTTCTCCAGGGTCTGAGGGGATTTCCTAGCGAAGTATTGGGCCGTAGGTCCTGGCCGAAGCCCCTTGATCATGGCCTCAATGACAATTTCATTGGGCACTGTTGGCGCTTGTGCCCTCAGACGCAAGAACCTTCGGACATACGCCTGGAGGTATTCTTCGTGATCTTGCGTGCACTGGAACAAAGCTTGAGCGATAACCGGCTTCATCTGAAACCCTTGGAAACTGGTGATCAGCATGTCCTTCAGCTTCTGCCATGATGTGATTGTTCCTGGCCGAAGAGAGGAGTACCAGGTTTGCGCAACATTTTTGACTGCCATGACGAAAGATTTCGCCATGACTGCGGTATTGCCTCCATATGAAGATATGGTTGCTTCGTAGCTCATCAGAAACTGCTTCGGATCTGAGTGCCCGTCATACATGGGGAGCTGGGGTGGCTTGTAAGATGGGGGCCAAGGTGTAGCCTGCAGTTCTGCTGACAGAGGAGAAGCATCATCAAAAGCAAAATTTCCATGATGGGAATCATCATACCATCCATCATCATCGAACAATCCTTCTTGATGAAGCTCCCTGTGCTGGGGCCTTCGTTCTTGCTCATCTTGAGCAACATGGCGTACTTCTTCAGTGGCTTTGTCAATCTGCCTCTGAAGGTCGGCTAGTCGGGACATCTTCTTCTTCTTCCTTTGTACTTGTTGATGAAGCATCTCCATGTTCCTGATTTCTTGGTCCAACTCGTCCTCCTGGGGTGTTGGACTAGTGGCCTTCCTCTTCTGGCTTTGGGCCTCTCGAAGAGAAAGGGTCTCTTGGTTCGGGTCCAGCGGCTGCAGAGCGGCAGCCCCTGTCGCTGAAGCTTTCTTCGGTGGCATGACGAAGGTCAGTGCTTGTCGAAGGTGGTCAAAAAGAGTTCACCGGAGGTGGGCGCCAATGTTGGGGACTTGTTCTCAAATGCTATGAGTTAAGAACAAGGCAACACAAAGAATGTTAAACGTTAAAGTCCTTCGTCCTTCGAAGCATTATTCCCCTTGGGATATAATGATTTTTGAACGAAGGTTATGAAGGACATACCTTCATAAGCACCACATATAATAATGAAGAAGGAACCATACGAAATATAAAAGATAACATGAACAATTATGTATTATCATCAACTCATTTCTATTTTATTATTATGGAAAAATAGAAATGATATCAAATTACAAATGTACCTTCGGCTCGAAAGAAGGTAAGAGTACAAGAGTGACACAAAAGCAAATGCCAAGTCAGCGTGAACAGTACGGGGACACTGTTCATCTATTTATAGGCACGGGACGCAGCCCATGTAAAATTACACTTATGCCCTTTACATTTGCTAATGACTCTATAGTAATCCATTAAGGTCTGAATAGCCTTTTCCCTTCTAAGTTGGTCCCTTTTTCTGATATCACGCCAAAGGTCCCCTGAGCATAGCTTCGGCTCTGCGCCAACCTTCGCATTCTTCGCACTTCTTCATATTGTGGTTCTGATCCAAGTCTGAAGGTACCTGTTCATGTATTATACTCCAGGAACGTTGTTAAATCATGTTTTTGAGGACCTTCGGAAGACGAAGGCCCCCAACAGGTTACCAAGTAGGCCGCCATCAACTTCTGGACATGCTCATCCTTGGCTTGCTTTAGGGCTTCAACAGTAGTGGCTTCACGACTTTCCAAGGCAGCTACACGGGCTTGAGCTGTGGTGAGATCCACATGGAGCTTATGGTTGTGCTTCTCTGCATCTTCTGCTTGGGCAATCATCTGACGGTGGTGCCGGGCCAAGAAATCATACTGCACATCCAGGGTGAGCAGGTATGCAGTGAGGTATACGACTGTGGGGTCGTCCTCAAGCAGCTACTGCCCTTCCAATGCACGCATCCTGGCCATCCAAATAGGACGGTTTCTCTGAAAGGGCAGAAAGAATCTGAGCAGGGTGTCACCCACTTCTTTTTCATAGATCTGACACAGGGCCCTCAATGCCTTGCGAGCGATGACTTGGTAGGTGTCTTTGAATCTGTGCCCAGCAGCAGTGACACTCCATTCCACATGGAGTGGACTGGATCCAATGTATAAAGTCACGACACACTTATCTATGTCATGCTCGACGAATTCACGACCATCATACTCTGGCTGGCTCCTGATTCTGAGGCAGACTGTGCATGCTCTCAGCAACTTGGGGAAACCATCTTCATTCTGGCAAAAGCTGGTTTGGCAGTGAACCTCCATCTGACTTCGGAGAGAAGGAAAGGGGGAAAGCATTTTTGAAATGAAGGGATGAGAGCTAGAATTTTTTAAGAAAATAGTTTTGACTCAAAAACTTTTGGATCAGGCTAAGGGTTACGTCCTGCGGCCAACCTAACAGCTCCGATACCACCTGAAGCGTCCTGATCCTTTGGGACTCAAATGTGATACAATTACTAGTCCCAGGAGGCTAGTAAACACATTTATACATCAGATGATTCCAGATCTGCTTAAACGAGACAAACCTATAAAGGTGGTGATCCCACCCATGATTTGGAATTGACAGCCATAGTGCATGCTTTGAAGATATGGAGGCACTACCTAATTGGGAACAAATGTCACATCTTCACCGATCACAAGAGTCTGAGGTATATCTTCACTCAGCCAGATCTCAACCTTCGCCAAAGAAGATGGCTAGAACTGATCAAAGATTATGACCTTGAGATTCATTATCACCTCGGAAAGGCCAACATGGTAGCAGACTCCCTCAGCCGAAAACCTTTCGGGATAAAGGGAACCAACTTTTTAGAAGATTGGAAGAAGGAATCAGCTCAACTGAATGCATGTTTGGGAAACAACGGGAGTCTCAAAGTCAAACCAATGCTAGAAGACCTCATATGCAAGGCTCAACGCCTAAACTCAGAGACAGCAAGACTTGTGGAAAAAGCTCGCAAAGGACAACTTCCGGACCTCAGGACAGATGAACAAGGAGCCCTTTGGTTCAAGGATTGTCTGTGTGTACCAAAAGGGGAGGCACGAGAAGTCCTGCTCGAGGAAGCTCACAACTCAGCCTACTCCATCCACCCAGGGACTACCAAGATGTACCTAGATCTCAAAACCAGATACTGGTGGAGAGGGATGAAGAAAGAGATAGCACAGTATGTGGCCCGGTGTGACACCTGCCAACGAACGAAGGCCGAGCACCAGAAGCATGCAGGCCTATTGCAACCTCTCCCAGTGCCTGAATGGAAGTCGGAAGAAATAGGCATGGATTTTGTAACCGGACTACCCCGGACACAAAAAGGGAATGACTCTATCTGGGTGATAATAGACCGTCTTACCAAGGTGGCCCATTTTATCCCAGTAAAAGCTACCTTTGGAGGAGCCACCCTTGCCCGTATTTATCTCAAAGAGATAGTAAGACTCCATGGCATTCCAAGAAAGATAGTGTTAGACAGAGGAACCCAGTTCACCTCCAAGTTCTGGACAAGCCTTCAGAAAGCTATGGGCACCAAGCTAGACTTCAGCACCGCCTATCACCCTCATACAGATGGGCATACAGAAAGGGTCAATAAGGTCCTCGAAGATCTATTAAGAGCATGTGTGTTAACATTCGATAGAAGTTGGGAATCCAGTTTGCCTTATGCGGAGTTCTCGTATAATAACAACCATCAGGCCAGCATCAAGATGTCACCGTTCGAAGCATTGTATGGACGAAAATGCCAGACCCCTCTCATGTGGTCCAACGTAGGGGAAAAGGCACTAGAAGGACTTGCCTTTGTCAAAGAGGCTGAGGAGAAAGTTGCCCTGATCCGCAGAAGATTACTTGAAGCTCATAGTCGGCAAAAGAGTTATGCGGACAACAGGCGAAGAGAACTCAGATTTGAGGAAGGAGACTTCGTCTACCTCAAGGTCTCCCTGATGCGTGGTGTCAGAAGATTCCAAGTGAAAGGGAAGCTAGCACCGTGATTCGTCGGTCCCTATCCCATCATTGGCAGAGTAGGACCCGCAGCATACCGTCTTGAATTACCAGAATCCATGTCTGATATCCACAATGTGTTTTACGTGTCCCAGCTCCACAAATGTCTGCAAGCACCAGAAAGTCACATCAAAGAAGAGGCAATACAGATTCAGAAAGATCTTCAGTACCGATAGAAGCCAGTAAAGATTCTTGGCTCAGCAGTCCGGAAGACCCGCAACTCAGAAGTGAAACTCTGTAAGGTTCAGTGGAGCAGAGAAGGAGAAGAAGAAGCTACCTGGGAGAGTGAGGACTCTTTGAGGAGGGAATACCCTTATCTTTTCTCAAATCCCCTCTAAATCTCGAGGGTGAGATTTTTTTAAGTGGGGTAGGTTTGTAGCATCCCAAAATCTCAACCCAGGTTTGGAACCCTAATCTCCTAAACCCCCCCTTATTTCTATTTTCTCCCTAAACTTCACCCTTAGGTCATATGCATACACTTTGATTGTTAGAGCACCTCACATATATTATTTTTTTAGCACCTAAGATTATTTAGCTAATTGTTGTTCAAAGGAAAAGGAGATAAAAAGAAAATAGAAATAGAAAATAGAAATGAGAAATAGAAAACAGAAAAAGGAAAAGGAAAAACCCTCCCCCCTCGGCTGGGCCATATCCGGCCCAAACCGCGCTCGCGCCCGCTTTCCCCCCTCTCCTCCCGCGGCCCAAGCAGCCCAGCAACGCCCGCACCCACGCCACGCCTGACAGCTCGGCCCCACCGGTCAGCGGCTCCTCCCCTCTCCCTCTCGCGTCGTTCTTCCGCTGGCAGCTCGGGCCCGCTTGTCAGGTCCCTCGTCCCGCCCATGCCTTCACCAGTGTGTTCGCCGCCGACCACCGCCTGCCCCGTCTCCTCGCCATTAACGCGTGCACCGGCCTTAGCTACCTCCCCGCCACTGTACCCGAGCCGTCCCCTCACCCCTCGCCTGCCCGAGCCATCCTGTCATCGTTTGCTCCATCACCGCCATCATGGCGAGCTCGTCGGCGCTAGGCCTGGGCATAAAACCCGATACCCGAATCCCGAACCCGAAAAACCCGAACCCGAACCCGATAAGCCCGAACCCAAAAAAACCCGAAATCTAATTTGGGTATAACCTCCCGGTACCCGAAATTTTATAGCAAATTTCGGGTTCAATTAACCGGTACCCAAATAGCTAACCGGTACCCGAATTAAGCACAAGGCCCATTAGGTCTGGACGTCTGGTGGGCTGCGGTTGCATCTCCAATTCTCCATCCAGCAGGCCTGCCAGACCAGCAGCCGCGCGCGGCGCGTCCAGCCGTCCACATCCCAGGCTCCCAGGCTCAGGCCCCCAGGCTGGCCGCTGCTGTCTAACGTAGCTGCCGCCGCCGTCCACATCCCAGCAGCCGCTGCCGCCTGCCGTAGTGCCGACTAGCCGAGCGCCCGAGCGTCGCCGTCGCCCGTCGAACCGCACCGAGCGCCTAGAAGGCTAGCAGCAGGCAGCAACCGCCAGCCCGCCATCCATCTCCAGTTCTCCTCTGCTCGGCGTCGTCCTGCCAGGCTGCTGTTCGGGTTTTATTGCTGCTGTCTTAGTTGGGTTCAATGCATTTATTTTGCTGTCTTAGCTGTCTGAAAATAAATTCTATTGCTGTCTGCAGTTTAATCGGGTAACTGTACATTACCCGAACCCGAACCCGATTTTTGGACTACCCGAATTTTCGGGTACCCGAAAAATTCGGGTCGAGTTCGGGTTCACCTGTTCAATACCCGAATTAATTAAAACCCGAACAATTAAACCCGAATTTTCGGGTATACCCGAATGCCCAGTCCTAGTCGGCGCCCGCCGTCCCCCCTTCCTTCCCCCTCCCCGGCCACCTATAAAAGGACCACCCCGAGCCCCTTGTTCCACCACACCAGGCCTCAGCCACTCCATCTCCCTCCCTCGAGCTCAATCGGACTCGGCGCCGTCGTCTCTCCCCTCTCTGGTGAGCTCCGACCTCCTCCCTCTGCTAAGTCCCAGTCCAATTCATATGGTTCTTGAGCTTCGCCACTCCCTCACAAACGCAATGCACCCATCCCCACCTCCTATTGCGCTCGACTGCCTCACCGGCGACCTCACCGCCGCGAGCGCCCGCCACCGCGCCATGGACCGACCACCCTAGGCCTCCACCGGTCAAATTGACCCCACCCCCGTGAACCACTACCCCCACCCGTGCCTCGCCACCACTTTCCCATCGTGAAACCGGGATCCCGGCGGAGAACCGCCGCGGGCATCACCGGCGGTCGAGCCGACCGGTTAACCCCTCCTCCGTCGCCCGCTCCACGCCGTTAACCCCCCTCCTCTCGCTGACGCATGGGCCCGCGCCCACGACGTCCGCCCGCGCTGCGCCGCTCCTTCGTGGGCCGGCTGGGCCGCCTGCCGCGCCCGCGCGCGCGCTCGGCTGGGCCAAAAACACCCCCCGGCCCAGCGAGCAAGAAATCCCTTTTCTTTTTATTTTCCCATTTCTTTTTCCCATTTCCACATATATAATTATATGCTGATATTTTATGCAACAAAAATAGTTTAAATAAATTATAGGGTACAAAAATAATAAGGTATAAGAATTTGCACACCCCGCTAAGTCACCATGATTGATGTATCGTTTTATCTGTGCTTGTTAGCGGAAGAGGGATCCGATCCTCCAGAATTTGTAGCTCCGGAAGAAGGGCAGGAACCCGACCCCTCCGAGATAAATCTTTTGTGCCAGGAAAGCTTCGACGAAGGCAAGTCCATCCTTCCCTTGATGTATAATTTACCTATTCTCTCTACCACTACCTAAGCCGGGACTAAGGGATGGAATCTATTTGCATGGTGAGCATGAGATAGCCCGCATTAACTAATACCTTTTGATCACAAGATATGGGATGGGAAATGGTTGTAACCAATGATGTTTTCAAAAAGTGTGCGATGAAGGGTATTCACCCTCATCACCTGGTGAGTGGGATGATCAGGGACTCTCTAGTTTAGGGGAGGGCCTAAGGTGACGGCTCAGCTGGTTTAGGCATGAGCAGAAGGATTGTCCTCTCATATAAGGACCGATTTGTCATCCTTCACTACCTGTACTCATGAAAAGTACAACCACTCGAGGCTGTGTGGGCAGTCACTCGATCTGAACTCGTACGGTCCAACCCCAGGGTTATGAAGGCTGGGGAGCACCAGGAGGATAAGGAGGGGGAATGTTTTGTCTGGTTTGGACATGGCGGTGGCCTGACTCCTTTCGATATAACCGTTAAGGTTAGGACGTGCGAGGAAAGAAAGATATTCGGATTCATATCTCATTGGCCATGAGATCGCAGAGCCGGACTAGTGGGTAAAGTGTACACCTCTGCGTAGAGTTTAAACCTATTCGAATAGTCCGTGTCCACTGGTATGGACGAGTCTGGTGTGGTATGACAATTAGTGTTTATACAACATCCGGGAACAGGGAAATACGTGTGTGTGAGTGTGTCTCTAGAAAAGAAAATGGTGCCACGGGAGCGGGAAGCTCAGTGGTGGTTAAGCAACGTGTTCTTTATTTCTTTGGGAAAACCCTAAAAATAAGTACTGCCTTTCTCTAAGAAAAAGAAGAGTGACTTCCACTCCACCATATGAAGCATGTATGATATAGGTCTCTTTCTCTTTACGGGAGTCGGGTGGGCTTGCGGAATACCTAGTGTATTCACCCAGATTTATTTATGTATTTCAGCAGCTGAAGACTTCTTTTCTGCTATGCTTGATTGAGAGGGCTGTGTCTTCACCCAGTTTTGCCTGTGGCCTGGGCTAGTTTATCTTCCACTGTGTTTTATATTTCTGGCTCTCTCGAGCTTGTACCCTGGTATTGTAATAACATTTACTCAAACTTTGTACAATTTGAAATAAGGAATGTGGTTACTAGCCTCCTAGGACTAGTAATTGTATCACATTGAGTCCCAAAGGATTGGGACGCTTCAGAGCATGAGGAAAGTTATGAAGAAAACATTTGTAGGGACTTGAAAAATGATTCTGAAGGTATTTCTCAGGAGGAAAATACTTGGAGATATATCGATGGAATATCTGGGCAATATTTCTGGAAAGAACTTGAAGGGGATCACTAGGAAATATCTGGGCAGTATTTCTGGAAACAATTTGAGGGTGATCACTGGGAAAATATTTGTAGGATATTTTGAGGAGGATTTTGGAGAGAATATAGACCACAATATTTTATTTGCTGATATCAACTCGCAGACAAACATTTTGAAACGAAATTTAAAATTCATTTTGAATTTAGAGCGAGTTTGAGAAAATTTCAAGATTTGAATTTTTGGGATGCTACACATGCCTCCCATTTTATAGTCAAGGGGGACATGCACAAGGATACTGAGCCCCGACATGTGGGCCCAGGAACATAACAGATGTTGTATTTGGTGCTACTCATGCTTGCTGCTGGGGCAATCTTCTTATGCCCTGACGTCTGAGATCTGCGTAGCATTGGCATGCAGGGGAAGCTTCTTGTATAAGGGATGATGAGCACAGTGCGCCCTGCAGCACGGGTGCACTGTTTGACAATGGATTGGACAGGTGCGCCGACTGCAGGATGGCCCTAGTGCCGCCTGCCGGTGGAGTGGATAGGACGCATTAAATGCTGAGGGGGCACATCGCCAGCCAGCAAGGTGGACAGGCGGCGCGTCCCCTCTGCAATGAATGCAGAGACCGCGCGGCCTAGAGGCCTTATGTCAGGCTCCGCCCGCTGGCTTATGTCACGGGCAACAAGCCACGTGGCAGCAGCGGGTCTCCGCCTGAGCGGGGAGCGCAAGCGCACATGATAAGGCCTAACACGTGTCAGTATTGGACCCTTGCTTCAGTCAGGGTCTCCCCTGTCCTGGGACCTCGTTGTGGCCCGAACCTTACTCAAAGGGATTTGGACCCCATCCAAGGGGCTCGGCATGCTTACTTGGGAGTCCAGAGCCGTAATCAGGGGTCCGGGTTGTGCGTACAGGGGTCCGGTGCTCCTTCATGGTGGTCCGGTCCAACTGATACATCCTGGGATGTATCATCTTTTCTCGCCACGTGGTGCCCCTTGAGCCACCCACGTGGTGGGGTCGAGTGCTGCTCACCGTGTGGCTAGTGAACGTCGTACGAGCACCGCTTCCTCATCCTGTAGTAGGGGGTACCCCTGGTTCAGGGTACCGACAGTGGCCCCCGGGCCCGCCTCAGGGGAGGATACGAGCCTGCAGGTGGGGCCAAAGTCTGATTGGCTTGCTGTCCCTGCGCCCCGTTGATGCGATAACTGTCGGTCCGCCCATGGTCGCGCCGACTACCATGCCTGTCCCCGCGGCTATCTGACCCGTGACCTCCGCACTTGATGGCTTTGTTGGGCCATGCGCGGGGTGCCTCAAGTCGCTGCATTTTTGAAAAAAAAAACTTAACTTCTCCGTCTTTTGCGGCGGCCCCGAGGGGGCGCGGTACTTGCGTGAGTGATGGTGTGACTTCTCTGTACGCAGAAACCGGCGCGCCAGGTGCATGACATGTGGGCCTAGGCCCCCATGCCTAAGGTTGGACCATTGGCTGTAGTGAAGCCGAGGGGGCGCACAACCGTGGGGCGGTTGCACGCTCCTTGTGCGGCGGTTCGCCTTCTTGACCGCTGGTTGCAGTGAAGATGAAAGGGCGTATAATCGTAGGGCAGTTGCACGCACCGTGTGCGGTGGTTCGCTTTCTTGACCGCTGGTTGCGGCGAAGATGAAAAGGCGTATAACCGTAGGGCGGTTGCACGCTCCTTGTGCGACGATTCGCCTTCTTCGTGCTTCGGGCCAGCTTGTATGACATGTGAGGCCTGGCCCCCGTGTCATAGGATGGGAACCCTGGTGTGCATCGGGGGAGACCTTGCCCGTGACGCTTCGGGGCACGAGTGGGGAAATCTGCCTTTAAAAAGGGGTTCACCCCTCGGGTAGCAGCCATGTCTTGCTTCTCTCCCACTTGCGGTGCCCTTTCATCTTCGAGCTCTTTGTGCCCCTTTGCCTTCAAGGTTTCTGCTTTGCGTTGCCGTAGTTTGCCATGGCCTTGTGACTTCATCCCGAGCACACCCAAACTGAGTGAGTGCTCGAAATGGTATACCACTTGCTTGGATGGAATGCGCCGGTATTTGCCGGGAGGACTTATGCTGGTGTCTCTCCTCTCGGCGACCTTTCCACCGAAGAGTTTGTGTTCTTTGTTTCCAAACTCTCCAGCGGGTTGGCCCTGCCGATCCCATCTTTCTTCGTGCAGCTGCTGGAGGGGCTTGGCCTCCAGCCTCTACCCGTGGTGTCCTGCTTCTTCCTTCAGGCGGCCATCGTCGCCTACCTCCACAGGATGTCCGTGGAGGCGACGCTCCTTCTCGCTTCTTCCTCCAGCATTTGGGGGGAAGGATGATCACCAATCTCGTGAAGGTGGACAATGGGCCGAGCCACGACTCCATCCCACGCGCCCCCCAATTCTTTGGGGTGGGAAGCGAGTCGTGTTGCGGCTCCATCTCTTTGGCTTTGATGGTTTTGGTGCCACCTCCAACGCTGCCTCCCGCTGCCAAATGGGGTGTGGCTGTCCGTCCACCGCACGGGCGACGGTCGCGCCGTGCGCAGGTCCACCGTATCCGTGGCGTCTCCTGCGCCGTCGGCCGCACTGCTCCGACGCTGCCCAGGGGGTCGTACAAGACGTCGTATGTCGTGGAGGTGGCGGCCGCGTTCTTGGATGGTCTTGTCCTCACCCCCGTAGGAGGACGGGGGAAAGGACCTCTTCGCATGCGCTGAGGTGGTCGCCGCCGCCGGCAAGCCACCGGTGCAGAGGTGGTCGCTGTCGTCGGTGCAGAGATGGTCGCCTTCGCTGGCGAGCCGCTCGGAGCTAGCTTCCAACGCGACCCTGTTGGTGCAGAGTAGTCCATTACTGCAGAGTAGAGATTGAGCTAGAATTCCGCTTGAAGGCGGATGTAATACTTTTGCTTTTTGTAAGATACTTTTGAGTACTATTTATCAAGCAGTATTAGCACTTGTCTGTATACCACTTGTCCCTGTTGTGTGTGGTGTAACCGGTTCCTCCTTGGTACCTGGCCCTCAGGATGTAGGCTCGATTTGTCGAGGCTGCAGACCAGCATACCTAAGGAAGAGTTGGCAATGGCCCCTAGGAGGCAGCCTCGACTAGGACCTGAGCCTGCACACAGCTTTGGCTAGGGAGCATTAGTAGTACACCCACATGACCCGCCATCTGACATTAGTCATCCTTTGATACATGCTCGGGACCTGCAGGGTTTAGTCTGGGAGGCCAAGTTGTGCGTCCGGACCCCCTGGATGGTGGTTCTAGGTACTAGGACACCCGTCAAAGAGTGGTGGAGCGTGCAGACCCACGGTACGGAACTAGGCTGAGCGGCTACACGGGTTTCGGACCACCCCAGGAGACAAGTGTCCATTCTCTAGTTCCGGACCCCAGGTTGCCGGACCCACAGGACTTATAGCTCCAAATACTAGGGTACCTGTCACGGAGTGGTGGAGTGTGCAGGCTTTCGGGTACGGGACCAGGTGTTGGGGACTTGTTCTCAAATGTTATGAATCAAGAACAAGGCAACATAAAATGTTAAATACCAAAGCCCTTCGTCCTTCAAATCATTATTCCCCTTCGGATATAACGAATTTAGGACGAAGGTCATGAAGGATATACCCTCATGATTACGATAAAATATGGAGAACATTCAAACAAAGTACGGAAAGTAACATAATTTCTGTAAACATTATTATTAATGTATTTTCACTCATATTACTTGTGTAAACAATGATAAATTACAAATGTACCTTCAGCTTGAAGGAAAGAGAATACAGGCGTGGCGCGAAAGTGAATGCCAAGTCAGCGTGAACAGTACGAGAATACTGTTCACCTATTTATAGGCACGGGTCGCAGCCCATGCAAAATTACATTAATGCCCTTTACATTTATCAATAACTCTATAGTAATTCTTCGAGGTCTAATCTGGCTTTTCATCTTTAAGTCGGTTTCCCTTTCCGCCGCTATGCCGAAGCTCTTCTGCGCATAGCTTCGTGATCGTCTTATCCTTCGTCGTGATTGTCGTCCCAGTTAAGCTTCGTCTTAACCATGTTTTTGTATACTCGCAACTTGACTCTGAAGGTACCTGTTCACATATTTCTTTTGGAAAACATAGTCAAATTACGTTTTTGAGGACCTTCGGAAGCCGAAGGCCCCCAACAGTAGCCCCTCGCAATATTAATTTGCTGTAAAGATAAATTTATATTGCGATATGGACGAAGGCTATGGGCCGAAGGTCCGAAAAAACACCTTCCTTTTGCTAGAATAGCAACAGTCATTGACAAGCGGGACCCTCCAGTTTCCGACATAATGGGTGTATAAATAGGGGCTCGCCACAAGTTATTTGGCACGCTCTCTTGCCATCTGTTTTGCCTGCTCAAATAGCTTTCTGCCCACAAATATTTGGTTGCCTCCCTAGTTTTAAGCTTCGGAAGCGAGAGGCAGGAATTCTGAAGGGATGTCTGAGGAGAATAAGGTTGCTGCCGAAATGAAGCTGAGCCTTTCTGAGGAGAAAAATCTGGGCTTCATTGAATCAATAGCAAAAACAAATACAGAGAAAATTACTAGGGAGATTTTGGAAGGCTTATCTGAAGATACTAGTGAAAGTGATAGTTATGATGCAGACAGTGGGGGTGAGGATTCCGAAGATCGACCATGGCGACCAAGCCATTCAGTCTTCGGAAAATCAACTATTGGGCAAAGTCACCTTGAAAACATGAGGGGAAGATATTTTCGAGATATGTCCATCGTGAGGGCAGATGACGGAGAGAGGACTGTGCCGACTCCCGAAGATAATGAAGTCGTGATCTTCCGAAGCTTTTTTAAAGCTGGGCTACGATTCCCTATAAGCAGGTTTGTGGTAGAAGTTCTGAAAATATATCAGGTTTACCTTCATCAACTTACCCCTGAAGCAATAATAAGAATGGGAGTCTTCGTCTGGGCTGTGAAGAGCCAGGGCCTAGAGCCAAGTGCGAAAAGCTTTTGCAATATACATGAGTTATTATATGAGACGAAGCCCTGGGGTAAAGAGCAATATCATAACAACTTTGGTTGCTACAGTTTCGGTGCTCGCTCTGGATCAAGCTGTCACGTGCCAACCTTTCGGAAGAGATGGCCCGGGGAATGGATGAAAGAATGGTTCTATGTAAAAAATGATTTGAAGGTTCGAGAAGATATTAAGGATATCATCATGTGCCCTATCTGGCAGCGCTTCGGACTCCGGAAACCGAAGGTAGAAATGGATGAAGTAGCCGAAGAATGCCAACGAGCCTTCGGCGTAGTCTGCTCTTTTATTGGAACAAGGGATTTAATACAAGAACACATTGCCTTCAGAGCGTGGCCTCTTGCAGATAACTGGGAAATGCCGAAATAAACTGTTAAAGAAACTGACGAAGGTGGGCTAGTCAGGCTGAAGTATACATTCAAGTATGGAGACAAGTTCGTTGAACCAGATGATGATTGGTTAAAGAGCATTGAGACTGTAAGTGATGAATTGCTTGGGGTACATTCGAAGGCCGAAGACACTGCATTGTCAGCGGCCTTCGGAGGCCGAAAAAAGAAAAGACTCAACCGAGTATTTGATGCAATTGGGTTTGTCTACCCCGACTACCGCTATCCAGTGCGGGGGCAAAAAAGCAAAGGCACAACTTCTGCGAAAGAAACTGCTGCTTCATCCGCTCCTAGCGAGCCAGCGCCGAAGAGAAAAAGGGTAAAGGTTCTCACACACTGGCCACGCTACATTGAACCAGCCACGGTGCCCGAGTTCGCCGGTGAGACCTCTTTGGCCACCGAAACTAAAGAGCCAACCCTGCTGCCAGAAGTCAAAGAGTTGGCCGAGGTGCCAGCGACAGAAAAGATGGAAGAACCAAAGACGGAAGAAGCGAAAGCATCAGCTGAGGGAGTGAAAATATCAGAAATTCTAAGTCCTTCAGAAGAAATTGAAGCAGCAAAAATTAAAAAGGGGCCAACAGTGACCCCGAAAAGAAAAAGAAAGGTTAATGTGTTAGATGTTTTGGAAACAATTAAATCTTCAAGCATAACTCCGAAGAAGACTGCTGAAACTTCCAAAGCGTCTGCTGAAGTTTCTGTTGCTGAAGCTCCGGAGCAACAGACTGGAGTTGAAACCGGGCCTTCAGAGCCAACCAAGGTAATACCTTTGGAAACAGAAGAAACGAAAATTGCAAAGGCAACCGAAAAAATGAAAATGTCAGAGCCAATTTTGGTTGAAGAAATTGATACCGCTGCCCCCGAAGCATCTTCCAAAATATACGATTATATCGTGCGACATGCTTCAGGGAAAAAGTTATCCGAAGAAGAAGTTTTTGAAGCTAATCACTATGCCAAAGAATTGAAATATCCGAAGGGGGCACTAGTGTTCAATGGGACGAACGAAGATGATTTCCTATACTGCCTCCCAGACAACAAAGAATTATCCGTCTGTCGGGAGATGGCTAGAAGTATGGGGTTTCCGAAGCTTGAAGCTGGATTATGCGCTATGACGAAAGACGATCTTGCGGATAGTCTTGCGTACAATAGCCTGAAGGTATGAGAACTGCGCGTTTGGAAATTTTATAATTCGCAACTCGTTCTTTTATTCTTATACCAACTCTTTTACATATAGGGTTTAATACTAAGCAACGCGTTGAGAGCGCAAAAGAATGCCGAAGACGAGAGCTATGAAATTGCTTTCAACAACCTATGATCAGAGGTTATTAAACTGAGAAACGAAGCTCTGGAAAAAGATAAAATTCTGCTTACACTGGTGGACAAGGTAAAAAAGGACGAAACTGCCTCAAAGGCCCAGGCTGAAGCCCAAAAACGCGAAATTAAAGATCTTCAGAAACAGCTAGCTAGAGCTAAAGAAGAGCGTATATTTGAAGAGACAAAACGAGAGCTTAGTGATCAATGGGCCAATCATTTAGAAATAAGTGTTAATGAGCTTCGTGCATCCCAGAGAAAATGCTATGTTAAATCCATAGAGTGTGTTAAGAAGATAAAATCCAGCTTCACCAACGTTGGCGCATTCTCTAGTGAAGAGAATTTCTCAAGAGGCAATCCCGAAGGTCCGATGGAATGGATCAGTCACGAAGCAGAGGCCTTCGAGGAAATCCTGAATAGCCGCGGTGACATATGTGCTTTTTCGGGTGCTAGAGGAATTGCTACTGTTTTGGAGAGGAAAGGTTGCGAGCATGTAAAATCTTTAGCGCAGTCCGAAGCTACTTTGTCCTCTGAAGACATTAAAGACCCCTCGGTCGAAGCAAGCATGGTCGGCGGAAAATTCTTCACCGATATCTGGGACAACGGCGGCCGAGAAATGGCGCAAGAAATTATTCAAAAGAGTGAAAAAGGCATCCACGATGCTAGAAAAGTGACAGAAGCTGCCGAGAAAAGTACAGAGCCCGAAGGGCAAATAGGTATTAATTAGTGGTTTTTATTATATTGTAATTTTTAGTTCCAGACTTTGTTCGCGATTTGTAATAGTAATATAGCCGTATCTTTTCTTCCCTCAGAACCTGCTGAGGCATCTCCGGGCCCCCACCCGAAGGGGGACGATGAAATTAAAAAATGGCCGAAGCCATTATGGACAAGGTTGTCAACCAGCTACTGAACGAAGCTGCAGAAATAGTTCTTAAGGAGAATTAAACGCTATTGTAGAAACATTTGGAACGTAACATGTGTAAAGCATTGTAACTTTGAATGTAATATATAATCTATTTATAGTTTAATTCTTTACGATGCATGAAATTTTGCATACATACCATTTTTTTGAGCCTTCGGCGAAAAAACACCTTCCCTTCTTTTCATGCTTCGTGAAGAAAATCTTTTCTATATCACAAAAATTTGCATACTTCTCTGATGAAGAATATCCAAGCTTCGTGAAATATTCTCCGAAGCTATAAAAAAAGTTTTATGTTGCCTCTCTAATGAAGCTACACTTCGTCTCGATTTATCTTGTGCCTTAGCACGATTTTCTCTTTTCCAAAATATTCTCCGAAGATCAACACTGTATCCCCTTCTTGTCCCACATGCAATATGTTGTATGATGCTTATGTTATGCAAAATGATGTGATGATGTTATGTTATGCAAAATGATATTTGTGCCGCAGATACATGTCCCTGTAATAGAGCACACACACTTTTTTTATATCAGCGCTGACTTTTCGCTGTAAGCCTCCCTTAGGAGCTTCTTCGCCTTTTACTTTCAGCGGAATCAGCGTTTATTTTTCGCTGTAAGCCTCCCTTAGGAGCTTCTTCGCCTTTTACTTTCAGCGGAATCAGCGTTTATTTTTCGCTGTAGGTTCAGAAAACTTACACTGCGCTCCCTTAGAAACGACTTTTTACTGTTTTGAACAATTTGCACTGTGTCCGTTAGAGAAAATTTCTGATAATACAAAGGTCCTTCACGCCACCATAAATTTGTATGCTTTGGCAACTCAAGCCTATGGAAAGGACACATTTTTATTATGGTACAAGACAAAAGTGTTACAAGAAATTGAAAAACGATAAAAGACACTTGTGAAGAGTATTGTGGCCTTCTCATAATTGTTCCTTATTAACAAAAAGGTAATACTGAATGTAAAAATGCGAAAAAACTGCTGTTGAGGTAGGATATTTATCAATAAATGTGCTTCGACTCTGGCACAGTGCTATTGACGTGCGAGCTTCGGACTCCTCTCTGAAATCTCTCTGAAGGTGATTGTGCTGACTCCCTTCTGGCTGCTGTCATCGCTGCGTCGGCGGTGGTGGTGGAGGCTGCTACCAAGATGCTTGGGGTTGGCTTGCCGAAGCAACAGAAGCTGCAGGGTGGTTGCCTACATATTCTGGAATATAAGGCGAATGATACGAAGCAGTGTGCATGACCTGCTTCGGCTGACTTTGTTGCGCAGCTGCTTCTGCTATCTCCTTCTGCTTCTAGATGGTAACGTGGCACATCCTGGTGGTATGGCCCTTGTCTTCACCATAGAATAGGCAATAAATTTTTCTTGGCTGATCTCCAAACCTTCCCCCGAAGCCTCTGGCGCCTCTGCCCCTTGGCGCTGGCGGCCGAAAAGAACTTTGCTGCTGCCCCGAAGCTTGTGAAGAGTATTGTGGCCTTTGCTGCTGGCTCCCTCGATCATCACTTTGAGTAGAGTTATGAATTGACCTAACGTGCCTCGGGTGAAATCTTCCTCCGAAGCCCCTGGTCATTTCAGAGAACCTGAATGCTTCCTCCCTTCTTTGGCGGAAATCATTGTCAGCTCGAATATATTCGTCCATCTTCTGGAGCAGCTTCTCCAAAGTTTGTGGTGGCTTCCTGGCAAAGTATTGCGCTGAAGGTCCCGGCCGAAGCCCCTTAATCATGGCCTCAATGACAATTTCATTGGGCACTGTTGGCGCCTGTGCCCTCAAACGCAGAAACCTTCGGACATACGCCTGGAGGTATTCTTCGTGGTCCTGGGTACACTGAAATAGAGCTTGAGCAGTGACTGGCTTCGTCTGAAACCCTTGAAAGCTAGTTATCAACATATCCTTCAACTTCTGCCAAGAAGTGATTGTCCCTGGCCGAAGAGAAGAGTACCAGGTCTGAGCAACGCTCTTGACGGCCATGACAAAAGATTTTGCCATGACTGTAGTATTGCCACCATACGAAGATATGGTTGCTTCATAGCTCATCAAGAATTGCTTCGGGTCTGTATGGCCGTCATACATGGGGAGCTGAGGTGGCTTGTAAGACTGAGGCCATGGTGTAGCCTGCAATTCTGTTGAGAGAGGAGAAGCATCATCGAAAGCAAAATTTCCATGATGGAAATCTTCATACCAGTCGTCCTCATTGTGAAAGCCTTCCTGATGGAGCTCTCTGCGTGGAGGCCTTCGGCTCTGGTCATCTTGAACAAGATGACGAACCTCTTCGGAAGCTTCGTCTATCTGTCTCTGAAGGCCAGCTAGACGAGCCATCTTCTCCTTCTTGCGTTGCACCTGTTGCTGAAGGATCTCCAGGTTTTGGATCTCCTGATCCAAGTCATCTTCCGGAGGTGTTGGGCTAACAGCCTTCCTCTTCTGGCTTCGGGCCTCTCTGAGAGAAAGGACGTCCTGATTGGGATCCAGCGGCTGTAAAGTACCAGCCCCTGTCGCTGAAGCTTTTTTCGGCGGCATGACGAAGGTGCTGCTTGCCGAAAGTGTTCAAGACTCAAAAAAATGGAAGTGAGTTCACCGGAGGTGGGCGCCAATGTTGGGGACTTGTTCTCAAATGCTATGAATCAAGAACAAGGCAACATAAAATGTTAAATACCAAAGCCCTTCGTCCTTCAAATCATTATTCTCCTTCGGATATAACGAATTTTGGACGAAGGTCATGAAGGATATACCCTCATGATTACGATAAAATATGGAGAACATTCAAACAAAGTACGGAAAGTAACATAATTTCTATAAACATTATTATTAATGTATTTTCACTCATATTACTTGTGTAAACAATGATAAATTACAAATGTACCTTCAGCTTGAAGGAAAGAGAATACAGGTGTGGCGCGAAAGTGAATGCCAAGTCAGCGTGAACAGTACGAGAATACTGTTCACCTATTTATAGGCACGGGTCGCAGCCCATGCAAAATTACATTAATGCCCTTTACATTTATCAATAACTCTATAGTAATTCTTCGAGGTATAATCTGGCTTTTCATCTTTAAGTCGGTTTCCCTTTTCGCCGCTATGCCGAAGCTCTTCTGCGCATAGCTTCGTGATCGTCTTATCCTTCGCCGTGATTGCCGTCCCAGTTAAGCTTCGTCTTAACCATGTTTTTGTATACTCGCAACTTGACTCCGAAGGTACCTGTTCACATATTTCTTTTGGAAAACATAGTCAAATTACGTTTTTGAGGACCTTCGGAAGCCGAAGGCCCCCAACACCAGGCTTAGCGGCCACACAGGCTCCGGACCACCCCATGGAACGGGCTTCCGTTCTCTAGAACCGGCCCCCAGGCTGTCGAGCCCTCCCGCTTTCACAAAGAGGTCCTAAACTGCAAGCCTGGCTGTTCAATTCGGATGTCGCTATGTCTGATGGAAAGGGAACTATTTGGGTGGGTTGGATAAAATAATCTCTGAAAAACTGCAAGGCAAGACCATGGAGCAGTAGGATAAAACTATCATAGAGGCACATCTAAGGGGGTAATTCTGTTCTTTATAACTTGTCATGCATGGGTGCAGACCAACAGGCCGGGCTTATGAGGGCGGACCTCACCGGGTTGGCGTACACGTATGCGTTACCTAGTTACAAAAGGGAGAAAAATTCGACCCCTCAGGCTTGCTCCTATTGATAGAACTTACAGAGGTGCTCCAGTGCCAGGGAGAGGTACTCCTTCAGTCATAGCTAGATAGTCACCCTCGGGTCAGCGTATTCCCGTCACCTTGAAGGGTCCTTCCCAGCTAGGGGAGAGTTGCGGAGCCCTTCTTGGTTTGGTACTTGCCGTAGGGCTAGGTCCCGACCCTGGGTTCCCATCTGCGTTTGATGAGGGAGTCCTCGTCCTCGTGCTGCAGCCATTTCTGCATGGATCTATCAGAAGTCTGGACCCGTGGGGAGTCCAGAGGGGTTTCTGGGGGAAAGCAGGCTTCAGCCCCGTAGACCGGGGAGCACGGGGTCCCCCTGGGAGTCCATCTAGTTGTCTCCACCGGAGTAGGAACCTCCAGCGAAGACATCCTTCAGGTCCCCCTCGGGTGACTGATACCCGAGGTCCCGTGCAGCCGTGACCACCTCACCGTCGTTGACATTTTCTTTGCCGGGTCGGCGACGAGGTGGGGAACCATCCTTGGAAGACTGCTCACGCCACTCGCTGACACGTTTCGCGAGGTCAATGATCTCGCAACACTCCGCGACGCTGTGGTGACTGTTGGGGTGCACAGGGCATGAGCCGCTATTACCTCTCTACGGCCGTGGGCATTTGTTGCGCCCCCGATCGCAGCTGCAACGACTAGAGCGGTGGACCACGACTTCTGGTAGTCGCGGTCCTTCTTCTTTTTCTTCTTACCGTCCTGGGGGACGGCACCTGAGCCACCCGACTGGGTAGCCCCGGCTTGTGGGGCCGAGTGCCATGCACGACCCTCGGCAGCTCTGGCACACTTGTCGGCCAGAGCGAAGAGTGTGGGGACAATTTCCACATCGTGCGTGGCCAACTTCTCCAACATTTTCTCATCACGTACTCCCTTTCGGAAAGTCGTGATGATGGAAGCATTGGAAAGGTGAGGTATAGTACCTCGCACCTTGGTGAAGCGGGAGATGAACGTCCGGAGTGTCTCCCTGGGCTCCTGCCTTACCGCGTGGAGGTGGGCCTCCACACCGTGCTGCTGGTAAGCGCTGGCGAAGTTCGCAACGAACCGTGCACAGAGCTCTTCCCAGGAGTAGATTGACCCTGGGGCGAGGTTCATGAGCCAAGTCCGGGCAGGCCCAGTCAAGGCGACATGAAAATATGTTGCAATCACAGCGGTGTTTCCACCTGCTACTGTGATAGCGGTGACATACACATGTAGGAACTCCGACGGGTTTGACGTACCGTCGTATTTTCCCGGCAGGTGCGGCCGGAATTTGGATGGCCATGACGCCGCGCAGAGATGATCCGCGAGAGCGGCACAGCCCACGCCGACCAAGGGGACACCCGCTCGAGACCGGGTGCCCATTGGGGCTTGCGGTGCTACCGCAGCAAAGTCTTGGTCGAGGTTGCGACCCTCAACATTTTGTCGGCGCTCGCGCGCCCTCTCTAAAGAGAGTCGGGCGTCCTCTCCCGCACGCTTGCGGTTGAGCTCGGCCCGGAGGTCATTGGTCTGTGCGCCCCTTATTGAGGGCGAGCGCACAGACGTCGATGCCTCATGTTGGCGCTGGGATGACCGTGGCCTCGACCTGGTTGAGGTAGACTGTGCCATGTCGAGCAGCCGGTCGACATCGTCCCGCCACTGCTTCATGGCCCCCGGTGAGGCCGTGGAGCTTGGAGGGTGGCGCAGCAACTCCCTGGCTGCCGACAATGCTCTCGGAGCCGCCCTCGACGGAGTCCGGGATGTCTACGCAGCTGTATGCTGCCGTGCAGCATGCACAGCAGCAGTGCCCGGCACTGGGTGGTTGGGAACCAGTGGCGTGGAAGAAATAGCTTCTTCCTCCACCAGGAAATCCATTGATGTCTCGACGCGGTGCTCCACGATTTGCACCATCATGATGAGCAAGGAAACAAGCAAAAACCTAATGCCTAGCCCCCTACCTGGCGCGCCAAATGTCGGAGAGGGAATTCTCCGGCCGGATAGCGGAGTGCACCAGCCCTTAATCCTAAGATGAGGAAGGGGCTTAAGCGTTTTGCCTGTCTAGCTAAGCGATCACCGAGCACATGAACACGCGAGAGTTTAGAGTGGTTCGGGTCGCCAGAGCGTAATACCCTACTCCACTGTTTGTTGGATTGTTGTTGAAGCTCGAGAGCTGAGAGTCTAAGTTGGGCCCTCCGTTCGTCTCTCTGAACCTGTCTTGTAACGTTGCATGCCTCCCCTTTTATAGTCAAGGAGGACATGCACAAGGATACTGAGCCCCGACATGTGGGCCCAGGAACATAACAAATGTAGTATTTGGCGCTACTCATGCTTGCTGCTGGGGCAATCTTCTTATGCCCTGACGTCTGAGATCTACGTAGCATCGGCGTGCAGGGGAAGCTTCTCGTATAAGGGATGATGAGCACAGTACGCCCTGCAGCACGGGTGCACTGTTTGACAATGGATTGGACAGGTGCGCCGACTGCAGGATGGCCCTGGCGCCACCTGCCGGTGGAGTGGACAGGACGCATTAAATGCTGAGGGGGCACATCGCCGGTCAGCAAGGTGGACAGGCGGCGCGTCCCCTCCGCAATAAATGCAGAGACCGCGCGGCCTAGAGGCCTTACGTCAGGCTCCGCCCGCTGGCTTATGTCACGGGCAACAAGGTCTCCGCCTGAGCAGGGAGCGCAAGCGCAGAGGATAAGGCCTAACACGTGTCAGTACCGGACCCTTACTTATGTCAGGGTCTCCCCTGTCCTGGGACCTCGTTGTGGCCCGGACCTTACTCAAAGGGATCTGGACCCCATCCAAGGGGCTCGGCATGCTTACTTGGGAGTCCCGAGCCGTAATCGGGGGTCCGGGTTGTGCGTACAGGGGTCCGGTGCTCCTTCGTGGTGGTCCGGTCCAACTGATACATCCTGGGATGTATCATCTTTTCTCGCCACGTGGTCCCCTTGAGCCACCCACGTGGTGGGGTCGGGTGCTGCTCACCGTGTGGCTAGTGAACGTTGTACGGGCACCGCTTCCTCATACTGTAGTAGGGGGTACCCCTGGTTCAGGGTACCAACAGCCTCGTATGGTACCCTGCCTCACTTCCTTGGTAGAGGTGTATGGGGTCCGATCAACCCCTTGGCAGATGGGTAACATGACTTATGGGTAAAGATGTGCAACCTCTGTAGAGTGTAAACTGGTATATCAGCCGTGCTCACAGTCATGAGCAGCTCGGACCCTCACATGATTAACTTATGGAATTAAATTCAATTTATCATTTGCATTGCATTGTGGGGGTTGTTATTAATCTTGATCTCTCATTTAATTGGGTTGGTATCTACTTATACTTAGTAATTGCTAATAAAATTTTGACCAACTTTAAAAGCAATGCTCAGCTTTAACCATCCTCTTTGGTAAGCCTTACACTTCACATGAGCTCCCACCATTGGTGAGTTCATGCACATTATTCCCCACAACTTGTTGAGCGATGAACGTATGTGAGCTCACCCTTGCTGTACTCCCTCCCCCCTCCGGGTTAAGAACAGGTACCGCAAGATGAGGCGCATGAAGGATGTTGTGATGAGTTCGTGAGTGGTCTAGGCCGTCGTCTCCCAGTCAACTTTGGGTTGCTAGATCGTTGTCTTCATATGATGTAATTATTTAACTATTTTATACAGAACTCCATGATATATTAATGTTGTGACATTCGTTTCTGTACCTTGAGTCATCATATGTGTAAGACTTGTTCCTAACACACTTGGTGATTATTTCGCACCTGTGTTTTGCCCCCCCCCCTAAAACCCGGGTGTGACAGAAGTGGTATCAAAGCAATGTTGACTGTAGGACGAAACATAGATAGAACTAGACAACCCTTACCTACTTACCTTTACTACTCTGAATCTTTCTAAACTTTTCTTACTCTTTCCTCATCTATTGCTGCGTTACTCTGATTATTCTTACCTTTTCACCTCTAAAGACAAATTTGGATTTCACACTTTGAAATCTTGTGCCTAAAGTGACCTTCAGGAATAGGGGACCTAATCTTAGGAACCAAATCAAAACTATTTTTAGTATGTATATGCTTGAATGGTTGTTCTTATGATAACTGCTTGATTTGGTTCTTTGATTGAGTGTGATGGGTTATGGAGTAATGCCCACAATTACATCTGCCTATATACATCTAGGCGTAAAAGAGAATATTTATAAAATAACTAGACAACCTAGATTATCCCCATTTAAAATATATCTAGGGTCACATGTCTATCTCATCTTAACAGATTCTATCTTACCTTTGGAAATTCACCTTATAAGCCTAGCTATCCCAATATAGACATAAAACAACAGATTGAAGCTCTGCCCAAGATCCTTCAGTTTATGACCAGCTACTAGTCTAACTATCATGCCTGCTAAACTATTCCCCTTGCAAAACTGTCTAACCATATGTCTCTAACCCAGATGGTTAATACCAGGAGGGGAGGCGGTATCGATCTACCTGCCAACAACCGTCACAGGAGGATCGTTAACCAACCACAACCAGAGATGAACCCTCCACCGGCTGGAATAGATCCCATTGTCGCCGCTCAGATGCAGCTGCTGCAGCAAATGGCAAACACCATGACAGAAATGCAAGCGCAAATGCGAAAAGAACATCAGGAGATGCGCCAGGTGCGGCAGGAAATACGGCAGGAAATGAGGCAAGAACGCCAAGAAATGCTCCAAGTACGGCAGGAACAACAACAACTACCACCTCCACCACCACCAGCTCCGCCTAGGGATAAGCACTGGGAGTTTGAGTCACTAGCCACCTACATTCTCTAACTCTGTGGATCCACTACAAGTTGATGACTAGCTAAAGTCCATGGACAAGATGCTCAACATAGCCCAATGTACTGACAGAGAGAAGGTGCTATATGCATAGGGTCGCCTCACCGACCGAGCTGCGGATTGGTGGGATGCATATTGCGCTACTCACGCTGCTACCAACACCATCACCTGGGCAGAATTCTCCATTCAATTTAGGAATTACCATATTCATGTTGGTCTTATGAAAATTAAAAAGAAGGAGTTCCTATCCCTTAAACAGGGGCATGTCTGTAAGCGAATACAGGGACAAATTTATCCAGCTATCTCGATATGCTCCTAGGGAGGTTGATGATGATGAGAAAAAGCAGGAGCTATTCCTGGAAGGTTTGATTGGGCCACTACAATACCAGCTGATATCACACACATTTCCATCCTTCCAGAGACTACTGGACAAAGCAATTGCTCTGGAAAACAAGAGGGCTGAGTTTGGAAAAAAGAGGAAAGCTACTAACCAGGGACAAGATGGAAGTAGTTCATGTCCCCGTTATACTACTACTCAAAGTACACCTGCTCGTGGCAGTTCCGAGCAACAAACTCAACAGACCCAATCAGCTCCTCCTCAAGCAAGGACTCCAGCTGTACCTGTTGCTTCTAATACATCCACAAATAGGTCATGCTTCAAGTGTGGGCAGACTGGACACTATGCCAACTACTATCCCAATAGGGCTGCTTATACTACTCTGGCTCTGATGAAGCAAGGTCAAACCTCGGGAGGCAAGAGTCAACCCTTATCTGTCAATCGGGGTCAAGTCAACCACGTGGAAGCAGAAGCTGAACCTGGTGAACCAGAAAACCTGGATGAGGTATCAGTTGACGGTGAATAAGTTAGTGAAGAAGGCAATGAACAATAGGATTGGAGTAAATATAAATATATAAATAAATATATATATTTTTATTAGGAGTACTATTTGTAAGACCTAAAATATTACTTTAGTTAGTAGCTAGTATTTACTATTTTAGGAACAATAATAAGGTCTATTTGACCCTATGTTTTGCTAATAAGCTATGCATCATGCTGAGATTCTTGCTTGTGCATATGTTTGGGATAAGAAGGGACACATCCTTTTCTTACTAATCTCGCGGACGAGATTTCTTTTAAGGGGGTAGGATTTGTAAACCCTAGAATTGGTAAAAGCGACAAATACTAAAAATAAATAAATAAATAGACTCAAGATAGTGTTTTGGGAATTGATGAAATCATTGAAAGATTATTGAGACCCTTCCTGTTCATAATCAATCATTAGTATTAAATTAATTAAGTAACCAATAAATAAAGAAAGAAAGGTACATCTCTTGCTAATGATGTTGTTGTGATACATTCTATTGAAAACATAGATTTAACCCCAAACTATAAATGGGAATATAAAATAGAAAATGGGAAAAGAAAGTATAAAGTCATTTAAGTCTAGAATTAAATAATGGAATGGGAATAAAAAATAATCTGGAAATTAGTAGGATTTATATTCACATTAGGATTAGTTTGGGAATGGGAATCTGAAATTCAAATAGAAATTTGAATCAGGTTTGATTTTGAAAAAGGAAATTGAAAATTTGAAAAGAAATTAAAATAGAAAAGAAAAGGAAAGGACAGACGTGCGCTTGGGTCGAATCCCCTTTCGTGCGGCCCACTTACTCGCCTCGAGCTCGGCCCAACCCACACGTGCAACCCAAAAACCGCTGCACTGGTTGGGTGTCCCTGACTCGTGGGGCCCATTGCCTAGATCGGTGCGCCCACGTACTTCTGTCACTGTCACGTGGGGCCAGGTTGTCAGATCATCCACGTGTGGCTTCATCGCTGTCACATGAGCCCATCAGGGCGACCTGGCTATACAGCACGCACTCTTGGATACACTGGCGCGTGGGGCCCATCTGCTAGATGAGTCTTCCTCCCTAGTACCGGACTCGGCTCCGGGGCCATAACAGCCCTGTGCGGATCTACCGCCGCCACGGAATCCGGGATTTGATCCCAATAACCTTGCTAAACCTTCTTTCTTGGCCTCGAGCTTATATAAACGGGGTCCCCACACCTATCTGTGGACTCCTCGGGTGAAGTCATCGACTGGTGCGCCACCAAATCTACGCTGGAGTTGGCGCTCTGTCGTGGGTACTGCTTGCGCCGCGGGCAGGCTACTCCACAGCGCTATCGCAGGTGAGAAGTCATTCAAGTTGTTCGTCGCGTCTTTCTCTATGTTTAGCTCTTTTGCATCGAGGTTTCGGGCACCTAGGCACTGGGCGCATTGCACCAGCGATGGTGCCGCCTATTGCCATCGTAGGGCGCGATCGGGGGGTAGACAAAGGGAGTGTGCTGTCTGATCTTATCGGACGGCCGAGATTAAGTCGTAGTGTACCTTTTTGCAAGATTGAATCTGGGCGGTCGGTCCGATCGGACGATCGGGATTAGGAGTGGGGCATGGGATCGGGCGATCGTTGGATCTTCGGCCAATGCGTGGGATTAGACGAATGCATAATGATTCACGAGTGTTGATCCAAGCCGTAGATCGTAGATCGGTTGGATGAATATAGTCCAGACCTCATAAAATCCGAACCGTCAGATATCGATCCGGTGGCCATCATTCCTTACCGGTTCACATGAATCGCGTTATAATCTGAGCCGCGTGTTGCCGATCGGGCGGCTGGGAATCAAAGATACCCCTTCGCCAAGCCAGACTCACAAAAGAGCCCCCACTGTTTTAAGTAATCAACCTGCCATCCATATACATTGAAGAGTTATTACTGATCAGTCTGGTTTTATGCAAAACTGACCCTAGACTTCCTGGTAATTATGTTCGCAATCCAGAATTATTAGGAATACTCGTAATTAAATAAGAAAATAGGTTTTTAGTATAAAAATAGATCTAGAAACTTGTTTAATTTATATTTAATTCATTTTAACTCCAAATTGATCCAATCTAGTTGCAGTAAATCCATAATGATATTGTTTATCCCCTGGTAACTTTATTTTTTATGAAACCTAAATTAATGTACTTAATTTCTTTTGTACCTGACTCCTAAATCCTTAGAAAACCATATCTTTTCAACCGTAACTCCGAATTTAGTGATTCTTGAACCCACGATCTCGTAGCATCGCGTAGAATATTATTATGTTGTTTGTGCTTATGTTTGGAGTGATGTTAATTTTGCCTATACCATGTTTGTTTGTATTGCTACAAATAGCAGTGAGGTCCCGAGAATCTGAAGATCATCCTGGTACCGGGAATCTCGAGTACCAGGCAAGTTGTGCCTTTGATCACTTCTACTTACCCAATAATGTTCTTGTTAATCATTATGAGCTACATAGGTTATGTTTGATGGGACCCAATAGGTCACCCTAGTTTGGCTATGTTTATACCTTGTTTGCCACTGAACCTTTGGGTAGTACCTGCTATTGCTTTATGTGGTTTTGAGTGTTAAGATACACATTATTCATGATCATGCTTTTATTACAAATGTGTTATTTAATGTTCATGACAAGATCATTATGTTAATTGGCATATGGAGCGACCACCCGGGAAAACAGTGCTACCACAAGGGTGGTATGGGACGCCCTTGGCTGACTAATTAGAAAAGCTAGTGGAGGACTACCTTACCCGAAAGGGGCAAGGGTAGTAGGGGAGTGGCGGTATAGGGAGGTTCTCGGGCAGATTTTGCTGCGATGGCTTTTTAGACGGGGGATTCCTATTCTGCTCTCCCTAGAAACTGTACCGGGTTTTCTGAAGCTAGTGGAACTTTGTAAAGGCCTCGTAGTGGTGCCCTGCCTTGCTTCCTTGGTAGAGGTGTATGGGGTCCGATCAAGCCCGTGGCAGATGGGTAACACGACTTGTGGGTAAAGATGTGCAACCTCTGCAGAGTGTAAAACTGGTATATCAGCCATGCTCAGTCATGAGCGGCTCGGACCCTCATATGATTAACTTATGGAATTAAATTCAATTTGTCATTTGCATTGCATTGTGGGTGTTTTTATTAATCTTGATCTCTTATTTAATTGGGTTGGTATCTACTTATACTTAGTAATTGCTATTAAAATTTTGACCAACTTTAAAAGCAATGCTCAGCTTTAACCATCCTCTTTGGTAAGCCTTACACTTCACATGAGCTCCCACCTTTGATGAGTTCATGCACATTATTCCCCACAACTTGTTGAGCGATGAATGTACGTGAGCTCACCTTTGTTGTACTCACTTCCCACCTCCGGGTCAAGAACAGGTACCGCAGGATGAGGCGCATGAAGGATGTTGTGATGAGTTTGTGAGTGGTCTAGGTCGTCGTCTCCCAGTCAACTTTGGGTTGTTGTATCGTTGTCTTCATATGATGTAATTTTTAACTATTTTGTACACAACTCTGTTATATATTAATGTTGTGACATTCGTTTCTGTACCATCAGTCATCATATGTGTAAGACTTGTTCCTAGCACACTTGGTGATTATTTCGCGCCCAGGTTTTGCCCCCATAAAATCCGGGTGTGACAGCTGCAACATCAGGTACCGAAGTATTCTCACGAACCAGAGCACGCTTAAAATCCGGAGATGCATGTTAAACTAGCGGGTTTAATTCTTGCCCAGCCAGAAAGCTAGTGGAGGGTGCGCCATCCAGAACCTCGATACGAATGTCGGCACCTCCAGCTCCAGAAAGCTCTAGCAAGAGGTTTTCGGGAATAATCTACTCCAACGCATGGTCAATGGCGGACATTGTCATCCCCTGAAGGCTAACTAGCCCCGAGAGAGCTTGGACTGGGACATAATTGCTGGCCTTGCTACGACGATTCCTACGAACCAAAGAAGGCACATCTGCTTCATCCTCTTCCTCCTCTGAAACATACCTACTAGCTCTGGTGCCACCGCAACTTTCAATGTCATCTTCAAGATCGACGCTCGTCGGTTCATCACCAGAATCTAGAGCAGTGGAGTCAGCATCCAGCTCTAAGCCGGATGAGCACCAAAGTTTTATTTTCCACCTCTTCATATCGGTGGACACGACAGGGGAGCCTACCTGGCGTGTTCGCTTGCGACGAGCACTACTAGGGTTGTAGGTTCTTTTTCCCCACCACACACACGCTTGATAATAGAACTACCGACTCATCTTGAGCGGACTCGGACAACTCTCCAGCCAATACATTTAGAACGACGTTCACCTCAACATCATCGGCAACTGGCTGCATCCGGAAGTGAGTCTATTTCTCCTATTTAGGAAAACCCCTATGCGCATGAGGGCCTCAATCTCATCTGAAGAAGGTCGCACTCTATGGCCTGGGCTCCCGTCTTGAGCAGGTGGGTTGGACACGAACTTTGAAATGGGCCTCTGCAATAACAAGATGAAACGCTAAAAGCACTACATGTGGCAATACAAAAACTCTTACATACCGACACTTACCATTGGGGGAAGATTCCAGGCAGAGTATGAAGGAGAAGCACCAACGTTCGAAGTTTTACCCCTCAGCATCAAATCAACTCGACTCGGTACGTTCTCCTCAAATATATGCTTATCAGTAACTCGAGAAGGATCATTAACCCCTGTGTACAGATAAGTCAGGTAGACTCTATCCTTCAAAAGTTGAATGTTCTTAAAAACAAAGTCGACAACGACAGCTTCAAAAGTCAGGCCTCTGTTCTTTAGTGCAGATATCTCAGTGAGAAAAACCATAGCTTCAACAAGCTCCAAATCAGTTGGGACCTCTATACAATTAGGCATTCAGACGTTAGGTTGTCACCCCGAGCGTGCGGGTAGCGACTTGTTATGATTCTCCATGGTAAACCACTCGAAACGCCATCCCTTGATATTGTCCTTCAATGGAATGTCAAGGTATTCAGTTTTCCTGTCTTGGAGAAGCTCTAAACTGGCACCTCCAACCAGCTGATGTTGTCCTCTAGCCATTCTAGGCCGACAATGGTAAAGGTATTTCCATAGACCAAAGTGTAGAAAAATTCCGAGGAAGGCTTCGCAGAGGTAAACGAACATAGCAATTTGGAGCACCGAGTTAGCATTTAGATGCATAAGATTGAGAGAATAAAAATCAAGGAGGCCGTGGAAGAAGGGAGAAACTAGCAAGGCCAATCCTCTGATGAGGAAAGGCACGAAAACAACCACCTCGTGAGTATCCTCCGTTGGGACGGTAATTCCCCGCCAGATTCTCTAGGAGCATAACTCCTTGGGCGGCAGAACACCAACTTCGACAAGGTTGAAGAGATCAATTTCAGAGATGACAGAAGCGTAGTTACCGCAGAAAGGAAGTTGACTATCAGGATCGATCGGGGGGATATCCGGCATGGCAGCATCCTGTTTCTTTTTCCTGGGCGCCATTGTGACCCCGCAGGTATAATAGCTCAAGAGCAACGCAAGAAAGAGTGGGAGTTCGGAAGGCTAGAATTCGGCGAAGGAGAAACAAAGCTAGGGTTCATGCACCAAGAAACCGTTGACAAGGATATAAGTTAGCGCATTAAGTCGGGCGCAACGTGGTAGGCTGGTAGCTCGGACATGTTTTCAACATAGCAGAGCAGAATGGGTCGGGCAGTGTCTTTGGTCAGATACACTTGAGCATTTTCAAAAGCTAAAGTCATCAATCAAGTTCACTGGAATCAAATTGGCAAGCAAAGACACAAACTATGCAATAGCAGATAGGCAACTGACGGATTTCACTTAACTGGTTGGAGAGCATTACAAAAGGAAAAAAGGACTGACTCATTATAAGACGACCATGATTTCCTTAACCTACTATTACTACTACTACTACTACTAAACTACAACTACTACTCATACTTCTACATCTAAAACTATATTGTACTACTAATTATGCCGGTGGCATCTTGCCACCGGCGTTGTTGCCGTCGTCGCTGCCCTCGTCGTCGTCGCCACTGCCCTCGTCACCATCGTCGTCGCCCTCGCCGTCATCGCCGCCCTCCTCGGAGTCCTCCTCCTCTGAGGAGTCCTCCCTCGAGTAATCCGATCCCTCGAGCCCCGCGTGCTCGATGGATCGGATGTAGGCCCGCTCCATCACCATCAGCCCCTGGAATCGTCCGAGTCATCGGACGACACAGTGGGGGATGCCATGGTCGGCGAGCCATAATCCCCCGAGGAAAGCTCCTCCTTGGAGAACTTCGAGTCCCCAAACTCTTCAGATGGGGGACTCGGTGGACGCTTGCGCTTCCCCTCCGACGGGCGACGCTTCTCCTTACCTCCTTTGCCTCCGACCATCGTTTTTTGGGGTGTGAAGAGGACAAGGGAGGAAAATAAGACGAGTTGACAAGTGCAAGTGATGACGGCAGTCGGGGCGATGTGGGCTTTTTAAAAAAGCCGGGAGGTGACAGTTGTTTCCTGCCCGTTCACCGAACAGTCGCAAGACTTCAATAGCGGCTCAAGTCTCCAAGAAATGGGTCAGGCGGCTGGCGCTGATTCACGTGACACGACACTAGATGGAATCAAAGTCAACTGCTAGACACAGTGTTACACCTCCCCATCACATTAGTTTACTAGACAACACGATGGACATCTTTCACTAGACAGGCACCCATTGGGTGCACCCATCGGGTGTACCATCCGGATTTTTTGAGATTTTCTAAAACGGTGAAACCTGCAACATATACACAATGAATACACAACGGCAAAGGGGGAGATCGGTCAAACTAGAGGAAGTCTAGATTCCATCGAGTGCAAGTCCAATCAGCAGAAGCATTGAAGTCTACGGCCGAGTGTCGTCTAGCCATGATCTCGCTGGTTTGGGTTCAACCGACCGAGCTCCAACTCGTCAAAGGGTCCGATCGGAGTGACTCTAAACCAAGCAGAGGGCAGATAGATGTCACCACCGAGCTACTCCAAAAATCATTTCGAAAGCATACAATGAAGACCTTTGAGTTGATTACTTCAAAATCAAATCAAAGCTCAGGGGCTACACCCATTGGGTGCACCTTCGGTGCACCCAACAGAGTCAAAAAAATTTGGAGACAAATGCTAAACTCTAAAGCATACAATGAAGACCTTTGAGTTGATAACTTCAAAATCAAATCAAAGCTCGGGGGCTACACCCAACGGAGTCAAAAATTTCGAAGATGAATGCTAAACTCTAAAGCATACAATGATGACCTTTAAGTTGATTACTTCAAAATCAAATCAAAGCTCGGGGGCTACACCCAATGGGTGCTCCTTCGGTGCACCCAACGGAGTCAATAATTTCGAAGACGAATGCTAGACTCTAAAGCATACAATGAAGACCTTTAAGTTGATTATTTCAAAATCAAATCAAAGCTCTAGGGCTACACCCAATGGGTTCACCTTTGGTGCACCCAATGGAGTCATAAAACTCATGAAAAAATGATGAACTCAAAAATGAGTGGTGGAGACCTTTGAATTGATTATTTTAAAATCAATTTAAAGATTGGGGGCTTGTGGGGGATGGATATCCCCCGAGTCCACACGAGTGCGAAAATACGCCTAGGGCCACATAGCAGCCGCCCTCTGGAGGTGTCCCGCTATGGGCCGGATAAAAGGAATCAACAGAAGCGAGCCGGTCTAGATGCGAAAGAGGCCCACGATCGAGTTAGCCGCGGCATAAGTGCGAATATGTCGGGCCGGGTTTGTTCCGCGTGCTCGACATCCTGAACCACCTGCGATAGCTTGGGCGCGGGAGCACTAGATTTCCCTAGGATAATGGAAGATTGTTTGCTACTAATTAGGGGATAAGCAGGAAGATTTAATCAACACTTATGCGGGGGAGCTCTCTCTAGTTGTCTATAGAGGCACCCCTACCAATTTAATCTCATCATCAGCCCACCAGCTTAGTAGTCACAGCTTGTAAACTCACCCTCAAACCGAAAACCATCACAGGAAGTAGAGTATTATGCCTCTCCAAGTAGCCCGAACCTGCTCAAGCTCGTGTGTTCCCCTCCTCGTTCTACAACACAAACCATCGAGTCACAATTTGCGACGCCGTCCTACCCAAAAGCACCACGAGGATAACCCCAGGTGTGTGGTCGGACACAAAAGACCGACACTAACGACGTTTATCAAACTTATCCTTGTTTTTATAATACCCCGCGAAAAACTTAATTCTCTGCTTTTCCTTCTCTAGGAAACTCGAAAAATGAGCGACCGGGGGCGAGCGCCGCGTGATGGGTCCCGCCAATGCCCTCGGGTCTTTAGAGCTCGCCATGCGACCAACCAATGGCACATCCAAGGCAGGCTCAGCTCTGCTTGACCGAGTCCTCACCGAGAGGACAAGCGGCGACCGAGGCGTAGAGGACCCCGAGCCGAAATGTAGTGGCCTCCAGTTTGTGAATGCGGCCGGAGACAAACGCCATCCAGGGAGTACGAGTGGACACTTCCCTTGACTGGAAAACCCCAAGGTGGTCACATACGAGGTCGATGGCCGCGAACAGAATAGGGTGCTCAATGCTAAGGACATGGAGGCAGTCCTCCACACATGCAAGCTCCTCCAGCACCATTGTTGGAAAAAATAAGAAAATTGTAGCGGAATCGCCCAGATTATTCCAGCTTAAGTGCCCAAGTCTTGCTTTAGAGGCACAGACACACTTAAATTAGAATAAACTGTCAGTCCTTCGAATCTAGTCCGATAAAACCACTTAACAAGGATCAAATACCACTTGCTCACTCGAATGTGAGACACAGAGAAAGATAGCTAGACTAACCTTGTGTGAGGAGTTTACTCCTTTACCTCTAGACCATGAAGCTATTTGACTGAGGGGTTTGGTTTACCAACAGCACAACTGAGTTCTAAGTCAACTTTTAATTTTTCCAGATTATATCATATTCCTTAGCTTAGGTGAGCTCCTAAATATCCATACACGATAGCAAACATTCATAGCAAGCAACACTTTTATGTCATGAAACCTCATTTCATTTCTTACTCGATGCAACACCATGGATCAAGTAGTCTCATTAGATGCGAGAAGCAGACGATTCAAATTGAGTTTTTAACCTTGCAAGGTAAACCTAAACAGACGACATGTCAAGGCATTCGGTCCCCACACACATCAACTGTCCCCATCGATTCCCAGACAACGGAACATGGCCCACTACCTTGCATACAATGTTCCACCCTCTCGGACCTAGTTGTGCAGTGACCGCACTTGTACCCACCATCGCTAGCATGGGAGACTTCGTCTTAGGACCAGTGAGGGGAAAGTCTATGGGCAGGTTCACTCAAGTACTAGGCATACTGATAACCATATTTCTCGACATAAGTTTAGTACATTCAAACGCTTGACTCACGGTACCACACATTAATCCTTAGTCCGGTTCCATCTCATAGATAGGGCATCCTCCAAGAACCTGTGTCCACAGTCAATCATAATTCCCATTATCAAGATGGATACAATCAATTGCTAACCTCGCGCGAGCGCTAGAAAAATCACTCGACTTCTACTGAGATCCTTAATCACTATTTAGCACAACAACAATTCGACCTAGCATACTAGTATTCATCCCATAAAGGAACCTGAGTTCATGCAACTAGGGTTTTCAAACAACTCCTACTCTTAGTGCACAATACAAGCCTACAAAAATAATTGTAGTAAAATAGCATATAATAGTTATGCACAAAACCGGGACTTGCTTGGAATCCAACACTAGGTAGTGTTTGCTAGAGGGTACTCACTTAGCGAGCATCTCCTATCTTGGTGCTTCTTTAGTCCATCCTTCTTCGAGTTGTCTACCGACTTTATTTTTTGGTCAGCACTGCTCCACGTATTTTCTTTCGCATGATCATCATCTCTCGGTCCTAAATGAGGTGCATGATGCATATGTATGAGCATGACGGAAAATAGTACAAGACACTCCAAAGCTCACGGTGGTGAACTAAACACTAAATAGAAAGATATCATAAACAACCATACACGAACGCTAGCTATCTATACGTTATTGGGTACACAAATCTGACACCACACCTATACTTAGACAACGCAAACACGACATCACGATTACATGCATTTACCACATTCACTCTATTTTTCGTTAGTTCCTTTATCATTAAACTAGTTAAGTATATATACATTAGCTACGACTTCTAAACGTCACGTAGACAGATTTACCTAAAAGGAACAATCATTTTAATTGTGTTCTAACAATTATACACAGGACTCTACTGCAGGCATACACCAAAGAACATACATGGGGCGATGACCTATCCACAATTACTTATTATACTTTTCTAATGAGGTTGGTTATTCGATAATATTCAAGGTTATCAGCACAAGTAGAAGACGATGGTAACATGTCATCAACTACATGAATCTATTACCATAAGCACTACTAGGTAGATGCCCGTGCGTTGCGACGTGAGTATTAAAATTGTATGAAACATAGAAACGGAACAACGATATGCAGGAGACAAATTCGTTGATGACGATATACAGGAGACAAATTTGTTGCGAGCAGCAAGGAGAGTTTACTTGCCAATCTTGATAATATCAGCAGGGCAGAGGAGCACGTCGGGGCTTCAACCACGGGGTCGCGATGACAAGCACGATAGGGAGAAGATCACAGCGCGGGCGAACTTGACGCGGAGCAGCGTACGAAGAAGCAGCACTCGACACAACTTCGGACGTCAGGCGCACACGGCTTGACCACGCAACAGTGAGTGATGACGACAAACTTGGATGATGGCAACGACTTTCTAGCGTCGTGAACAGAGGGCGCACATGAGCAACGAGCTCGACAAAACTTTTGACATCGCGAACAAAGGGCACACGTCGAGCTGGCATCAGGGAACAAGCGATGCAAAAAGGAGAAGCAAGCAACGGATGTGGCTCGGTTGTGGTGGGCGAAGAAGGTCGTGATCCTACAATTTATAGAGCAGAGAGAGACGAGGGCGTCGGGGAAAGAGATCACTGCTGCCATTAATGGCGTGCAAGAGAAGAAATAAGTCAGTCGATCGGGGAAACAAATATTGTGAAGATGAAATGAATTCACGTATAAGGGAAGGAGATCGGAAGAGGGGAAATAAACCTGGCAGCTGCTAAGAGTAGGGTTAGCAATATATATTCTTCTGTGATAGTAGAAGATAAAAGCAGCTCCGCTTATCTCGTGCACAACGATCCACAACGATCATCAAATCCTCTAAAATTATTGATCTTTTCAACAATACTACCATACAAAATAATTTCTTTTCAAAAGTGCCCATAAATGTAAACAAGATTCACCGTTCTCAGTATTTCTATGATCTCCAACTTTCTGATCATTGCCCAATGAGCATATAGAGGTGCCATTCTCAAATAATCTAGAATTGAAACCATAATTCCATAATTTACATGCATCAGCAGAACCTCCAGATTATTCATATTCTCTGTAATACCTTATCTGGTTGTCCAACACATATCCTTTTCATGAGATGTTATGAATCTGCTGATTGGTAACCAATGCCAGGTGCACTTGTAGGGGTTCAAGCCGCTGGGAGCAAACAGAAATATTAGAAAGGCGAAACACTACAGGATGCAAAGAGGGGTTGTCATTTGCCATCCAACCTGCAAGAGATGACGACACCATAGGTTGAAATGGCAGCAAGGTCGATGCCATATAAGCAATCGATAGCCAGGATAATATAAATGGCCTACTTGTGACAATACTTACAGCATGAACACCAATTGGTGGAATCGAGCTGACTTAGTGATGAATACGAGTGGACCATTGCCAGGTGGAGATGCTCTTGCTTCATTGGTAGGAGCAGCCCAAGAGTGAACAGTGGAGTGTCTTGATGTGAGTGTTTACTCTAGGGTTCTTTCAGAGCTGAGGTTGCTGGTTACACTGAAAGTCATTAGAAAGAAAGAAAGCCCAGTCAAACGATGAAACGGGATTAACTAAGTAACTGACGCAGGATCGGTTAACAATGAAGGCGTGTACTATACATCGTTTTTAGAGATGTGCTTTATTTTGACTGATGTTCATGATTTAAAAACTGCACTACTTTATTGCTTTGACCACAACAATGACTAAGTAACTGACGCAACAAGAACAGATCTTAATCATATCTATCTCTATGTAATTGGACAACAAATAAGAAGAAATCAGTAACAAGACAATAGGTAGCAGTATATTGGTACCTTCATTGTGATTGCATGAAAAGGTTCAGTTAACAACATGCCTATATATTCTGTCAGCTAAAATATGGTACACAATATACTGATCGAGCTAAAATATACGCACAGAATTTACTAACAGGTCAAATAGAAGCAATGAATGACTTATGTTCAGTTTGTTATCATCACTCATAATCCAATATTGAAGGGCATCAATACACAATATACTGCTACACTAAAATAACATCTACACCGAGTGTCCAAAAGCATTCCAAAATGATAGCCTATGTCAGACTCTAGAACATCTATTGAATTTGGTCTAGAATAATCCATAGTTTCTATGCTCATCATAGAAAAGCATGTCATTAATCATCACTTAACAGAAAAAGCATGTATACTTTCTTGTGGCAAACTCTGGAACACCTTTTGTGTGGTTATGCTTGAGATAATTTAAAAGAAAAGCACAGATCACCACCCCTGACCCCAGAACATCTCCACCTACTCACAAGACACTAACATCACCATTTTAAGAGAACCGAGACGTACTAACTGAACAAGAGCCTAATAGATACACCATTTGTTGAAGCACAAAGATAAGCACACATTGCAGTTTGGTACAAAAACAATCTCAATGCAGTCTAGAAAAGTTGGTTACCTCCTCAACGATTGCTGTGATGTCAAGTTGAAGGATCCTAGAGCATAATGACCAAACAGAGACAGGTTACTTTAGCCTGTTTACAAAGATAGAGAAATCATTATGCCAAGTTGAAAAGTTAGTGTAGATCATTTGTAGCTCGTATCAAAGGAATAAGTCACTTTTAATCAGAACTACTACTATCTAGAAACAAAGTGATAAAAAATCAACAACCTAGACTAACATGAAGACAAATTTATACATGATCTTGGCATGAAGGCAAATTGATACATGCTCTTGTATATCGGCAAACTACTTGTCCACCTCCAGAAACCCTTAACTAAAGAAAACATCCATCTAAAAGTTAGAAGCACACAGTTCACACAGAAAAATATGATTTGATTTTTGTTCATTTAAATAGGTGAGAAGTGTAGCTATGTTTCTCAAAATTCTACACAGTCTGAAAAATAATTAGCGGGGAACTGGGTCGGGGGTCAGTTTCATTCTTCTCTTCACCCAATTCAAGGTTGAAAAAATCAAATCTAAATAATGGCAAAATCATGCAATCCTAATTTATGGGCATGAAACTTCTCTCCTGCTACACTAAAATAACATCTACAACGAGTGTCCAAAAGCATTCCAAAATGATAGCCTATGTCAGTCTCTAAAACCTCTATTGAATGTGGCCTAGAATAATCCATAGTTTCTATGCTCTTCAAAGAAAAGCATGTCATTAATCATCACTTAACAGAAAAGCATGTATAATTTCTTGTGGCAGACTCTGGAACCTCGTTTGTATGTTTATGCTTGAGATAATTTAAATGAAAAGCACAGATCACCACCCCGACCCCAGAACATCTCCACCTACTGACAAGACACTAACAACACCATTTTAAGAGAACTGAACGTACTAACTGAACAAGAGCCTAATAGATACACCATTTCATGAAGCACAAAGATAAGCACATATTACAGTTTAGTACAAAAACAATCCCAATGCAGTCTAGAAAAATTGGTCACCTCCTCAACGATTGTTGTGATGTCATGTTGGAGCACAATGACCAAAAAGGGACAGGTTACTTGAGCCTGTATACAAAGATAGAGAAATCATTTAACCAAGTTGAAAAGATATGGTAGATCATCTGCAGCTCGTATCAAATTCAATTGTAACTATGGCAGAAGTGATATGTAACACATGTTTATTAAAGAAACTAAATATTTATATTTATTACACATAAGTTATTTTAGACTCAAAACACTATGGCATAACTCACTTTTAATCAGAACTACTACTATCTAGAAACGAAGTGATCAAAAAAATCAACAATCCAGCTTAGCGTTATATCAGGAGCAAGAATAATGTACCCTTGATTCCAAGTTCATCAGAACTGTAGATTTGATTGCCTCTTTAGCACAATCAAGTTGTTCTTGTGTAACTACAAGAGGTAAAAGATGGAGGACAAAGGAACGCAAACAATAATGGTCAATCCAAAATTGAAATAGGATAGTTGGCAAGAAAGAAGCCTTTTCCAAGAGGCACAATCTCCAGGAGTTCCCCTGCTGCCAAATGCATAACCTTCGTTGAAAAGTCTAGGCTCTGTTAAATGATAATATTAAAAAAAAACAGACAGCTATATTAATTGTTTGAACAAGGGCGTACACAATTTAGATTATGCTCCAGGAGAGTGCTAGCTTGTCGGCTTGTCCAATTAATTAAATTGGTCTTACCTTGACTCATACAGGTGCTAGCTCAAGTTCCAATAAATATGTGGAGTTTAAATAGACCATTGTTGCCAAAATACTTTACAATATCATCATGTGTGCTATCATGTTGTGTTAAGGTAATAATTAAAACTTACTAACCTAAGTTAGGTGCCTATCTAGTTAGCTTGTTGCCTGCCCAGGAGGGATGAACCTCTACTGGTACTTTTATTCTCTGAAACAAACAACTAAACCTTACTCTCCTTGACCATGCATCACATTACCACCATCACATTAGAACTTTCCTTCTACATGCATACCTAATGCAATTGTAGACCTGTAGGAAAGATACATGCATGCACCAGCCGCCATTGACATCGAGCAGCATTGACATGTTTCTCCTTGCAGTTCGCAAACAAAGAATGACTTGGCCTCAATCCATGAATGCAGACAACTTCGTCAGTCTCCACATCACAATTGACTCGGTCTATGGCCCAGATTATTTTACACTTACATTATCCTAGACATCCAAAACCAAAGCCTAGCAAAGAGTAATGCATGTGAGATATAGGCATATAGCTACCTCGTCCAGCCTATCTCCAAGATTTTAATTCACTGATCAGCGCAAGCGATCGGATTGAGGCGAGTTCACATTGAATAGGAGGGGGTGGTGGTTACCGAGATGGGAGGCCATTCCTTGGTGACATGCGCAGCGTGATGGAGTGACTCGCCTCGCCTCCATCTTCTCGCCCGTGCACAGCCCCAGCTTAGGCCCGACTTCGGCCACCGGCGAGCGCATCCCTTGCAGCTGAGAGCACCTAGAGGGGGGTGAATAGGTGATCCTGTAAAATTCAACACTAATAGCCACAAAACTTTGTTATGTAAGTTAGAACGGCTAAGTAGCTTGAAGCGAGTTCTTGTGAACACAGATAATCAAAGGTAAAGCACAAAAGAGACAAGCGATTTTTATCCCGTGGTTCGGCCAAGTAATACTTGCCTACTTCCACGTTGTGGCGTCTCAATGGACGAGGGTTGCTCTCAACCCCTTCCAAGTGATCCAATGATCAACTTGAATACCACGGTTTTTCCTTTCTTTGTCTTTCTCCCGTTTGCGAGGAATCTCCACAACTTGGAGCCTCTCGCCCTTACAATGATGATCACAAAAGAAGCACAGAAGTAAGGGAGGGGAGAGCAACACACACAAGACTCAAATCATAGCACAATCACGCACACAAGTTACAACTTGAGCTCAACACACAACCCACGGAGTTTACAACTCAAATGGAGCTCAAGTCACTATCTCAAAGAATCAAATGCGCGAAGTTGGAGTCTTGGAGTCTTAGAATGTTTCTTGTAAGCTTGGGTTACTCCTCCATGCGCCTAGGGGTCCCTTTTATAGCCCCAAGGCAGCTAGGAGCCGTTGGAGGCCAACAAGGAAGGCTAAAGTTGCCTTCTGTCGGGTGGTGCACCGGACAGTCCGGTGCACCACCGTCCACCGGACACTCACTGTAGACAGTCCGGTGCGGATCTCCTTCCTTTTCTGGCGCAGATGACCGTTGCAGCGTCGAGCCAGTTGGCGCACCGGACACTGTTCGGTGCACACCGGACAGTCCGGTGCCCCCTGCCGACCGTTGCACTGGTGGCCGTTGGCTCACCGTACAGTCCGGTGCACCACCGGACAGTCCGGTGAATTATAGTCGTACGCCGCCGATTTTTCCCGAGAGTGGCCTGTTCACCGGAGGCTGGCCTGGCGCACCGGACAGTCCGGTGTGCCAAGCCGAGCTGGACTTTGGCTGTACCAAGCCAAGTCTTTTGCATTTCTTTTCTTCTATTCTTTTCTCTGTTTCTAGCACTTAGACAATATATGTTAGTACTCAAAACAATGTACTAAGTCTAGAAACATACCTTGTTACATGATTTGCACTTCTTGCTTGTTTAGCACATAATCAACTCACTTAATATGTGTTGGACACTTAATCACCAAAACATTATAGAAATGGCCCAAAGGCACATTTCCCTTTCAGTCTCCCCCTTTTTGGTGATTTATGTCAACACATCAAAAAGCAACAAAAATAAGTGCAACATCGATGCAAATAAGGACCAAATTGTTTTTACTCTAATTTGGCATATTTGGATCATTCTTTGCCACCACTTGTTTTTTGTTTGCAAATCAAATTCATTTTCCTATCTCTAAGTCAAACTCACTTGTTTGGGCATAAAGAGAGATATTCCAAAAGTGAAATTGATCAAGGTCCAAAAAAACTCCCCCTTTTTCCCATAATCATAAATTCTCCCCCACAAGAGACCAAATTTTGCAATAAGAGTATTTTGGCAAATCAAAAATTCTAACTCTACTATTTTCAAAATTCTCAAGTGGTAGCTGATTCATTTGCTTTGGCCTTAATTTCTCCCCCTTTGGCATCAAGCACCAAAACGGGATCATTTTGGCCCCTTTAACCCCATTGCCTTACCAACAATTGTCAATTAAGAGCAAAAGGCAATAAGAGCATAAGAATGAACTTGGAGGTGAGTACACTAATACCGGAGTGTAGTGGAAGTCTTTGCTTGGTCCAAGTTCACCTTTCCCTTTCAATGCACCTTTGAGACTACATCAAGTACACTTAAACACAAAGGTTAGTCTCAAAGGGTCAAGTTATAGCACATCTCCCCCTAAATATGTGCATCATTCACACATGGACTTTTGAGGTCCGGGGATCCCTTGCACAACTTGAACACTATAAATAAGCAACAAATTGCATAAATGTATAAGTAACATGATCAAAGGCATAAAACACATGTATGCTATAGATCAATCCAAGTTACGCGAATCTAAGACATTTACCTCACTACGCAACCTGCAAAAGGTTTTCTCATCTAATGGCTTGGTAAAGATATCGGCTAGCTGGTTCTTGGTGCTAATATGGAAAACCTCGATATCTCCCTTTTGCTGGTGGTCTCTCAGAAAGTGATGCCGGATGTCTATGTGCTTAGTGCAGTTGTGTTCAACAGGATTATCCGCCATGCGGATTGCACTCTCATTGTCACATAGGAGTGGGACTTTGCTCAGATTGTATCCAAAGTCCTGGAGGGTTTGCCTCATCCAAAGTAGTTGCGCGCAACACTGTCCTGCGGCAACATACTCGGCCTCAGCGGTGGATAGGGCAACGGAGGTTTGTTTCTTTGAACTCCAAGACACCAGGGACCTTCCTAGGAATTGGCACGTCCCTGATGTACTCTTTCTATCAACCTTGCATCCAGCATAATCGGAGTCTGAATATCCAATCAAGTCAAAGGTAGACCCCTTTGGATACCAGATCCCGAAGCAAGGCGTAGAAACTAAATATCTAAGAATCCGCTTAACGACCACAAGGTGACATTCCCTTGGGTCGGATTGATATATAGCACACATGCATACACTAAGCATAATATCCGGTCTACTAGCACATAAATAAAGTAATGACCCTATCATAGACCGGTATGCCTTTCGATCAACGGACTTACCTCCTTTGTTGATGTCGACATGTCCGTCGGTTCCCATCGGTATCTTCGCGGGCTTGGCGTCCTTCATCCCAAACCACTTGAGAAGATCTTGAGTGTACTTCGTTTGGGAGATGAAGGTGTCGTCCTTGAGTTGCTTCACTTGGAACCCAAGGAAGTAGTTCAACTCGCCCATCATTGACATCTCAAACTTTTGAGTCATCACCCTGCTGAACTCCTCACAAGACTTTTGATTAGTAGAACCAAATATTATGTCATCGACATAAATTTGGCACACAAAAAGATCACCGTCACAAGTCTTAGTGAAAAGAGTGGGATCGGCTTTCCCAACCTTGAAAGAATTAGCAGTTAAGAAATCTCTAAGGCATTCATACCATGCTCTTGGGGCTTGCTTAAATCCATAGAGCACCTTAGAGAGCTTACACACATGGTCGGGGTACCTGTCATCCTCAAAGCCAGGGGTTGTTCTACATACACCTCCTCCTTGATTGGCCCGTTGAGGAAAGCGCTCTTCACATCCATTTGAAACAACCTGAAAGAGTGGTGAGCGGCATAGGCTAATAATATTCTAATAGACTCTAGCCTAGCCACAGGAGCAAAAGTCTCCTTGAAATCCAAACCTGCGACTTGGGCACAACCTTTTGCCACAAGTCGAGCCTTGTTTCTTGTCACCACCCCGTGCTCGTCTTTTTTGTTGCGGAACACCCACTTGGTTCCCACAACATTTTGCTTTGGACGTGGCACCAGGCTCCAAACTTCATTCCTCTTGAAGTTGTTGAACTCTTCCTGCATGGCCAACACCCAGTCCGGATCCTGCAAGGCTTCTTCTACCCTGAAAGGCTCAGTAGAAGAGACAAACGAGTAATGCTCATAGAAATTAGCTAATCTTGAGCGAGTCGTTACCCCCTTGCTTATGTCACCCAGAATTTGGTCAACTGGGTGATTTCTTTGGATCGTCGCTCGGACTTGAGTTGGAGGGGCAAGTGGTGCTTCTTCCTCCATAGCTTGTTCTTCTTGTACTCCCCCTTGATCACACGCCTCTTCTTGATGAACCTGTCCATCATCTTGAGTTGGGGATGCACCATTGTTGAGGAAGAAGGTTGATCTTGCTCTTGTTGTTCCTGTGGTCGCACATCTCCAATCACCATGGTGTGTATTGCGGCCGTTGGAAACATCATCTTCATCTATGTCATCAAGATCAACTTTCTCTCTTGAAGAGCCATTAGTCTCATCAAATACAACGTCGCTGGAGACTTCAACCAAACCTGATGATTTGTTAAGACCCTATACACCTTTGTATTTGAGTCATACCCTAGTAAAAACCCTTCTACATCTTTGGGAGCAAATTTGGAATGTCTACCTTTCTTCACCAAAATGTAGCATTTGCTCCCAAATACACGAAAGTAAGAGACATTGGGTTTGTTACCGGTAAGGAGTTCGTAGGAGGTCTTCTTGAGGAGACGATGTAGATAGAGCCGGTTTATGGCGTGGCAAGCTGTGTTCACAGCTTCCGACCAAAACCGCTCAGGCGTCTTGAACTCTCCAAGCATCGTCCTCGCCATGTCGATAAGCGTCCTGTTCTTCCTCTCTACCACACCGTTTTGTTGTGGTGTGTAGGGAGCGGAGAACTCATGCTTGACACCTTCCTCCTCAAGATACTCCTCAACTTGTAAGTTCTTGAACTTGGACCCGTTGTCGCTCCTTATCTTTTTCACCTTGAGCTCAAATTCGTTTTGAGCCCTCCTTAGAAAGCGCTTTAGGGTCCCTTGGGTTTCTGATTTATCCTACAAAAAGAACACCCAAGTGAAGCGGGAAAAGTCATCTACAATTACAAGACCATACTTACTTCCGCCGATGCTAAGGTAGACGACGAGTCCAAAGAGGTCCATGTGAAGAAGCTCCAGTGGTCTTGATGTAGTTATCACATTCTTGCTGTGATGAGTGCTTCCCACCTGTTTCCCTGCCTGACAAGCTGCAAAAGGTCTATCTTTTTCGAAGCAGATATTGGTTAGTCCTAACACATGTTCTCCCTTTACAAGTTTATGAAGGTTCTTCATCCCAACATGTGCTAGACAGCGATGCCACAGCCAGCCCATACTAGTCTTAGCTATTAAGCATGCATCTAGATCTGCCTCCTCTTTCGAAAAATCAACTAAGTAGAGTTTGTCGTCTAATACACCCTTAAATGCTAATGAACCATCACTCCTTCTAAAGACAGAAACATCCACATTTGTAAACAACAATTGTAGCCCATGTGGCACAATTGACTTACAGACAGGAGGTTGTAACCAAGCGACTCTACTAGAAATACGTTTGAAATGGAGTGCTCGTTGGTGGTGGATATCTTGCCCAAGCCTTTGACCTTGCCTTGGTTCCCATCTCCAAAGATGATCGTATCCTGTGAACCCTTGTTCTTGACGTAGGAGGTGAACATCTTCTTCTCTCCCGTCATGTGGTTTGTGCATCCGCTGTCGATAATCCTGTTAGAAATATGCCTTAGAGATAATCATAGAGATGAGCATATTTCTTTGTATCCATGATATATATTGCTTAATTGAATATCCATGGAAGGCACCTTGTATTGATTAGCAATTATGTGAATTGTTTGTGAGATTCTTTACTTATGTGGTTATTCTAAATGATGTCCCTAGTCAGAGTCGATGACTAGCACATGTATTAGTTGATGACTACATTTCACAAGTCATAAACATGGAGATGTTAAACTAATAATGTGGGCGCATGTATGACATGAGGCTGGACCGACCCAACGTGAGATATTGTAATATAGTTCTCTTTTTGCAACATGAATACTGTATCCTTAGACCTGAGATTGTCGCATGTTCTCAAGATGTGAATTGACTTACTTAGGGACTATCAAACGCTATTCTGTAACTGGGTAGTTATAAAGGTAGTTTTGGGTTTGTCAGGAAGCATGCTGTGAGGCATGGTCAGTCAAGATGGAATTTGTCCCTCTCTTTGTGAGAGAGATATCTCTGGCCACTCGAGTGATTGGATCAAGAAATGCATGGCCGTGCTAGGGTTAAGAGTTAACCATTGAAAGGATTCCAATTCACAATATTGAGAAAGAAAGGTCAGCTTAGAGCCAGACCAAATATCGTGAGACAAAGGGAACAACATGTACGTAATGTTGCAATGGTTCGTCTGATATGATCTTTACGTGCGCATAGGAGTTGACATGTCTTGCTAGAGGCCGCTGTCAATTATTGGGCCAAGTAAGAGTACTCGAGCTATGTCTATTTGTACGTGAACCTATAGGGTCACACACTTAAGGGGAAGGAAGCCTAACTCGGATTAGATCCGAAATTAGACTGGGCTTTAGGGTTACTGATGGGCCTCGGTGTCAGAAGCCCACCATAATGCCTATATAATGAGGGGCGGGGGCGCGGTTAGGTTAACCCTAATTCGCCACCAGCAAACGAGTAGCCGCTCGCCTCTCACCCTCGCCAAGCCGCCGTCGCGAACCTAGCAGTTCGGTACGCGGCGCTTCCTCCCTGTACGTGTGGATACCTCGGAGGTGCTGCATCTTGAGCACTAGGACGAACCGTGCGAGGACGTGAAGGACGCTGACGACTGCACGGCACTGCTCGACGCGTTCGTCTACATCGAGACGTCTTCCGCTGCTCTACGCGTCTAGTGGTAATTCCATGACCTATAACCGCAGTAGTTCTTGGTTTTATGGGGTTGAAAATTTTGTTTTGCGCTAGCGTAGCCTCCCCGTAATCCTTCAGTGGTATCAGAGGAGGTTTTGCGTAGTTTTAGGTCTGGATCTAGGTTCATGAGATGGATCTACTTGATGCATGGTTTGATTAGATCAATTGGTTATAAAGGGTTGAAGTAGATTACATCGGATATGACTAAAGATATTAGTTCGTCCTTCTCTGTTATGTGCGCTACTTGCCCCTACCGGCTAGAATCACCATCGGGGCTAACTGCGTACACAACCAGCAGATTGACGTAACAGATCGACATCATGGGTGTAATCTTCTTTGGGTCAAAAGTCTCGGATTTGGGTTGATTTGATCAACCGCATGAGATTTTCAGTGGACCCCCCGCCCGCTGACCGGCCAGCGGGACCGCCGTGGCTATCTGTTGTAGTGGCGAACATATAGAAACGTGTTTGTCTAACCTGTTTTTGCAGGACATCTTGTGATCGGTATGGCTATTGTGTATATATGATGCATATTAATGAATTATTCATGACCTGTGTGTCGTGACCAGGGCAATACGGCTGGAGCCACATGTATTGTCCAAATTTAATGTAATGACCTGCGTGTCAACATGTGATGATCCAAAGCGTATATGTAATTTGTTTACTAGCATACGTTAGATAGGTCTTGAAGGACTCATCACCTGAAGGATGGCATACCTATATCATGGAGATGGAGATCATCGTGATGGACAGATTATTGGAGATGGGGATCACCATGTGACAGCAAGCCATACTGAATCACAACTGTTGTGTGAATGCCATTCTTAATGTTCTACTTGTTCATATTGCATATATGTCCTTGCGTGCGATGATATAAGTAGGACGATCCCTCATAAATGTTTAAGCTTAAATGCCTCTCCAAACCTTGCACTATCATAAGTCTTGTACAATTGGTGGTGGGTCTATGAAATTAGGGTGCCACCAGTTTTCCTTGACTAGATAGGTTTGTATCGGATACGAATTGCAGAAAGGGTTGGTTAACTTAAACAAAGTCAGTTTAATGGTTAAGGACTTTGGGGCATAAGGTTGGGAGCCGAGACATAGAGATGTCACCCAACAACAGAAGTCATATATATGATATGATTAGCAAGGAGTTGCTTACCGATCTACCTTGTCTTCTAGCGGTGATGCTAAAGCTCACTAGTAGACTTGTTAGTTGTGGGTTCTGAATCACTAAGTATCAATCGAGAGATATTGATTTTAGTGGGAGTAGACTATTAAATGTTTAATATGATTTACTCTGTCATGGATATTTTTGTCTTAGTATTTTGCATTATTTTGTTGTAGATAAATGGCACCTAGCACACCAACATTTACTTTGCGATCAATTCTTGAAAAGGATAAGTTAAATGGAACAAACTATACGGATTGGATCCGTAACCTAAGAATTATTCTCAGGGCTGAAAAAAAGGAAGACGTTCTAGACACCCCACTGCCAGAGGATCCTGGTGAAAATGCAACTGTTGCAGCTAAAACCGCTTACAAGAAAGCAATGGATGCCAATCTTGAAGTGAGTTGCCTAATGCTTGCTTGCATGGAGCCTGAGCTACAGATGCAGTTTGAGACAAACCATGAGGTGCACGATATGATCGTGGCGCTCAAGGATATGTTCCAGACTCAGGCTAGGACTGAAAGGTTCAATGTGTCCAAAGCCTTTCTGGAATGCAAGCTAGCAGAAGGCGCAGCAGTTGGGCCACACGTAATCAAAATGGTTGGTTACAGTCAGAGGTTGGAGAAGCTAGGCTTCCCAATAAGCCAAGAGTTGGCCACTGACTTCATTTTGGCATCTCTTCCGCCCAGCTATGGAAACTTCATTACGAACTACCATATGCATGGGGCGGAGAGGGGCCTCAATGAACTATGTGGCATGCTGAAAACAGCAGAGGGGGACATAAAGAAAAGCGCTGGCAGCAGCGGCCATGTGATGGCGGTCCAAAACAAACCCAACTTTAAGAAGTAGGGTAAATCTCAAAAGAAGAAGGGCAAGGCAAAGGATACAGTATCCAAGCCAAATCAAAAGCCCAAGGCTGGACCAGCTGCAGATGCAGAGTGCTTTTATTGCAAAGAACTTGGTCACTGGAAAAGGAATTGCAAGCAGTACTTGGCCTCTATTAAGGATCGCGACGGTAAGGGTACAGTCGCAGCAGGTACACTTGCTATTCACATTACAGAAATTTTTCTTGTTGATTCTTATATTAATTCTTGGGTATTTGATACCGGATCGGTTGCCCATATTTGCAATTCGATGCAGGGAATGATAAGAAGTAGAAGCATGAAAAAAGGAGAAGTTGATTTCCGGGTAGGCAATAATGCAAGAGTTGTTGCGTTGACCGTCGGGACGATGCAACTCCACCTCCCATCAGGATTTATTTTGGAGTTAAATAATTGTTATCTAGTTCCTAGTATGAGTCGAAACATTATGTCTTCTTCATGTTTGATGAAGGATGGTTATTCATTTGTGAGTGAAAACAATGGTTGTGTGATCTCTAAGAATGGCATGTTTGTGGCTTTTGCATCCATTATGAATGGGTTATTCATTTTAAATCTTGATGATGCACCTATCTGTAATATTAGTGCTAAAAGGCCTCGGCCTAATGATTTAAGTCCTACCTACATGTGGCACTGTCGTTTGGGTCATATAAGTGAGAATCGCATGAAGAAGCTTCATTCTGATGGGCTTTTAACTTCGTTTGATTTTGAATCATACGAGACATGTGAAGCTTGCTTACTTGGTAAGATGACCAAGGCGCCCTTCACGGGTTTACCGGAGAGGACATTAGATTTATTGGAACTCATACATACTGATGTGTGCGGACCAATGAGTACGACAGCTAGGGGAGGATTCCAATACTTCATAACCTTCACTGATGATTTTAGTAGATATGGGTATGTCTACTTAATGAAACACAAGTCTGAATCCTTAGAAAAGTTCAAAGAGTTTCAGAATGAAGTAGAAAATCAGCGTGGCAAGAAAATTAAAGCACTGCGATCGGATCGTGGAGGTGAATATTTGAGTCATGAGTTTAGCAATCATCTAAGGAGTTGTGGAATTGTTCCACAGCTTACGCCGCCTGGAACGCCTCAGAGGAATGGCGTGTCTGAGCGACGTAATCGGACTTTATTGGATATGGTTCGATCAATGATGAGCCAGTCGGACCTACCTTTGTCGTTTTGGGGATACGCTCTAGAAACAGCAGCTTTCACACTAAATAGGGTACCGTCTAAGTCCGTAGTTAAGACACCATAAGATGTGGACTGGGAAGACTCCCAGTTTGTCTTTTCTGAAGATTTGGGGTTGTGAGGTTTACGTCAAGCGACTTCAGTCGGATAAACTCACTCCAAAATCGGACAAGTGCATGTTCGTGGGATATCCAAAGGAAACTTTAGGATATTACTTTTACCACCGGTTAGAGGGCAAAGTGTTTGTCGCCCGGAACGGTGTGTTCTTAGAGAAAGAGTTTCTCAAAAGAGAGAAAAGTAAACAAAAGGTGTATCTTGAAGAAGTTCAGGATGAGCCAGTGGGACAAGATTCAACAAGTGATGCTAATGTAGCAGAACAAGTTGAGACGTCTATGGCAAGAGAATCACCACCACAACCACGAAGGTCAGCAAGGCTTCGCGAGGCACGAGGAGAAGTGCTATTGTTGGGCAATGGGGAAGTGTTGTTGTTAGACAACGACGAACCTGCAACATATGCAGAAGCGATGATGGACCCAGATTCCGAGAAATGGCAAGTCGCCATGAGATCCGAGATAGATTCCATGGGAGAAATCAAGTTTGGAACTTGGTTGACCCGCCTGATGGTATTAGACCCATAGAATGCAAATGGATCTATAAGAAGAAGAAAGACATGGATGGAAATGTTCACATCTATAAGGCTCGACTTGTTGCAAAGGGTTTTCGACAAGTTCAAGGAGTTGACTATGACGAGACATTCTCGCCAGTAGCGATGCTTAAATCTATTCGGATCATTCTAGCTATTGCCGCATATTTCGATTATGAGATTTGGCAGATGGATGTCAAAACAGCTTTCCTTAATGGAAACCTAGATGAGGACGTGTATATGATACAGCCCGAGGGTTTTGTCGATCCGATCAATGCTGCAAAGATATGCAAACTTCAGAAATCCATTTATGGGTTGAAGCAAGCATCTCGGAGTTGGAACATTCGTTTTGATGAAGTGGTCAAAGGGTTTGGTTTTCATCAGAATGAAGAAGAAGCTTGTGTTTACAAGAAGGAAAGTGGGAGCGCTGTTGTATTTCTGATCTTGTATGTGGATGACATATTATTGATTGGGAATGACATTCCTATGCTGGAGTCCGTCAAGGCTTCACTGAAAAAGAGTTTTTCTATGAAGGACTTAGGGGAAGCAGCATATATTTTGGGCATAAGGATCTATAGAGATAGGTCGAAGAGGCTTATAGGATTAAGTCAAGATACGTACATTGACAAGGTTTTGAAACGGTTCAACATGGAACAGTCCAAGAAAGGGTTCTTACCTATGTCACATGGTATACACCTTAGCCAGATGCAATGTCCTGCGATGGCTAATGAGCGGGAGCGCATGAGTAAGGTACCATACGCCTCAACAATTGGATCAATCATGTATGCCATGATAAGTACACGCCCAGATGTTTCATACGCTATAAGTGCTACGAGTAGGTACCAGGCTGATCCAGGTGAGGGTCACTAGATAGCGGTAAAAGGCATTCTTAAGTACTTAAGAAGGACTAAAGATATGTTCCTGGTATATGGGGGTAAGGAGGAGCTCGTTGTAACTGGTTACACCGATGCTAGCTTCCAAACTGACCCAGATGAGTTAAAATCGCAATCAGGTTTTGTGTTCACAATAAATGGTGGTGCTGTTAGTTGGAAGAGTTCCAAACAGGAGACTGTGACTGATTCTACAACAGAAGTCGAGTACATTGCAGCTTCTGAATCTGCGAAGGAAGGTGTTTGGATAAGAAAGTTCCTCATCGAACTTGGTGTGTTTCCTAATGCATCTAGCCCATTGAACCTCTACTGTGACAACAATGGGGCTATTGCGCAAGCTAAGAAGCCAAGGAACCACCAGAAAAACAAACACGTACTGCGGAAGTTTCACCTTATACGGGAATTCGTTAGGCGGGGTGAGATAAAGATATGCAAAATACATACGGATTTGAATGTTGCTGATCCTTTGACAAAACCTCTTCCACAACGTAAGCATGAGGCACACATGAGATCTATGGGTATTAGATATCTTCTAGATTAACTCTAGTGCAAGTGGGAGACTGTTAGAAATATGCCCTAGAGATAATCATAGAGATGAGCATATTTCTTTGTATCCATGATATATATATTGCTTAATTGAATATCCATGGAAGGCACCTTGTATTGATTAGCAATTATGTGAATTGTTTGTGAGATTCTTTACTTATATGGTTATTCTAAATGATGTCCCTAGTCAGAGTCGATGACTAGCACATGTATTAGTTGATGACTACATTTCACAAGTCATAAACATGGAGATGTTAAACTAATAATGTGGGCGCATGTATGACATGAGGCTGGACCGACCCAACGTGAGATATTGTAATATAGTTCTCTTTTTGCAACATGAATATTGTATCCTTAGACCTGAGATTGTCGCATGTTCTCAAGATGTGAATTGACTTACTTAGGGACTATCAAATGCTATTCCGTAACTGGGTAGTTATAAAGGTAGTTTTGGGTTTGTCAGGAAGCATGCTGTGAGGCATGGTCAGTCAAGATGGAATTTGTCCCTCTCTTTGTGAGAGAGATATCTCTGGGCCCCTCGAGTGATTGGATCAAGAAATGCATGGTCGTGCTAGGGTTAAGAGTTAACCATTGAAAGGATTCCAATTCACAGTATCGAGAAAGAGAGGTCAGCTTAGAGCCAGACCAAATATCGTGAGACAAAGGGAACAGCATGTACGTAATGTTGTAATGGTTCGTCTGATATGATCTTTAAGTGCGCATAGGAGTTGACATGTCTTGCTAGAGGCCGCTGTCAATTATTGGGCCAAGTAAGAGTACTCGGGCTATGTCTATTTGTACGTGAACCTATAGGGTCACACACTTAAGGGGAAGGAAGCCTAACTCGGATTAGATCCGAAATTAGACTGGGCTTTAGGGTTACTGATGGGCCTCGGTGTCAAAAGCCCACCATAACGCCTATATAATGAGGGGCGGGGGCGCGGTTAGGTTAACCCTAATTCGCCACCAGCAAACGAGTAGCCGCTCGCCTCTCGCCCTCGCCAAGCCGCCGTTGCAAACCTAGCAGTTTGGTACACGGCGCTTCCTCCCTGTACGTGTGGATACCTCGAAGGTGCTGCATCTGGAGCACTAGGACGAACAGTGCGAGGACGTGAAGGACGCCGACGACTGCACGGCACCGCTCGACGCGTTCGTCTACATCGAGACGTCTTCCGCGGCTCTGTGCGTCTAGTGGTAATTCCATGACCTATAACCGCAGTAGTTCTTGGTTTTATGGGGTTGAAAATTTTGTTTTGCGCTAGCGTAGCCTCCCCGTAATCCTACAAATCCAGCTTGAGCCCCTGGATGCATAAACCTGCAAGACATTTTACGCTTGGGTTTTAGGTACCCAACTCTTATTGGTCCTACAAGGTTAGTTATAATAGCCTTTGGAATCCAAATACAAGTCTTATCTCCCTTGCATTTGGATCCCAACTTCCTAGCAACTACTTTTTCATTCTTACAAAAAATTGCAAACGAAGTATTGCAAGCATGGTAAATAGTAGAAGGTTCATTACATACTCTCCTAGGCACATGATGCACAACATGATTCCTCCTAGGCTTACTTCTACCATGCACAAAAGTAGAGCTAGAAGCAAACATAGCATGTGAATTAAATGCATCATGACTCCTATTATAATGAGCATTTCTAGCAAATTTTCTATCATAAATGTAAGCATGACATTTTTGAGAACTACTAGCCATAGGAGCCTTCCCTTTCTCCTTGTTGAGAACGGGAGCCTTTTGGCTTGTTAAGTTATTGGTTTCCTTTTGAAAACCAAGTCCATCCTTAATAGAGGGGTGTCTACCAACGGTGTAGGCATCCCTAGCAAATTTTAACTTATCAAAATAAACCTTGCAAGTCTTAAGTTGAGCATTAAGACTTGCCACCTCATCATTTAATTTAGTAATAGACATAAGGTGTTCATCACAAGCATCAACATCAAAATCTTTACATCTATTACAAATACTAACATGCTCTACACATGAACTAGATTTATTTGCTTCCTCTAGCTTAGCAATTAAATCATCATTTACACTCTTTAAACTAGACATAGTTTCATGGCAAGCAGATAATTCAGAAGACATCATTTCATTTCTTTTAATCTCTAGAGCAAGAGATTTTTTAACACTAATAAACTTATCATGCTCTTCATACAAAATATCCTCTTGATTTTCTAAAAGTCTATCCTTTTCATTTAAAGCATCAATTAGTTCATTAATCTTTTCTACTTTAGCTCTATCTAAACCTTTGAACAAGATAGAGTAATCTACTTCATCAACACTAGAATCCTCATCACTAGAAGTAGAGTACTTGGGGAATCTCGACCACTTACCTTCTTCTCCTTAGCCATGAGGCAAGTGTGGCGTTCGTTGGGGAAGAGCGAAGACTTGTTGAAGGCCGAGGCTGCCAGTCCTTCATTGTCGGAGTCGGATGAAGAGCAGTCCGAGTCCCATTCTTTGCCAAGATGAGCCTCGCCTTTCGCCTTCCTATAGCTTTTCTTCTTCTCCTTCTTCCCATGTATTTCTTCCCCCTGGTCATTTTCATTATCGGGACATTGAGCAATAAAATGACCAGTCTTACCACATTTGAAGCAGGAGCGCTTTCCCTTTGTCTTATTCTTGTTGGTGTACTCCTTGTGTCCTTTTAATGCGGTCTTGAAGCGCTTGATGATAAGCGCCATTTCATCTTCGTTGAGGCCAGCGGCCTCCACTTGTGACACTTTGCTTGGTAGCGTCTCCATGCTGCTGGTTGCTTTGAGGGCAATGGTTTGAGGCTCGTGGATGGGTAGTGGACCGTTTAGAGCATCGTCCACATATCGAGCCTCCTTCACCATCATGCGCCTGCTCACAAACTTTCCAAGAATCTCCTCGGGCGTCATCTTGGTGTACCTGGGATTCTCACGAATAAGGTTGACAAGATGGGGGTCAATTACCGTAAATGACCTTAGCATTAGTCGGACGATGTCGTGGTCCGTCCATCTTGTGCTTCCATAGCTCCTAATCTTGTTGACCAGGGTCTTGAGCCTGTTGTACGTTTGTGTTGGCTCCTCTCCCCTGATCATCGCGAACCTTCCCAGCTCGCCTTCCACCAACTCCATTTTGGTGATCATGGTGGCGTCATTTCCCTCTTGTGATATCTTGAGGGTATCCAAATTTGCTTGGCGTTGTCCAAGCCGCTCACCTTGTTGTATTCATCCCTGCATAACGATACTAGCAAAATAGTGGTAGCTTGTGCATTCTTATGAATTTGCTCATTAATAAACACAGGGTTATCTGTACTGTCGAAATGCATTCCATTTTCAACAATCTCCCAAATACTAGGATGGAGAGAAAATAAGTGACTATGCATTTTGTGACTCCAAAAAGAGTAGTCTTCTCCATCAAAGTGTGGAGGTTTACCAAGAGGAATTGAAAGCAAATGAGCATTGGAATTGAACGGAATACGAGAATAATCAAATGAATAGTTTTGATTAACCGGTTTCTTTTTAGACGAGTCATCGTCGTCGTCGTCTCTTGGTGAAGAAGAGGAGGCGTCGCTGTCGTAGTAAATGATCTTCTTGATCCGCCTCTTCTTCTTCTCGTCCCTCTTCTTGTGACTCGATCCTGAGTCAGTGGGCTTGTCGTCCCTTGGCTCGTTGAAGAGGGACTCCTTCTCCTTGTTGTTGACCACCATCCCCTTTCCCTTAGGATCCATCTCTTCGGGCGATTAGTCCCTTACGTGAAGAGAACGGCTCCGATACCAATTGAGAGCACCTAGAGGGGGGGTGAATAGGTGATCCTGTAAAATTCAACACTAATAGCCAAAAAACTTTGTTATGTAAGTTAGAATGGCTAAGTAGCTTGAAGCGAGTTCTTGTGAACACAGATAATCAAAGGTAAAGCACACAAAAGACACGCGATTTTTATCCCGTGGTTCGGCCAAGTAATACTTGCCTACTTCCACGTTGTGGCGTCCCAATGGACGAGGGTTGCTCTCAACCCCTTCCAAGTGATCCAATGATCAACTTGAATACCACGGTTTTTCCTTTCTTTGTCTTTCTCCCATTTGCGAGGAATCTCCACAACTTGGAGCCTCTCGCCCTTACAATGATGATCACAAAAGAAGCACAGAAGTAAGGGAGGGGAGAGCAACACACACAAGACTCAAATCACAGCACAATCACGCACACAAGTCACAACTTGAGCTCAAAACACAACCCACAGAGTTTACAACTCAAATGGAGCTCAAGTCACTATCTCAAAGAATCAAATGCGCGAAGTTGGAGTCTTGGAGTCTTAGAATGTTTCTTGTAAGCTTGGGTTACTCCTCCATGCGCCTAGGGGTCCCTTTTATAGCCCCAAGGCAGCTAGGAGCCGTTGGAGGGCAACAAGGAAGGCCAAAGTTGCCTTCTGTCGGGTGGTGCACCGGACAGTCCGGTGCACCATCGGACAGTCACTATAGACGGTCCGGTGCGGATTTCCTTCCTTTTTTGGCGCAGATGACCGTTGCAGCGCCGAGCCAGTTGGCGCACCGGACACTGTTCGGTGCACACCAGACAGTCCGGCGCCCCCTGTCGACCATTGGCGCGGGCCACGCGTCGCCCGCGGATTGCGTGGCCGACCGTTGCGCTGGCGGTCGTTGGCTCACCGGACAGTTCGGTGAATTATAGCCGTACGCCGCCGATTTTTCTCGAGAGTGGCCTGTTCACCGGAGGCTGGCCTGGCGCACCGGACACTGTCCGATGCACCACTGGACAGTCCGGTGTGCCAAGCCGAGCTAGACTTTGGTTGTACCAAGCCAAGTCTTTTGCATTTCTTTTCTTCTCTTCTTTTCTCTATTTCTAGCACTTAGACAATATATGTTAGTACTCAAAACAATGTAATAAGTCTAGAAACATACCTTGTTACATGATTTGCACTTCTTGCTTGTTTGGCACATAATCAACTCACTTAATATGTGTTGGACACTTAATCACCAAAACATTATAGAAATGCCCCAAAGGCACATTTACCTTTCAGCAGCCCCGCATGTCCTCCGGGCCGCCGGCCGCCGAGAAGCCTACGGTGGCACCATTCAGGCCCTGGAGGTCACCCATCACTGCGGACGTTGTGTCCGACGCGGATAGGCGCCTCGACGGTATCGCTCTCGCTGGAGATAGACGTCGTCTCTAGATCGAGGGCCACCCCGAGGAGAAAAGGTAAATGAAATCCGCTTTCGAGTGCGACTGGTGGGAGCTGAGACGCCAGCCGATGGAGAAGCTCATAGGGAACCCCATTCAAGACTTATAGGTGGTTCCATAGCAAATAGAGCTATTGTTCTGGCCCCAATCTCGCGAGGTTGCTCTGGCTGTGGCTGTGGTGTCCCTGGCTCCACCGCGCGCTCCACCGCCCGGAGAGGAAGGAGGCCGAGGACGCGAGGCGGTCCACGTATTCGCGCAGCCAGCCGCAGGACCCGGCTGCCTCCGCTAGCGCCTCTCCGGGCGCCGCTTGTGTCTCCGACTTGGCCGCCGCAGAAATCGGAGTCCGCCCCGTCGCCGCCATCATCGGCCCCAACCTCGCGAACAAACACGGCGTAGGGAGCAGAGATCGGCTGCGTGAAATGTGGAGGCTGTGGAGCTCATGGGAGCGCGAGATTGGGGGGATTATGGCGGCTGCGGGATGCTATCATGACCGAGATTCTGGAGGTGGCAGCCGCGGGATGGAGAGGCTATCGCGACCAAGATTTCCGGAGGCAGAACACAGCCGCATGTGGATGCCTACAATGAGTAATTAATTAGTTGTAAAGATAAGGTAACACAGTCAATCATACTCAAGGAAGATAAGGGAGTAGAGCAATCAACCACAACCAACATGTTTAGGACAACAGCACAACAGTTACTTGTTTCAATCATAACTAAAATATATTCATCCAAAAATAGTGAACAAATACTTTTTGGGAATCTTAGTAAGTGCTATACAACTTTGGTATTATCATCTCAACGTGATTAGACACTTAGCAAGGTCGATTTGTGCTAAAATGACAGCTCTGTTCAGAGTTGTACAGATTCATAATTCACTTCAAAAATCCATAACTAGAGACTCATGCATCTAAAACAAGTGATCCTAGACTTTCTAGAAAGATAGTAAAATTATCTACAATTTATTTATGAACATCTTAGGTTGATTCAAAGCATATCAAGGGCAGTTAACAGAGATAGACTTTTTTTGTCCAGATTTGGATAGATTCTGACTCTACACTTCAAACATCTATAACTTGACATTTAGACCACCAAAAAGGATGATCCAAGACTTTTTGTAAAACTTAGCAAAATTACTACACAACTTCTATAATAACCGTGAAGTGATTTCAAGTTTCATCAATCCAAACAACACAATTTTCGAAATATGTTCAGAGAGTGGATATAACACAACGATTATTTTGAAAAATTAATAAATGTCAAACTATCAAGCCTATGGTCATGAAATTTTAACACAAGAAAGATAAGGAAGTTATCTACAAATTTATTATGATTAACAAGAACTGATTCCAAGTTTAACTTAGGAAAACAATGCAACCTTTGAAATCTGTATAGAATTTGGACAGATACAGGAATAGGACTTGTGAGAAGCATAACTTCCAAACTATCAATCCTAAGCTCTTGAAACTTTAAGACAAGCTAGATATATAGGTTAACTAAACTTTTGTATAGAACATATTCATAGAAAACATAATTTTATTCACTAAATTAATCGCACAACCAAAACTCTATACACATGAATTTTAGCTTGTGAGCACACGAGAACTTAACTAAATCACCAAGCAAAATCATAGAGAGATACTACCCCTTGTTAGTTCTAGCTTGTCATGACTTTGTTATCAAACTCGTAATCTATATCAATGCAAAATTCTATGTGCTTATGTTATCTAAGTTGATGATCATGAAAGGGACACCTTACCTTACTAGTGTAATCTAGTATGTGAAGGTAAGTTAATTACAAACTTTATATTGCAACACATATCCATTTTAAATGTCATCAAGCAACCACAACATCCTATGAGGATATAAGAACACTAGTTTCTTGTTTTATACCTACAATTACTTTATTAATCATTTTTAACCACTTAATCGCCATCGACCGACTTAACCTCTATTCGACGATTGAGCACCACAATTCACGGAATTTCATCCAGACATCTGGCGTCACATAGAGGGCCTACTACTTCACATCGCCAGCCATATGGAGCGCTAGAGCGACAATTATAAATAACCCGCAAGCAATCAACTTTTCTCTACGACTTTCAACCAGGTCACTAAGCACACATGACGACTACGAAGGCATGTCATCACTTCACATACACATTTACCAAAACATTTCTCGCATCGCTTGCATCTTCAACCTAAGCTTTACTACACAAATATAGGACACCTACTTTCATCACAAATATCACCATTACACAACATATACTTGATTCAATAATACTAACCATACATGTTTATCACATGAATGAAGCATTTCAACAAGCACCCTAAAACAAACTAACTCTATCACACAACTTGCATTTTGAACCTACTCGATTACTTGAAGCGTCTACTGGACGTCATGAACACAACCATACATTATATGTGAAGCATAATTCAACAAACGCATAATGTGCATTGACTTAACTTATAAACATAGAGGAAGCGATGACTTCCTTGGCATGTCACCACCTCTCTATACAAGCCAAAATAATAATTATACTGACCGAACCTTCTTATCGAGCACACCGTCCTTGTCACGAATACAACCACATCACGACATGCATTCAAAACACTTCAATAAATCCTTGCACGACCATTAATATAACACACTCCGGCACACACCTGTTCACCAATATATATACAACTTTGCATAAAGCGGTGTTTCTAATTCCGCTCATCACATCAAACAACATGACTCACCCTTTTCTCTAATTCACCTACGTGTTTACGATACTCGAGCGCATAAGAGAAATTTCGCCAATCCACTTCACGCATATGAAAATGACACCTAACACAGTTGGAAAACATAAAGAAATATCTCACCCTTTTTACACTTACTTTGTTTTCTAACGAGGGTTCAGACCACACGCTCGCATGGCACATATCAGGCGATTAGGGCACGTGGCATGGTGTCGACGCAACAGGGTGGAATGGGTCGTGGGGATGACGATAGGAGGGAGCTCTGCTTGTCGGCTTGATGCAAGGAAACCAAAGACCGTGAGGCTGAGCGTCGAGGGGGATGACGCGCAGTGACGATGGATGGAGCCAACACACTTTTTGGCGACTCCGCTAGGGACCAGATGTCAAGATCTACTAAAATTAGGCCCCAAATGGCTAGTTCTAAAGATCACACCGATATCTCCCCAGATAATATCCTGAAGCCGACTGTTGAAAGTCTGACGTCCGATGAGCAACAGCAATACAGGGACTACATGCATCAAGTGAAGGAGAAATTCTTATCATAAAACATGGTGGATCGCCACCAGAAGGATATCAAACATGGAGAAACTGATGTCGCATCTCTTCTTTCTTCGCTTCAAGTCCCCAACGTAAGTAAACCCAATGACATCCAATCTATTAAGTATTATGTAGATCATCAGCAAAATCAAATGAAACAACAGATTGGAGGGTTAGAAGAATCAATTAGAAAATTAATGTGTACGTTGGAGAAGTCTGTTGCTCCTAGTTTTCCATCATATGAAACTAGTAATAGGATATCTATGTCTAATACATCAGCGACAAGGGTTCAGACCAAACACTCGCATGGCACCGATCAGGTGATTAGGGCACGAGTCATGGTGTCGACGCAAAAGGGGTGGAATGGGTCGTGGGGATGACGACAGGAGGGAGCTATGCTTGTCGACTCGATGCAAGGAAATCAAAGAGCGCAAGGCTGAGCGCCGAGGGGGATGACGCGCAGTGACGATGCATGGCGTGAGGAGGATGCTACCGCGACACATTCATTCCACCGAGCACATGACGCGTGTCACGGTGAACAATGCGCAGCGAGGACAAACAACACGAGCAACAACGACTATGCGACGATGTGACGCAAGGAGAAGGACGACGCTTGGGCATTCCGTCGAACACCTGGCGGACGTCGATGGCATGCTACAGGGACTGTTTGCTACTGCAAGGAAACCGTGACGTGCGGCTACCACTCATATCACCGAACATGTAGCGCACAACTTGCTGCCACAGACCCTGACCCTGGGGAGGCCACGGCACATTGGCTAAGGGCGAGCTTACCGGCAACCTGGAGGTGGCCAACGGCTCCTAGAACGAAGGTCAGTGCCACGATCTGCTGGAGGTTATCGAAGGGGGCACGAACATGGCCTAGATGACAGCGAGCTCAGTTCCCAAGGTGTGGAAGAGGGTGGTCAAGCAGAGCTCCGGCGACCTGAGGGACTGACACCCGGTGACATGGGGGTTGTGGCACTGCGTGCGGCCCTTGGAGAGCCCCTGCAAGAGCTAGACGCCAGGGCGAGACCGAGCGCCATGTGTGTGTGTGGTGGGAGGGGAAGCAGGGCGCCTACTCGGGGAGGTGCTCGTTTCGACGATGGAGTGGGTGGAGGGGGTGTTGGACGGAACCCAAAATAGAGAGGAACAGGGGGAGGCATCGTGGGGAGGAAGAAGGTGCCCCCTGTGGCTAGCGCCATGGATGGATCATGGATGGAGGCGGGAGATGGTGCCTCCAGCAAGAGGCCGGGATGCCGGCCTATGAGCAGAGAGCGCGTGTGAAAAATGGTTGGGGAGAGGAAAAGTTGCACGCGGCTAGGGGTAATGAATGGTAAATATCTCAAGTGCAAGGGAGAGGAGCTCTAGTTTGGGTACTCATATCCCCTTCGGGATTGAAGGGGATTGGAGAGGAAATTAGTTTATTTCCGCCTCAATCCCCTCCAATCCCGAAGGGGATTTGAGGTTCCCAAAGGCTACTTGAGATATTTACCATTCATTACCCCATAGAAGAAATTTCAGGCTATGGCTGGGAGATTGCTTAGGATGGAAGCAAATGGTTGCTAGAGGAGAAGGAAAGAGTTTCCTTCTAGGCTAAATAAACCAAAAATATCCTAGATTTTTGGGTGATGATTTATTTGTGAGAAACTAGAACCGGTGTGACAAATGAAGAAAATTGGCGTCCGGATGACAGACGACCGGGGGAATAATTTGACCGGATATTTGATTTTGGCGTCGCTCGGAAATAATTCCTTGCACAATATTAGAAAATAAATGGACTAGAGATTTGACCGACTTTCGGGTTTGTGATCGAGAAATCAAAAATTTCCAATGTGGATCCGAGCTTAGGACCAATCTCATGGCATAACATGAATTAAACACCTGGGGTGTCATAGCCTCCCCCTTAAAAGAAACATGTCTGCAACACATAACGTATTGAATAATTAATATTTCGTGGCTAAACAAGATGCGACATATGAATACCACTAGATTATGATTAAATGCGCAAAACTATATTTCTAAGTTGATTTTAGTTAGTATAAATTATTTGCGTAAGATTTTTTAGATAAATTGAATTATCAAATAGTCAACGATTAAACAAGAATTAATTACTAAGCATGAACGATTATAGCAAAACAGTTAGCTAATATGTGTGGATCGTGCGCGCGACACATGCGAAACAGCGCGAACGAACGGTGACGGCGCACGCGGACCGCGCACGCAAACGGCAACAACGACACGTGCAATCGATGCGCGCTACGATTCGTGAATAGCGCGCGAACTAGATACGCGCATGGACACAAGCGTGCGAGTGAATGTCGACGACGCGTGTGCCAGCATGTGAATTACGCGGACGGGCTATGGCGCGACACGGGCGCACGTGCGACGACGGCGTGCCGCGAGCACGACACAACAACACGCGCAAGGGCGGGAACTCGCCACGCTGGGGCTACGCAGGATGCACGCGAGGCTGCACCAAGGGCGCGTGCGAGCCAATCGCGGGCATGAGCCGCGCCGAGCCAGGATATGGCCGCGCTGGGCAGCCACGCCGGGCAGCCGAGCTGGCCGAGGATCTGGCCGTGCCACCGCGCCAGGCAGGCGAGCTGGCCGCGGATCGTGCTGCGCCGCCGCGCCAGGCAGCCGAGCCGGCCGTCGATCTTGTCGCGCCACCGTGCTAGGAAACCGAGCCGGTCATGGATCGCTCGTGGCCTATGGCCGACCGGACGACCGCTGCAGTGTCGAGGGGAGAGGAGAGATAGGTGTGGGAGATAGGGGTCGTAGAGGTGCTCGCCGATCCTAGGATGGTCAGACGCGCAGGGAGAGAGGGTGTGCTCGTCGGGGAGAGTTGGAACCGCCATCGACGTGGGCAGGGAAAGGGGATCATAGTGGAGATAGAGGGAGAAGTGGAGGAGATGACGCATGGGGCCCACCTATAAGAATGAGAGAGGGAGGGGAGATGAGAGTGTGGTGGTTCAGGGAGATGGGCTGAACGATCGTTCCCTTTTTTATTTCTTTTCTCCTTTTTTTTATTTCTCTTCTTTTCGTATATATAGGCATAATAGACATATATATATCCATTTTAGATCAAGCCCAAAATAATTTAAATAAAATTAAATGTGATAGCAAACAAAACTATACTTTAGCATGAAATGTAGGACGCAAAGCTTCTCTAGGGTTCAATTTAGTAGGCTTACACTAATATATAACAAAATAACACTCCATTTTTTTAGAAAAAGAAAAGAAAAACAAGGAAAAGAGAGGGTAACACCTGAATTTGGTGGATATTAGAAAAATAATTTTATACCCCAAATTCAGGGTGCTACAAATATAACCCCCTTAACAGAATCTCGCCCTCGAGATTCAAGAAGGCGCTAGCAAGAAAAACAAGGTTGATTCATCGGTTGTTCACGACTTTCTTGAGTTGACTTTGACTCTGCAAGCTTAACTTGTGGACCGGTTGCTTTGACCTTCAGATGTTCACGACCCACACATATGCAATTCTTGAGGATCTCTTGGACCTGTGGCTTAGGACCCACGCACGCTTTCGCTGCGCCGCTCTGATCTTGTTGGTTGATGTTGATCGCATTGTCTTCATTAGGGTTAGCTGCTAACCCCCTTAATAGAAGCATTGATACACACTTGGTGAAGATGCTGCCGACTCTGATCTCGATTGATTAAGAGAGGTTGTAGGATGCCAACCCGACAGGTGCAAGAGGCAAGGGTATAGATAGAAAAGGTAAGCATACGTGCATGGACACAAGCGTGCGAGTGAATGTCGATGACGCGTGTGCCAGCACGTGAATTACTCGGACGGGCTATGGCGCGACACGGACGCACGTGCGACGACGGCGTGCCGCGAGCACGACATAGCAACACGCGCAAGGGCGGGAACTCGCCATGCTGGGGCTATGCAGGATGCATGCGAGGCTGCACCGAGGGCGCGTGCGAGCCAGTCGTGGGCACGAGCCGCGCCGAGCCGGGATCTGGCCGCGCTGGGCAGCCGCGCCGGGCAGCCGAGCTGGACCGAGGATCTGGCCGCGCCACCGCGCCAGGCAGCCGAGCTGGCCGCAGATCGTGCTGCGCCGCGCCAGGCAGCCGAGCCGGCAGCCGATCTTGCCGCGCCACCGTGCCAGACAACCGAGCCGGTCGTGGATTGCTCGTGGCCTATGTTCGACCGGACGACCGCTGCAGTGTCGACGGGAGAGGAGAGATAGGCATGGGAGATAGGGGTCATAGAGGTGCTACAAATCTAACCCCCTTAACAGAATCTCGCCCTCGAGATTCAAGAAGGCGCTAGCAAGAAAAACAAGGCTGATTCATCGGTTGTTCACGACTTTCTTGAGTTGACTTTGACTCTGCAAGCTTAACTTGTGGACCGGTTGCTTTGACCTTCAGATGTTCACGACCCACATATGCAATTCTTGAGGATCTCTTGGACCTGTGGCTTAGGACCCACGCACGCTTTCGCTGCACCACTCTAATCTTGTTGGTTGATGTTGATCGCATTGTCTTCATTAGGGTTAGCGGCTAACCCCCTTAATAGGAGCATTGATACACACTTGGTGAAGATGTTGTCGACTCTGATCTCGATTGATTAAGAGAGGTTGTAGGATGCCAACCGGACAGGTGCAAGAGGCAAGGGTATAGATAGAAAAGGGTAAGCATAGATGGATTAAAGAGAGAAAAGGGAGAGCACCCAACTACCTAACTCTATGGCAGTCAGCTAGTAAACTGATGTCATTGCGGACCAAGGCCCACAACACATCAACACTCATCACAAAGAAGCAAATCAGTCATCTGAAAGTCGCCTAGAGGGGGGGTGAATAGGGCGAAACTGAAATTCTCAAAAATAATCACAACTACAAGCCGGGTTAGCGTTAGAAATATAATTGAGTCCGCGAGAGAGGGTGCAAATAAGATGTGTGACACACGGATTTGTTTTACCGAGGTTCGGTTCTCGCAAACCTACTCCCCGTTGAGGTGGTCACAAAGATCGGGTCTTTTTCAACCCTTTCCCTCTCTCAAACGGTCCCTCGGACCGAGTGAGCTTTCTCTTCTCAATCACTTGGAACACAAAGTTCCTACAAGGACCACCACAAGATTGGTGTCTCTTGCCTCAATTACAAGTGAGTTTGATCGCAATAAAGAATCAAGAAGGAAGAAAGCAATCCAAGCGCAAGAGCTCGAAAGAACACAAGCAAATCTCTCTCACTAGTCACTAAAGCTTTGTGTGGAGTTTGGGAGAGGATTTGATCTCTTGAGTGTGTCTAGAATTGAATGCCTAGCTCTTGTAAGTGGTTGGAAGTGTGAAAACTTGGATGCAATGAATGGTGGGTGGTTGGGGGTATTTATAGCCCCAACCACCAAACTAGCCGTTTGGTGGGGCTGACTGTCGTATGGTGCACCGGACAGTCCGGTGCACACCGGACATGTCCGGTGCGCCAGCCACGTCACCAAAGCCGTTGGGTTCCGACCGTTGGAGCTCTGTCTTCTGGGCCCGCCTGGATGTCCGGTGGCGCACCGGACATGCACTGTAGAGTGTCCGGTTCGCCAGCATGGGCGTGCCTGACTTCTGCGCGCGCTGGCGCGCATTTAATGCGCTGCAGGTATCCGTTGGCGCCGAAGTATCCGTTGCTTCGATGTCACACCGGACAGTCCGGTGTACACCGGACATGTCCGGTGAATTATAGCGGACTAGCCGTTACGAATTCCCGAAGCTGGCGAGTTCCAGAGCCGCTCTTCCTTGGAGCACCGGACACTGTCCGGTGAATTATAGCGGAGCGCCTCTTGATTTTCTCGAAGGTGACGAGTTTGAGTTGGAGTCCTCTGGTGCACCGGACAGTCCGGTGCGCCAGACCAGAGGTGCCTTCGGTTGTCCCTTTGCTCTTTTGTTGAACCCAATATTTGGTCTTTTATTGGCTAAGAGTGAACCTTTGGCACCTGTATAACTTATACACTAGAGCAAACTAGTTAGTCCAATAATTTGTGTTGGGCAATTCAACCACCAAAATTATTTAGGAACTAGGTGTAAGCCTAATTCCCTTTCAATCTCCCCCTTTTTGGTGATTGATGCCCACACAAACCAAAGCAAATATGGAAGTACATAATTGAACTAGCTTGCATAATGTAAGTGCAAAGGTTGCTTGGAATTGAGCCAATATAACTACTCATAAGATATGCATGGATTGTTTCTTCAATTTTTGACATTTTGGACCACGCTTGCACCACATGTTTTGTTTTTGCAAATTCTTTTGTAAATCCTTTTCAAAGTTCTTTTGCAAATAGTCAAAGGTAAATGAATAAGATTTTGCAAAGCATTTTCAAGATTTGAAATTTTCTCCCCCTGATTCAAATGCTTTTCCTTTGACTAAACAAAACTCCCCCTTAATGAAATCCTCCTCTTAGTGTTCAAGAGGGTTTTGATATTAATTTTGAAGAGGGTATACCAATTTGAAATTATATCACAAGTAAGATATCAATTCGAAAATACTCTTTGAAAAACTAAAATTTTAGAAATTGGTGGTGGTGCGGTCCTTTTGCTTTGGGGCTCTTACTCTCTCCCCCTTTGGCATGAATCGCCAAAAATGGAATCATTAGAGCCCTTAGAATTACTTTCTCCCCCTTTGGCCCTAAATAAATGAGTGAAGATTATACCAAAGATGGAGTCCTCTTGCTTTGGACTCTCCCCCGAAAGATGGAGAGATGCGCGGAGCAACGGCGAAGGATGAGTTACGGAGTGGAAGCCTTTGTCTTTGCCGAAGACTCCAATCCCCTTTCAATAGACCTATGACTTGGTTTGAAAATCACTTGAAAACACATTAGTCATAGCATATGAAAGAGACATGATCAAAGGTATATAAATGAGCTATGTGTGCAAATCAACAAAAGAAGTTCCTAGAATCAAGAATATTTAGCTCATGCCTAAGTTTGTTAAAAGTTTGTTCATCAAGTGGCTTGGTAAAGATATCGGCTAATTGATCTTTAGTATTAATGTAAGAAATCTCGATATCTCCTTTTTGTTGGTGATCCCTTAAAAAGTGATACCGAATGGCTATGTGTTTAGTGCGGCTATGCTCAACGGGATTATCCGCCATGCGGATTGCACTCTCATTATCACATAGAAGCGGGACTTTGGTTAATTTGTAACCGTAGTCCCTAAGGGTTTGCCTCATCCAAAGTAATTGCGTGCAACAATGGCCTGCGGCAATGTACTCGGCTTCGGCGGTAGAAAGAGCTACGGAATTTTGCTTCTTTGAAGCCCAAGACACCAAGGATCTTCCCAAGAACTGGCAAGTCCCCGATGTGCTCTTTCTATTAATTTTACAACCCGCCCAGTCGGCATCCGAATAACCAATCAAATCAAAAGTGGATCCCTGAGGATACCAAAGCCCAAACTTAGGAGTATAAACTAAATATCTCAAGATTCGTTTTACGGCCGTAAGGTGAGCTTCCTTAGGGTCGGCTTGGAATCTTGCACACATGCATACGGAAAGCATAATATCCGGTCGTGATGCACATAAATAGAGTAAATACCCAATCATCGACCGGTATACCTTTTGATCGACGGATTTACCTCCTTCGTCGAGGTCGAGATGCCCATTGGTTCCCATGGGTGTCTTGATGGGTTTGGCATCCTTCATTCCAAACTTGCTTAGAATATCTTGAGTATACTTCGTTTGGCTTAGGAAGGTGCCTTCTTGGAGTTGCTTCACTTGAAATCCTAAGAAATATTTCAACTCCCCCATCATAGACATCTCGAACTTTTGTGTCATGATCCTACTAAATTCTTCACATGTAGACTCATTAGTAGACCCAAATATAATATCATCAACATAAATTTGGCATACAAACAAGTCATTTTCAAAAGTTTCAGTGAATAAAGTAGGATCGGCCTTTCCGACTTTGAATCCATTAGTGATAAGGAAGTCTCTAAGGCATTCATACCATGCTCTTGGGGCTTGCTTGAGCCCATAAAGTGCCTTAGAGAGTTTGTAAACATGGTTAGGGTACTCACTATCTTCAAAGCCGGGTTGCTCAACATAGACCTCTTCCTTGATTGGTCCATTGAGGAAAGCACTTTTCACGTCCATTTGATAAAGCTTAAAGCCATGGTAAGTAGCATAGGCCAATAATATGCGAATTGACTCAAGCCTAGCTACGGGTGCATAGGTTTCACCGAAATCCAAACCTTCGACTTGGGAGTATCCTTTGACCACAAGTCGAGCTTTGTTCCTTGTCACCACACCATGCTCATCTTGCTTGTTGTGGAAGACCCATTTGGTTCCTACAACATTTTGATTAGGACGTGGAACTAAATGCCATACCTCATTCCTAGTGAAGTTGTTGAGCTCCTCTTGCATCGCCACCACCCAATCCGAATCTTGAAGTGCTTCCTCTACCCTGTGTGGCTCAATAGAGGAAACAAAAGAGTAATGCTCACAAAAATGTGCAACACGAGATCTAGTCGTTACCCCCTTATGAATGTCGCCGAGGATGGTGTCGACGGGGTGATCTCGTTGGATTGCTTGGTGGACTCTTGGGTGTGACGGTCTTTGTTCTTCATCCTCCTTGTCTTGATCATTTGTATCTCCCCCTTGATCATTGTCGTCATCTTGAGGTGGCTCATTTGTTTGATCTTCTTCTTCATCAACTTGAGCCTCATCCTCATTTTGAGTCGGTGGAGATACTTGCGTGGAGGAGGATGGTTGATCTTGTGCATTGGGAGGCTCTTCGGATTCCTTAGGACACACATCCCCAATGGACATGTTCCTTAGCGCGATGCACGGAGCCTCTTCATCACCTATCTCATTAAGATCAACTTGCTCTACTTGAGAGCCGTTAGTCTCATCAAACACAACGTCACAAGAAACTTCAACTTGTCCAGAGGACTTGTTAAAGACTCTATATGCCCTTGTGTTTGAATCATATCCTAGTAAAAAGCCTTCTACAGTCTTAGGAGCAAATTTAGATTTTCTACCTCTTTTAACAAGTATAAAGCATTTGCTACCAAAGACTCTAAAATATGAAATGTTGGGCTTTTTACCGGTTAGGAGTTCATACGATGTCTTCTTGAGGATTCGGTGAAGATATAACCGGTTGATGGCGTAGCAAGCGGTGTTGACCGCCTCCGCCCAAAACCGATCCGAAGTCTTGTACTCATCAAGCATGGTTCTAGCCATGTCCAATAGAGTTCTATTCTTCCTCTCCACTACACCATTTTGTTGTGGGGTGTAGGGAGAAGAGAACTCATGCTTGATGCCCTCCTCCTCAAGGAAGCCTTCAATTTGAGAGTTCTTGAACTCCTTCCCGTTGTCGCTTCTAATTTTCTTGATCCTCAAGCCGAACTCATTTTGAGCCCGTCTCAAGAATCCCTTTAAGGTCTCTTGAGTATGAGATTTTTCCTGCAAAAAGAACACCCAAGTGAAGCGAGAATAATCATCCAATATTACAAGACAATACTTACTCCCGCCGATGCTTATGTAAGCAATCGGGTCGAATAGATCCATGTGGAGTAGCTCAAGAACCCTGTCGGTCGTCATGATGTTCTTGTGTGGATGATGGGCACCAACTTGCTTTCCTGCTTGGCATGCGCTACAAATCATGTCTTTCTCAAAATGAACATTTGTTAGTCCTAAAATGTGTTCTCCCTTTAGAAGCTTGTGAAGATTCTTCATCCCAACATGTGCTAGTCGGCGATGCCAGAGCCAGCCCATGTTAGTCTTAGCAATTAAGCAAGTGTCGAGTTCAGCTCTATCAAAATCTACCAAGTATAGCTGACCCTCTAACACTCCCTTAAATGCTATTGAATCATCACTTCTTCTAAAGACAGTGACACCTATATCAGTGAAAAGACAGTTGTAACCCATTTTGCATAATTGTGATACAGAAAGCAAATTGTAATCTAATGAATCTACAAGAAAAACATTGGAAATAGAATGGTCAGGAGATATAGCAATTTTACCCAAACCCTTGACCAAACCTTGGTTTCCATCCCCGAATGTGATAGCTCGTTGGGGATCTTGGTTTTTCTCATAGTAGGAGAACATCTTCTTCTCCCCTATCATGTGGTTTGTGCACCCGCTGTCGCTAATCCAACTTGAGCCCCCGGATGCATAAACCTACAAAACACGTTTAGTTCTTGACTTTAGGTACCCAAATGGTTTTGGGTCCTTTGGCATTAGATACAAGAACTTTGGGTACCCAAACACAAGTCTTTGATCCCTTGTGTTTGCCCCCAACATATTTGGCAACTACCTTGCCGGATTTGTTAGTCAAAACATAAGATGCATCAAAAGTTTTAAATGAAAAGCTATGTTCATTTGATGCATTAGGAGTTTTCTTCTTAGGAAACTTAGCATGGGTTTGTTGCCTAGAACTAGATGTCTCACCCTTATACATAAAAGCATGATTAGGGCCAGAGTGAGACTTCCTAGAGTGAATTCTCCTAATTTTGCTCTCGGGATAACCGGCAGGGTATAAAATGTAACCCTCGTTATCCTGAGGCATGGGAGCCTTGCCCTTAACAAAGTTGGACAATTTCTTAGGAGGGGCATTAATTTTGACATTGCCTCCCTGTTGGAAGCCAATGCCATCCTTAATGCCAGGGCGTCTCCCACTATAGAGCATACTTCTAGCAAATTTAAATTTTTCGTTTTCTAAGTTATGCTCGGCAATTTTATCATCTAATTTTGCTATATGATCATTTTGTTGTTTAATTAAATCCATGTGATCATGAATAGCATTAACATCAACATCTCTACATCTAGTACAAATAGAAGTGTGCTCAACAGTAGATAGGGATGTTCCTAAAACATCCGACTTGTATCAAAAATCTAATATTTTTAGCATAGATATACATAATATTTAAAGTTAATTTTCGGCAATGTTATTAAGAATATTATGAAGTATTTAAATAATTTTTTGTATAATTTTTTATGTACATTATTTTCTCCTTACAACAAAAAAGATGAAAAAACATCCGAATCCGTATTTGGATAGACATTCGAAATTTATATGAATTATTTAAAAAGATATAGAATGGATTTAATGTTTATTTTTTGTGAAGATTAATAGTCTCAATGCTAAAAACAAGAATATAAATTTACATAGCAAATTTTATATGTTAGTTATTCACAATCGAAGAAAGAAGACCAAAAACATGACATCTGAATAAATATCCGGATCCATCCCTAACGGTAGATGTAGAGGGTTTGCAAGATTTTAATTCTACAACCTTAGCATGTAATATATCATTTTCACTTCTAAGGTTAGAGATGGTAATATTGCAAACATCAAAATCTTTAGCCTTAGCAAGCAATTTCTCATTTTCAATCCTAAGGCTAGCAAGAGAAATGTTCAATTCTTCAATCCTAGCAAGTAAATCATCATCATTATTTCTAGAATTGGTAATTGAAACATTACAAACATGAGAATCAACCTTAGCTAACAAATTAGCATTTTCATTTCTAAGGTTGTCTATTGTCTCATGTCAAGTGCTTAGCTCACTAGATAATTTTTCACATTTCTCAACTTCTAGAGCATAAGCATTTTTTACTTTAACATGCTTTTTGTTTTCCTTGATTAGGAAGTCCTCTTGGGAGTCCAAGAGATCATCCTTCTCATGGATGGCACTAATCAATTCATTTAATTTCTCTTTTTGTTGCATGTTTAAGTTGGCAAAAAGAGTGTGCAAGTTATCTTCCTCATCACTAGCATTTTCATCACTAGAGGATTCATATCTAGTGGAGGATTTAGATTTAACCTTCTTCTTTTTGTCGTCCTTTGCCATGAGGCACTTGTGGCCGATGTTGGGGAAGAGAAGTCCCTTGGTGACGGCGATGTTGGCGGCGTCCTCGTCGGAGGAGGAGTCGCTAGAGCTTTCGTCGGAGTCCCACTCCCAACAAACATGGGCATCGCCGCCCTTCTTCTTGTAGTACC